>NC_082655.1:77864043-78167074 GCF_028023285.1 Balaenoptera ricei
AAAATAAAGTAATAATTTATTTTGGTCATAGCAAGTCCCAGAAAATGTCACCACATAATGTCAGGTGAAAAAAGCAAAAGGAAAACTTTATTTTTCCAAATTTTAAAAATAATTTATATGTGTGTGTTTCATTGTATATATGTTCACATATAAATACTATATGTAATATGTGTGTGTATCTGATGTTATGTAAAATATATAAATAGTATAACAGATATTTGTAATAACATATATTATACATATATATATTTCATATTAGAAGAAGATATGCAAAATGTTGCTGAAGTTATTTCTGAATAGTGGATTTACAGGCGATTTTTATTTTATTTCTCACGTTTTTTAATATTTTCTAACAGTCTATAAGAAGCAGGCATAGTTTTATAGTTAGAAAAACTGTTAAGAAGCCTCCAGTTAATTTGATAACCAGAAACCCACTGTACCGAGACATGAATATTTCATAACTCTTCACTCATTGCTTCCCTAACAAGCTTACTGTGCGTCTTGCACACGTTAGTGACCACGGAAGCTAGCTGGCTCCCAGTGCAGCTGATGTGTGCCCATCCCAGGGCACAAATTCAAAGCCTTCCACGTCCGTACACGCTTGCGGGCTGCTCCCCCCCCGGGGGGGGGGGTGGGTAGAGACAGAGGAACATGACAAGCAGAGGAGAGGCTGAAATGTCTCTACATATGAGAACAGAAATGTGTTTGCCCTCAGCTAGGGAGCAGGAACCCTTTTCATCTCCAAAACACAAAGCAAAGCTCGAAAATGCCTGCAGAGAAACATTAGCCACAGAGCCAGGAGTTTCCTACAAAACATTTAAATAGGCACATACATCACTGGATCCTTCCACGTGATTCTTCCTTCATCTAAAAAGGAAAATTATGTTCTCATAATGCCATCAGAAATTTTTGAGTAATAAGTAATGCTTATCGTCAAAAATAATCTTTATAATCCAAATGATCTTTAAATGGTGAAACACATCTGCCATATTTAAATTTTTGTGGCAGGGACATTTCATCCACCAGAGGAGGGCCGGCCACCGCAGCACCTAATCGAGACCGATTTTGCCGAGTTGTCACCCACCGGTTCCCTCTAGGATAGCTGCTCATCCCCGAGGATGGTTCACTGGCAAAAGGCTTTGGGTGTGGGCACTGCTGCTTCTAGAAGTGTTTAAAGCTTTGTCCGTGAGCATCTGTATCTGAATCACCAGCGGGCCTTTAAAAAGGTGAGTGTCTGGCCCGCACCTGGTCCTACTGAATCAGCAGTCCTGGGTCTCAGCCCTGAAGTCTACCTCTCACCTGCTTCCTAGGTGAACCACATGCACGTTCCAGGTTGAAAAACTACCTGGCTGCCCTCAATGTTGTCAAATTTTGCCTTATGAGAAATTCTTCCTCAACTTACTGACTCTCCTTTTCTTCTGTTCTTTCTTACAAAAAACAAGCTTTTGCACTTTAGGAACCTTGTCTCTTCATGTAGTTTAAACCTCGGATGACGTATCTCATTGGGGTCAGAGCAGTTTTCTCTCACTGTCAATGGAAGTGGAGCCTTTCAAAATCTGCTTAAACTGAAAGCCTCACCATGAAGCCTGTCGTGGAATCACCATGAGTCACTCTGGGGAACTGAAAGGCAGGTCTGCCGGGGGCAGAGCGCTTGATGAGGGAGAGGGGTGACTGCCAAAGCCCAGTGGAGACCAGGAGGGCACACTTCGGGTGAGACGCAGTCCCCGGGGAACTCACAGACCTAACAAGCAGATGCTTATTAACTTCCTCACCAGAGGCTTGGTGACCTTTCAAAGATGAACCACATCCCAGAAGAGCAAAGGGAGCAAGGGAAGACCAGCAGGACCAAGACTGAACAGGAAAGCTGGAGCAATGCGGGCACCTACCCCCAGGGGCTCACGACCAGCCGCATGCTCGGTGCGGATGCCGCATCAGCCTCAACCCTGCAGGAAAGGCGGGCGGCCACCTGACCAGAGGAAGGTCCACCATCAGTCCCCCTCGGCTCTTCTGGAATTCTGATCTCTTACTTCAGTGGCTCATAATTCAAACCCTTGAAAGAATTCCCAAATACCCACAACCACTTAATCTACTAAATCCCTAGAATTAGATTCCTAGCAACTAGATGCCTGGAAATAATGGGATCTTATTGGCACATCCCATATAAGAATGATACTAAACAGCCCTGAATTGGTACATAAAAAAGCACAAATTTACAATATGTGGATTTTTAAAAAATTACCTTATAGGTTGCGCTGCTGGTTTGTTTCACAAATAAGTATGGATACTTTGCCAAAATTGCTGGAAAGGCCAACTGATAATAAAGCATCCAATCGCAGGACTGATTGGTTCCATCTCAGATATTAACTATATTTGGGGAAGACAGTGAATAGCCAAAATTAGGTTAGGAGGAAAAATAAATATGACCACAAGCTAAGCACTGTCACATGAGCAATATGTGATGTAATGATGAAGTCTCTAACAATAATAAGGAAGGGACAAAGCTTATAGTCCAAACTGGGGCACTTCTGATAGTGAGAAAGGGCTACGTCAAAACAACCTAAACTGAGCTGCCCCAACAAATTATTCGTATGATCATCTAACAATAAAGTGGGGAGAACATGGAGAAAGCCACATCCAAGTAAGTGTGTATCACTGAGAAAAAGTTCTGGAACAGGAAAGAGATCCCACGACAGGAAAGTTAAGAGCGTGAGAAAGTTAAGGCAAAAATCCACATAAAGGAAAGAGAGGTCATTTGAGCTGCCTCTAGACCGAGGTGGATTTGGGTGGAAGCTAATGATGCTGAAACTTCGGGACTCCTTCCACGAGCCTAGCGCTGTGTTCACATGACCCTATAATCTGTAAAATAAGAAAAAGTAAGAAATGTTTGTACTCTTTTACTGAAAGAAGCACCGTCAAGGTGTATGGGCATCAGGGCCACAGCACTTAGACCTGCAAAGCAGATTCTCCTGCAGGGCTCGGAAGCAGCAGTGCCAGGCTGAGACCGTGGAGAAAAAAACAGCTTTTCCAAAATGTTAGCGTTACTCCTCTGGATTCCTAATTTTTCTCAGGCGTCAATTATCAGAAGTGGCCTGAACAGTCAGCACCCTGCCCACCACAATGGGGAGACCCAAACTAGACAGTCAATGAGAGAGTCCACCAAGTGGGTTGCATTAAACCAGTCATTTAAACGTCACTAAACGGTCCATGGAGAAAGTTATATGCTAAGCTTCAAAGTGAAGTCTGCAGGAGCTTTAGATAAGTATGGAGACTGGCCCAAAATAGAAGTGAGTTTGCTGGTTGGCTCTGTAGATGAAGCTGGATCCTGTCTGTCAGTTTTGCAAACTCTCACTTAACTACGCATGAGAAAAGATGCCTCCAGTAGCTAAGTATCAGCTGGTGGGCTCCCTTCCCTTGGGACACAGCAATCACCCTTTCACCACCATCCCCGCCACACACACACACACACACACACACACAAGCTAAAAAGACTGAAAAACAGGTGAGTAGCTTTCTAGAACAGGACTCCGGACACTTCAGAATCAAATGCCAGCCTGTACTGAAGCACGCATAAAAGATGCATAATCTACCTCACTTTCTCAAACTGAACCCATGGAGGGGAGAGGAGAAGTGACAATTTCTTCCTCAGAACAATGAGAGCTGAGTGGGAGAAATTAGTGACAATAACAAGATGTCTGTCAACTTTTGAAACATTAGAATCAGGAAACCCAAAAGGAAAGTTGAAAGGAGATAATTTAGGTTATATCAAGATTTGACACATCACTGAACACCTGCTAATGAGAAAGATTTTATTTTAACTTTCTTATTGCCTTTATGAATAATACTTGTTAAAATCACATAACATTGTCATAAAAACATAGAGGAT
This sequence comes from Balaenoptera ricei, assembly GCF_028023285.1. Lineage (NCBI taxonomy): Eukaryota > Metazoa > Chordata > Mammalia > Artiodactyla > Balaenopteridae > Balaenoptera > Balaenoptera ricei. The sequence goes on from NC_082655.1 coordinate 77,867,927, forward strand.
TAAAAAAATAACCTTGTTTTTAAGATGGAAGAGGGTATGACAGGCATGTTCATTCTCTAAAAGAGGCAGCAGCTCATTCTTGCGTCTATTTTTTTTTTAATTTTCTAAACCTTTACTGTAAATAATTCAGGTGGAAGCAGAAAGGGAAGCTTTAAAACATGCCAGTTGTTGCTGTTCTGTAAGAAGTTTTAAGAAACAGGCTGCAGTTAAGCCAGAGATGTAGCTTGGGAGCGAAAGTGAGGATGACTTTCTGATTTGAATATCTTCCTCAAGGGACTGAAATGCAATTTGTCAGGGTAACAGACTGAGTCATTTTCTCTGGTCAGCAGATGTGACAAAGCCACATGGCCAAATGTCTTCTTAAACTTGATTGAATATTTAATAATGCTAATGCCAGTGATCATTTAGAGATAATTAGTGATTCTTTTACAGGCAGCCATGAAACGTCCACACCCTAGAAGACTTGTTCAAAGAGCCTCATTGTCAGTGCATGTTTATAGCCAAACCAGGGGCCACAGCTTGGAGGACTGGCCACCAGAAGGCAGCCTAGGGTCCAGCGGTCCTGGGTTTCAATCCCATCTCCACCTCTTGTGAGTTGTAAAACTTTGAGCAAGTTATATAACTTCTCCAGACCTCAGTCTGGTGTATTATGCTTAACAAAGAGATAAAACACTTAGTGTTGGACATGGCATCTTATAAACCATGAATAGATGTTCGGAGAACGTTAGGGAAATGGCTTCCGGCTTTGGCAGAAGGTATGAGAAGGCCTTCTTCTCCAAGTTAAGTCTTTACTCATCCTTTGTGCTATGCTGGCAAAAGAAATCACTCAAGTTAGCTACCTCTGTAAGTATGTAGGTTCTTGATAATGAAGGGGCCGATTATCTCAGGAGCTCCCAAATAAGTAAAGCGTTGAAATGTTGGCAGTTAAATGATACATTTCATGGGACCGTAGATATTCCAAGGCCTGAACTCCTGATTGTAAGTTATCCAGCTTCCTAGATTCCTAGATTCCCTTTGTCTCCCTCCTGCTCAACACTGGGAACTCTGCTATCACCACACTTCTACTAGGAGAAGAGCAAAATGAAACACAGAGAAAGGGTCACCCAAACGACTTCATTCTCTGTAAATTGCTTTTTAAATAGCAATGGAGCTACTATTGAACATTGTGTTGGTGATTTGGGCCAAAGTAATAAAATAAGAGAAAGCAAGAATTAAAGTAAGAAGTACATGTATGTGATAAAATTACATGCATGTGATAGAATTATACATCTGTAATATTCTCCCCCCAAAATAAATCAGTGGAAAACCACTGCTAACAATAAGATAGTTGAGCACAATAGTTTTAGGTTGATATTTTTTTAAATAGCCTTTGCATATAAAACAAAACTCAATTAAAATATGTAATGGAAAAGAAGATTCTATTTACATTTAGAAAAAAAAACATTGAGCATAAACTTAAGATTAAGAAACATATAACCTATATGTGGAAAGTCATAAACTACTCCTGAAAACTACAAAGTTAACTGAAAAATGGAAAGACCAGCAGTATGCCTTGATAGGAAAACTCAGTGCTGTAAATATGTCAGTTCTCCCTTGGCTGATTTATCTGCTTAATGCCATCTCTGTAAAATATCAACAGACGTTTTTTCCTGGAACTAGACAAGGTGGGTATAAAGCTCATACAGAAGAAAAAACAAGCAAGAATAACTACAAAAACCCTGGGAAAGGAGCACCATGGGTCAGATAGAGTGGGGAAACTATTCTTGCCATATATGAGATGACGTTATAAATTACTGTTGTGGTATAAGTGATAAAGTCTATCTAACTAAAAACAGCAGGATATTGGATCATGAATGCGCAGACAGACTAATGGAATAAAATAGAAAATCCACAAATACACATAGCTGCATGTGGAAATGTAGTATATGGGAAATGTAAAATCTCAAATCAGAAAAGAATGTATTTCTTAATAAAGTAATATTGGACTAGTTGAATAGTGATATGGAAAATGATACAAATAGTATCTATTCTTGACATTGGACACCAGGAAAATTCCAGGTAGTTTAGATATTTAAATGTAGGAAGTAAAACCACACAAATATGAGAAGAAAAAGGGTGAATTTCTTCATTGCCTGAAAATGCACAAAGCTTTCCTAATTGTGATTCAAAACACAGAAGCAACAAGGGAAAATATTGAAAAATTTAGCTACATAAAATTAAAACACATTTGCAGTAGCAAAGAATAAGACAAATGACAAAGCAGGGAAATAGATTTACAACACATATCGCAGACACAGACAAAGAGCTAATAATAGCCCTAATACATAAAGAGCTTCTAAAAGTAGAGAAGAAAAGACCAACAACCTGATAAAAAAAAATGGGTGGGAGGTAACAACAAAAAACCTTAGAAAAAGAAATGTAAATGGTCCTTAAACATATAACAAGATGCTCAACCTTGCTTATAGAAAATAAATGTAAATTAAAATCTACTCTTCTGGCATATACGAAAAAATCCAAATATTTGACAGTATACCCACCACCTTTTGCCCCTCCAATATTTCACCAGTAGCTACAACAGGTACAAGGAGAAATAAACAGGCACAAAGATCTATGGAAATGTTTTAAATGTTTGTTTACATCCCAGATAAATTCCCAATTCAAATGAATTCAGAAACTGGCCAGTTTCAAGACTGTACTGACTTCTGACTTCCTTAAGTTCTACCCATGTACTGCTCAGCCAGTGTTCCCAAACGTGGTTTGAAAGCTAGGAAAACCCCTAATTAAAATTCTTCCATGGTCGTTTCTTTCCCTCCGCCTTTTCACAACTGAGATTGTTACTATACATTTCTTGTTTATTCTGTCCCCACAGCTGGAGTTTCCAGGCTTCCTATGATGGAGTCCAACCCTGCCAGTAATAACCACAGAGTTTAAGGCTCCATCAAGGATGTGGCAACCCTGCCCCCAAATGACTTTCTGTTGGAGCAGAGGTATGTTTGATGTAGGTCTTGTCTACGTTCCAGTGGCACGGTAAAATCGCATAACAAGCGACAGGTGTCATGCCGTGTGTCTTTCATCAGACAAGTCAGGTAAGGCTGTTGGAGGGATATCGCTCACCCCCTCTCAGGAAGCTGAAGGCCCACACAGGACCCTTCCCTTCCATTGCCAAGGGTAAGAGGCATTGTAAACTAAGTACCCAGAAATGGGACAATACAGAAAGGCAAGAGGAAATGTTTTCACCGTAAACCCCCTACCTCAACTGGACAAATTAGGAATGCAAGTGACATTTCCTGAAATACGCACTTCTATAATTCCAGCTGGGACACTTAATCGGAGGTTTTCAGGATAATTGGCTCTTCTGGATATTTAAAAGCGAAATAGCCAGCTCTGTTAACGGAAGATCAGGTGTTGGGCCTTTCAAACTATTATTCACAGTCATTAAGACAGTTCCAGGAAAAGCACCACGGGACAATGTGGTGCCCATTAGCCAGAGCTGCAAGATCAAACCGACAGCCATGGCACCACAGGTGGCCCCCAGCTGCTGCCACCAGAACGGAGGCTCCCACAGTCTCTACAGGCTTTTCCAGAACTCCTGTCCGGGGCCCAGTGCTGGGATCAAGGAAGAGAAAGAGGAAGTGGGATTTTATGTGAACTGAGGGAGAACTCAAACATAAAATCCCTTAAACTACGGGATAATGTGATGGTTTCCAGCTAGCTGTGTTTGTAACTTTAGAATTTCTTCTGTTTCCAAGTACAGAGTCTTTCAAGTGTGTTATCCCCTGCAGGGGTGAGGCGGACTTCCACTCACCCGAACGATGAGATAAAAGAACAGATCGCCAGATGGCATCATGCTCGCCAGCCGAGAATAAAGGCTTTATTTCCTCCGCTGATCATTACCCATGTTTGCTCTTGATAGATCCCAGAGTTTGCCACCTTGGCCTCTTACAGGGATGTTTATTTTCTTCCAAATGCCATCATACACTTTAACCCCACAGTGGCAGCAAGAAAGCAAGTTGTGATTGGAAACTGTGGGCATCCTGCAGACCTGGAGGGTGATTGCCGAGAAACAACGGAGGGGCGAAGGCAGTGGCCTTGGTTTTCCTCTGGGGAGCAAACACCCAGACATACGCGTGCTGAGAAAAGCCCAAACGAACCTTTCTTCCAAAACACATTTTGATTTTTTTAAAGACATATTGTCAGAACTGTTCATATCATATTTTGACAGTTTTTCCTGATTTTCCTCATAGGGCTTATTCTGAACCCTCAGAAACTCTTTTCCAGGGCTTTTGTGCAGCAAGAGGCAAAACATGGTTACATTAAGAATGTAGTCACGCTCAGGGGAGAAAACGCAGCAAATCAGCTCACAGAGCTACAGGTCACCATCTGCCACGTAATTTCTCAAGTCCCTGTCACTTCCACTGATGAATGTAAACTTACACCATGTTCCTCCTGCACCACCAGAGAGCATGTAGGGGAGCACACTTCCCTCTCAACCATAATCAGAGCCTTTAGGAATTCATTGCAATCACCTTGCCTGTAAGGAGCTAGGTTAATTTTCCTCAGAGTGAAGTGGAGCTCTTCTTTCAGTTGATGTAACACTTTGTCAGCAGTATCTATGATTTTTACTCCCTGTTCTTACCTACGTACCATCCCAGGTGTAACTGGAGTGTCCTTTGAGGGCGCTTGATCAGGTCTGAACAGAGACTGCAAATGTGTGTAATTTAACAGTGCTAACAAGACATGCCTGGATTGGGGTGTGTAACTGATATGAGGATGAGGAAGGCACCAACTGGGTGGAAATTCCATCACATTAAGGAATGTGAGAAGCAGCTTTAGATGAAAGAAAATTCTCAGTAGTGTTGGGCATATTTCTAGCTTTATCTCCAATTTGATTTTTAGTCATCTGCACATAATCTTATTTGGAGATGCCACATCTATTTCTCTGTCTAGATGTTTTAGTAGGTTTCCTTGTAGAGATGTTTTCTCATTTAAAAAGTCAGTGCTTTATCTTGTTATTGAAAGATACACAGTACAAAGGAAAATTGGCACTAACTCCAGACATATTCATTGGAAACACAATCAGGCTATTATTTCAAAGACAAAGCTGAAATCCAAATAGATGTTCTACAAACTGCTGCTTACCAGGACATGTTGTAGCTCCTCAGAAAATTATTGAAGACTGAAGTAGCAATGCCTGTGCTTGTCCAAAAGATAGAAAGTATTTAAAGGTGCATTTTTATTGGATTGTTTCCTAAACACGGGTAGTAAAATGATTCTAGTAGCACATAAATTATACTCCTAAATGTATTTGTTTATTTGCAGGTTAAAATTCTTACTGCTTACCACAGGACACTTATTCCATTATAGGTATCTTACAGATAAATAGTCAACAAATATTTGTTTAGTTATAGTAAGCTGAATTAACTGTAATCCCAAGGAAAAGTGTTTGGATGCAACCAGTTGTTTCAAGAATACCATATTGCTTTCTAAAGAAGAAAAGCAAAACATGGTCAGCCTTCTACAGAGTTTTTTCCTTAAATGTTACATTTTTCACTCAACAGCAGAGAACCAATTACTAGAAATAAATGAAGTGGGACTTTTGGAAATGTGAGGATCTGAGGAACACGTATGTACCACTCAATCAAAGGTTTACGTGCATGGCAGCAAGCCAGAGACCTCTGAAAGGTAGAGGACGAACACTTTCTGTCTGCCCACACACCCTCCTTCTCTGCTCCAGCTTGAGCAATCTGCTGCTTGTACACAAAGCTGTCTCAAGACAAAAACAATGCAGGTACTTTACCTGTCACAGCTGAGCACCCACTTTTCTCCCTCCACCAATCCCTCACCCTCTCACCCTCCCCTCTGGGAAGAGAAAGGCTGACTCACCATGGACAAGCCAGGGATTCTCAAGGGGGTCCCAATCTCACTGTGATAAATGCAGTATGGGATTATGCTTGAGCTATGCAAACATTAAATACCAAGATTCTCATGTATATAAAGAGAGAGAGAGATACAAATACAAACTCATAAAAGTTAAGTAAAAACCATGCAATCAGGATTAAAGTTTTACTGAGCTCTGCCCACCAGAGCAACAGCCAGCTCTACCCACCACCAGTCCCTCCCATCAGGAAACTTGCACAAGCCTCGTAGATAGCCTCATCCACCAGAGGGCAGACAGCAGAAGCAAGAAGAACTACAATCCTGCAGCCTGTGGAACAAAAACCACATTCACAGAAAGATTGACAAGATGAAAAGGCAGAGGGCTATGTACCAGATGAAGGAACAAGATAAAACCCCAGAAAAACAACTAAATGAAGTGGAGATAGGCAACCTTCCAGAAAAAGAATTCAGAATAATTATAGTGAAGATGATCCAGGACCTCGGAAAAAGAATGGAGGCAAAGATCGAGAAGATGCAAGAAATGTTTAACAAAGACCTAGAAGAATTAAAGAACAAACAAACAGAGATGAACAATACAATAACTGAAATGAAAACTACACTAGAGGGAATCAATAGCAGAATAACTGAGGCAGAAGAACGGATGAGTGACCTGGAAGACAGAATGGTGGAATTCACTGCTGCGGAACAGACTAAAGAAAAAAGAGTGAAAAGAAATGAAGACAGCCTAAGAGACTTCTGGGACAACATTGAACGCAACAACATTCACATTATAGGGGTCCCAGAAGGAGAAGAGAGAGAGAAAGGACCAGAGAAAATATTTGAAGAGATTATAGTCGAAAACTTCCCTAACATGGGAAAGCAAATAGCCACCCAAGTCCAGGAAGCGCAGAGAGTCCCACACAGGATAAAGCCAAGGAGAAACACGCCGAGACACATAGTAATCAAAGTGGCAAAAATTAAAGACAAAGAAAAATTTTTGAAAGCAGCAAGGGAAAAACGACAAATAACATACAAGAGAACTCCCATAAGGTTAACAGCTGATTTCCCAGCAGAAACTCTACAAGCCAGAAGGGAGTGGCATGATACACTTAAAGTGATGAAAGGGAAGAACCTACAACCAAGATTACTCTACCTGGCAAGGGCCTCATTCAGATTCGATGGAGAAATCAAAAGCTTCACAGACAAGCAAAAGCTAAGAGAATTCAGCACCACCAAACCAGCTCTACAACAAATGCTAAAGGAACTTCTCTAACTGGGAAACACAAGAGAAGAAAAGGACCTACAAAAACAAACCCAAAACAATTAAGAAGATGGTAATAGGAACATACATATCGATAATTACCTTAAACGTGAATGGATTAAATGCTCCAACCAAAAGACACAGGCTTGCTGAATGGATACAAAAAAAGACCCATATATATGCTGTCTACAAGAGACCCACTTCAGATCCAGGGACACATACAGATTGAAAGTGAGGGGATGGAAAAAGATATTCCATGCAAATGGAAATCAAAAGAAAGCTGGAGTAGCAATACTCATATCAGATAAAATAGATTTTAAAATAAAGACTGCTACAAGAGACAAGGAAGGACACTACATAATGATCAAGGGATCAATCCAAGAAGAAGATATAACAATTATAAATATATATGCACCCAACATAGGAGCACCTCAATACATAAGGCAACTGCTAACAGCTCTGAAAGAGGAAATCGACAGTAACACAATAATAGTGGGGGACTTGGACACCTCGCTTACACCAATGGACAGATCATCCAAACAGAAAGTTAATAAGGAAACACAAGCTTTAAATGACACAAAAGACCAGATAGATTTAATTGATATTTATAGGACATTCCATCCAAAAACAGCAGATTACACTTTCTTCTCAAGTGCACATGGAATATTCTCCAGGATAGATCACGTCTTGGGTCACAAATCAAGCCTAGTAAATTTAAGAAAATTGAAATCATAGCAAGCATCTTTTCTGACAACAACGCTATAAGACTAGAAATGAATTACAGGGGAAAAAACGTTAAAAACACAAACACATGGGGTTTCCCTGGTGGCGCAGTGGTTGAGAATCTGCCTGCCAATGCAGAGGACATGGGTTCGAGCCCTGGTCTGGGAAGATCCCACATGCCGCGGAGCAACTAGGCCCGTGACCCACAATTACTGAGCCTGCGCATCTGGAGCCTGTGCTCCGCAACAAGAGAGGCCGCAATAGTGAGAGGCACGCGCACCGCGATGAAGAGTGGCCCCCACTTGCCGCAACTAGAGAAAGCCCTCGCACAGAAACTAAGACCCAACACAGCCAAAAATAAATAAATAAATAATTCACATATTAAAAAAAAAAAGAAAACCACAAACACATGGAGGCTAAACAGTACGTTAGTAAATAACCAAGAGATCACTGAAGAAATCAAAGAGGAAATCAAAAAATACCTAGAGACAAATTACAATGAAAACACGATGATCCAAAATCTATGGAATGCAGCAATAGCAGTTCTAAGAGGGAAGTTTATAGCTACACAAGCCTACCTCAAGAAACAAGAAAAATCTCAAATAAACAATCTAACCTTACACCTAAAGGAACTAGAGAAAGAAGAACAAACAAAACACAAAGTTAGCAGAAGGAAAGAGATCATAAATACCAGAGCAGAAATAAATGAAATAGAAACAAAGAAAACAATAGCAAAGACCAATAAAGCTAAAAGCTGGTTCTTTGAGAAGATAAACAAAATTGATAAACCATTAGCCAGACTCATCAAGAAAAAGAAGGAGAGGACTCAAATCAATAAAGTTAAGAATGAAAAAGGAGAAGTTACAACAGACACCGCAGAAATACAAAGCATCCTAAGAGACTACTACAAGCAACTCTATGCCAATAAAATGCACAACCTGGAAGAAATGGACAAATTCTTAGAAAGGTATAATCTTCCAAGACTGAACCAGGAAGAAATAGAAAATATGAACAGACCAATCACAAGAAATGAAATTGAAACTGTGATTAAAAATCTTCCAACAAACAAAAGTCCAGAACCAGATGGCTTCACAGGTGAATTCTATCAAACGTTTAGAGAAGAGCTAACACCCATCCTTCTCAAACTCTTCCAAAAAGTTGCAGAGGAAGCAACACTCCCAAACTCATTCTGAGGCCACCATCAGCCTGATACCAAAACCAGACAAAGACACTACAAAAAAAGAAAATTACAGACCAATATCACTGATGAATATAGGTGCAAAAATCCTCAACAAAATACTAGCAAACAGAATCCAACAACACATTAAAAGGATCATACACCATGATCAAATGGGATTTATCCCAGGGATGCAAGGATTCTTCAATATACGAAAATCAATCAATGTGATACACCACACTAACAAATTGAATGATAAAAACCATATAATCACCTCAATAGATGCAGGAAAAGCTTTGGACAAAATTCAACACCAATTTATGACAAAAACCCTCCAGAAAGTGGACATAGAGGGAACGTGCTTCACCATAATAAAGACCATATTCGAGAAACCCACAGCAAACATCATTCTCAATGGTGAAAAACTGCAAACATTTCCTCTAAGATCAGGAATGAGACAAGAATGTCCACTCTAACCACTATTATTCAACATAGTTTTGGAAGTCCTAGACATGGCAATCAGAGAAGAAAAAGAAATAAAAGGAATACAAATTGGAAAAGAAGAAGTAAAACGGTCACTCTTTGCAGATGACATGATACTATACATAGAGAATCCTAAAGATGCCACCAGAAAACTACTAGAGCTAATCAATGAATTTGGTAAAGTTGCAGGATACAAAATTAATGCACAGAAATCTCTTGCATTCCTATATACTAATGATGAAAAATCTGAAAGAGAAATTAAGGAAACACTCCCATATACCATTGCAACAAAAAGAATAAAATACCCAGGAATAAACCTACCTAGGGAGACAAAAGACTTGTATGCAGAAAATTATAAGACACTGATGAAAGAAATTAAAGATGATACAAACAGATGGAGAGATATACCATGTTCTTGGATTGGAAGAATCAATATTGTGAAAATCACTATACTACCCAAAGCAATCTACAGATTCAATGCAATCCCTATCAAATTACCAATGGCATTTCTTACAGAGCTAGAGCAAAAAATCTTAAAGTTTGTATGGAGACACAAAAGACCCTGAATAGCCAAAGCAGTCTTGAGGGAAAAAAACGGAGCCGGAGGAATCAGACTCCCTGACTTCAGACTATACTACAAAGCTACAGTCATCAAGACAATATGGTACTGGCACAAAAACAGAAATGTACATCAATGGAACAAGATAGAAAGCCCAGAGATAAACCCATGCACATATGGTCAACTAGTCTATGACAAAGGAGGCAAGGATGTACAATGGAGAAAAGACAGCCTCTTCAATAAGTGGTGTTGGGAAAACTGGACAGCTACATGTAAAAGAATGAAATTAGAACACTCTCTAACACCACACACAAAAATAAACTCAAAATGGATTAGAGACCTAAGTGTAAGACCAGACACTATAAAACTCTTAGAGGAAAACATAGGAACAACACTCTTTGACATAAATCACAGCAAGATCTTTTTTGATCCACCTCCTAGAGTAATGGAAATAAAAACAAAAATAAACAAATGGGACCTAATGAAACTTAAAAGCATTTGTACAGCAAAGGAAACCATAAACAAAACGAAAAGACAACCCTCAGAATATTTGCAAACGAATCAACGGACAAAGGATTGATCTCCAAAATATATAAACAGCTCATTCAGCTCAATATTAAGAAAACAAACAACCCAATCCAAAAATGGGCAGAAGACCTAAATAGACATTTTTTCAAAGAAGACATACAGATGACCAAGAAGCACAATGAAAAGCTGCTCAACATCACTAATTATTAGAGAAATGCAAATCAAAACTACAATGAGGTATCACCTCACACCAGTTAGAATGGGCATCATCAGAAAATCTACAAACAACAAATGCTGGAGAGGGTGTGGAGAAAAGGGAACCCTCTTGCACCGTTGGCGGGAATGTAAATTGATACAGCCATTATGGAGAACAGTATGGAGGTTCCTTAAAAACTAAAAATAGAACTACCATATGACCCAGCAATCCCACTACTGAGCATATACCCAGAGAAAACCCTAATCCAAAAAGACACATGCACCCCAATGTTCATTGCAGCACTATTTACAATAGCTGGGTCATGGAAGCAACCTAAATGTACATCGACAGACGACTGGATAAAGAAGATGTGGTACATATATACAATGGAACATTACTCAGCCATAGAAAGGCATGAAATTGGGCCATTTGTAGAGACGTGGATGGATCTAGAGACTGTCGTACAGAGTGAAGTAAGTCAGAAAGAGAAAAACAAATATTGTATATTAACGCATCTATGTGGAACCTAGAAAAATGGCACACATGAACCGGCTTGCAGGGCAGGAATTGAGACACAGATGTAGAGAACAAACGTATGGACACCAAGGGGGGAAAGCAGGGGTGGGGGGGGTGGTGGGATGAACTGGGAGATTGGGATTGACATGTATACACTGATGTGTATAAAATGGATGACTAATAAGAACCTGCTGTATAAAAAATATAAATTAAATTAAATTCAAAAAATAAAACCATGCAATCTATTTTATAAATTAGTAATATCATCATAATTCATGTTTATTGAAAATTCTAGAGGCAATAATGATGCTGGTAACCAAATAATGCTTTCTGAATAATATTTGTCACTAAAATAAATCAGTACTCCTTGAAGAAGTGGCCAATTTCAGGTTTAGGGCAGGTTACATACAACTTGAGTCAGAGTTTATTGTGCCAGATGCACGGAAACTACAGGGGTTGTGTTGAACACAGAGCTAACATGAAGGAGCTTCTGCTAGCCATTGACAACTTTCAAACACAAAAGTCATTCATGCATAGGTTAAAGCACATCAAATATATAAAACCCCTGAGTTCTTAAAATTTCAAAATAATAATGCCTCATTAGCTTCTATAACTAGTGCACTAATTTATTGTTATTAAAATTGAAAATAAAGGCATTTATCTTGCCTCTCTTCTATGCATTGCATCTTAGAGTAAACAAATAGTTGATGAGGGAAAGTTCTTTACATGAGTTCCAATTAATAAATTCAGAAAAAAAATGAGAATTAAAAATCGCAACTTTACAATCTTTAATGAAATAATTTATTTGGGCAATGGTAGTTAAAACACTTAGATGAGAAGCTGATAGGGAATTTTACAACTAATGGATCATACTTACAATACCTAAACTCACCCATCAATTTCAACATCACTAGAAGTGGGAAAACCAGATGTTAGTGTCACCTGATGTGATACAGTTTGTAAGTACACAACACCATCTATGACATTCTTGTCCCAAAATAAACTTACATCCAACAGAGTCTGTAGATACATCTGCCAAAGTATAGGAGATTTATGGAATAAAGAAATATGCTAAAGAACACCTCAAGTGTGCAATTGGCTGCATCCATAATATTAAAAATTTTACAGAAAAATTACTTTATTTCTTTAGCCCATAAATAGCAGGTAAAAAATAAGATGGATAATTGTTGAATGTTTTTAAAAAAATTTTACAAGAGATAGTCCACCAAATGAAATAGAGTTTCCTTATTTTGATTCTAATTTGTAAAGGAAAACAACTGTTAAAAGTAACTTTCGGGGCTTCCCTGGTGGCGCAGTGGCTGAGAGTCCGCCTGCCAATGCTGGGGACACGGGTTCGAGCCCTGGTCTGGGAAGCTCCCACATGCCGCGTAGCGGCTGGGCCCGTGAGCCACAATTACTGAGCCTGCGCATCTGGAGCCTGTGCTCCGCAACAAGAGAGACCATGACAGTGAGAGGCCCGCGCACCGCGATGAAGAGTGGCCCCCGCTTGCCACAACTGGAGAAAGCCCTCGCACAGAAACGAAGACCCAACACAGCCAAAAATAAAATAAATAAATAATTTAAAAATATAAAAAAAAAAAAAGTAACTTTCATACACAAGAAACTAACACAGCATTGTAAATCAATTATACTTCAATAAAAAAATAAAATTTTTTAAAAATAATTTTTTAAGAAAATTGAGAAAAATTCAATATAGAATTAGTATTGGGTAACAGTAATAAATAATTATTAATTTTATTAAGCATGATAAAGTTATTTCATAACTGTTAGAAATACATACAAAAGTATTTGTAGGAGAAATGATACTGTCTTATTTTTAAATACTTAGCAATTGAAAAGAGGAATAGGGACTTCCTTGGTGGTTCAGTGGTTAAGAACCCATGCTTCTGGTGCAGGAGGTATGGGTGCAGTCAAAAAGGAGAAGGAGAGGGAGGAGGAGGAAGGGAGGAGGGGGAGGAGGGGAGGAGGAGGAGGAAGAGAAGAAGAGGAAGAAAAAGAAGAAGAAGAAAAAGAACAGATGAAACCAAAGAAAGGCAAAATGTTGGTAATGGGTCAAGCTGGTGTTCTGCATATGACAGGTCACTCTTCTATCATCTCTACTTTTGTATATGATTAAAAGTTTTCACATTAAAAAATGTTAAAATGAGCATAGATCATGTGGCACTTGAGTAAGGGTATGTATTACATAATCACTTCCGTTGATTAAGCTGCACTACTCCAAAATGATTCAGAATCACAGGTGAGATGCACAGTGGAAAGAATATTGGGCTAGAAGCTTAGACAGTGGGTTTCCACTCCTGATCTCCCACTAAACAGCTGTATGAGTTGGAGCAGGATATTTTCCTTCTCTGCATCTCAATATGCTCATCTGTATAATAAAGATCTAACTAAAAATTGATTTCTAGAAATGCTGGCCTCAGAGTGTCCCAAGATTACAGTAGGTGATATAAGGCACGGCTCTCTGGGGTCAGCCTGCCCTGAATCCAAGTTCTCATCCTGCAGCTGATGTTTCAGAGGTTTAAGATGGGAGACCTTTCTTAGAGATACCCCGTTTGGTATCCAGCCCTTTATACATGATCATTCACCATTCAACAACAGCAAAATCATTTCTAAATATAAATTTCAGGACTCGAAATGTCCATGATGCATGATTTTCTTAGTGTTACCCAGACAATATCAGAACCAAGACGGTAAGTTAGATTTCTTAGCTTTTTCTTCCAAATGAACCAAACTGCATACTAAACGGTACCAAGATACTTAATTTCTGGACTCAGGCAGAAACCAGAAAGAGTTAATAAATAAGCTCCAGGGTTTGAATCACAGAGCCAAAAGGATCCTGAAGGATACCTAAGACAGACACCAAGGAGTCCTGCTCATGAAGGTCAGCCAAGGAGGAGAAGAGCAGACAGGAGGCAGGGCTCAGAGCTGGTGGGGGCAGCCTGTGTGGGCCCAGGTCCTGAGTTCCTTCCAGCTGTCACTCACTCTTCTGAGCTGTTAATGCTGATTCTCTGACCCCTGCTTTCTACCTGGTCTCCTGCTTCAGGCCACCTGGGGAGACATGTTCCAACCTGGAGGTCTGAGCCTTGGTCTTTGTTGCTATAGTAGCAGAGGTGCTGTGAACTGTAAGATGAATGTAGGTTACAACACCTTGGGAACCTCAGGGTCCTCAGTGACAAAATATTCAGTGAGCACCAATTACGTACGAGTCTATTCCACGCATATGGAACACATCAAAGTATCCTTCCAGTGTACCTGCCATCCAGACATGCTGATGACTGAACACTTGAGTCTGAACTGGCTGTTACAGAGAAAGCACAGTACCCTGCACACAATACTCAATATGACAAGTGAATGAATGAATGAATGAAAAAATGGAAATCAACATCTTATTTCTATCCTCTCCTATCTCAACCTGTGGAATTGACAGTGGGGAGAGAGATGGTGGGGACCAGGGCATGGAGGAGAGAGATCATTTACTTTTTTCTCTTGCCTTGGGGTTGAGAACTGGATTGTCAAGTTGGAAAAAGAGAAGCTGTGGTTTCTTCCTGATAACAGTTCGGTGTTCTTCCATACTGCTTTCCAAATGAACGTGTAGAGAATGTCTCACCGCATAGGTCATCTTTCCAATACTATACTATAAATCAAAGAAAAGACGAATAAGAAATAAATATGTTTTCCTATAAATCTTAAAATTTTGAAATAGATTTATTTAGTTTCTGACACAAAGTTTACAGAAAAATAGCTATAAAACAGTTCAGGCAAAATATAATTAAGGAAAAGATTTTGAATGAAAAGTAGGAAGGGTCTTAACTTTAAGACAAAGAACAATCTGTCCACTTGCTAATGATGAAAGCCAAAAATGCTTTCTATGCTTTATCTATGACAATGGTATCAACTTCAGGGTCCCGATTATTTTTGACCTCATTAAAACTCAAATGACTTCGGAGAAACTCTTTTGGAGATTTACTATTCCAATGAGGGATCAAAATCAACTATCATGTGAGACCTTAATTTTCTCAATCTGTATAAATTCCCAGGAATTAGCTTGGTCATTTTTCTTTTTCTTCTTTCCTTTTGTTTTTGGATGGCAAGGTGGTCTAGATGGCAGTGCTGGAAAAACTGAGATGTCTCCATGCTGAAGAATTCACTGGGAAAAGGCAGGGAGAAAATGCCAAGTAAAGGAATTCCTGTGTTAATCTCTCTGCTCTTCACACAGGGGAGTAAAGAATAACCCACCAGAGAAACCATAGAGTAGAATTCAAAGGAGAATGAAGGAAAGGAGAAGAACAAAACTAGGAAACCAGAATATGCTGATGGACGGATGTCTCAGCTGCAGTGAGGAGGTCTTAAGAGATTCCTCATGCATAGAGCCTGGCTAGTGAGATGGGCAGCTATGAGGAGAGCAGTCTCCGAAAGGTAGTGGTGGATGTGTGGTCCAGACAGGAAAGCAGGGGGGAAGATGAGGAAAGAAGAAGCAGGATAAGGGCCCAGAGACATGACTGGGAAAGTTAATACAAGAGTGAGATATTTGTGAGGAAAAAAAGAGAGAGGAAAGCCAGCCTGCCTGTGGAAATGTGCATAAAGCTGACCATAAAGCTGTTTACGGATGTAAACAGAAAAAAGGTCATTAGATTTGCCATACAGCTGCTGTACAGCTGCCATGGGTCCCACTCGTTCCTCATATTTGGGATAAAGATTTCTTCAATTCCCATGCAAAAGTACACTCCATCCACTAATTAGGTCTACCTGCAGGAAAAAACATAATAGCAGCGTCTTGCTGGGTTTTCTTAAATCTGACAGGTCACTTCTTCATAGATCTCTGATGTTGGTGATTCCCACCTCAGGAATAGTCAAGTGTAGAACACAGTCCAAACAATGGGCTACTTTTGCTTGGTGTCAGCTCAGCTTCCTACAAACAAAATTAAAGCAACTGGAACTACATATCAAAGGGAGGAAGCTTAACTCAAAACCAAGTTTTCTAACCATCCTCAATCTACGTGTGTAGGAGAAATGCATCTTTTTGTTGTAGCAATGCAAATGTTGGTGTTTATAAACATGTGAGTAATGGCTTGTCAGCAATTCGTTCTTGCCCTTGAATGATGAGACCAATACAGGATTCAAGGCAGAATGTGGAACTCCCCATTGGCTCCGACGTGAAATACAGAGATATGAACAGCGGAAACAGGAAGGGACATGAAGATCTCTTTCTGGGGAAGCATGGTGGTCTCTTGATCAACATGCCTGAAAATAGTAAATGCATATCTTCTCCCACCAAGACTAAGACTGCCTAAAGAATGCAAATGTAACTAAGTTCATTTGAGAGAAAAATTAATTTACAAGGACTGGAGAAAGAGAGATCATTCTAGAAGAGAAGCTCGGAGGAAGGGAGCTAGGAAGCCACCACAGCCTGAGAAGGACCGTAACAACATCCCTTCTTCCCTTTCACAAGCCTGGATGCATCTCACTTTTTTCTTAATTTATATACCATGGCCAAATGGGATTTATGCCAGGAACGCAAAAATCAATGCCAACGTACAAAAATCAATCAATATAATACATCATATTAATAGAAGGACAGAAAGCACATGATCATCTCACAGACAAAGGAAAAACATTTAACTATATCCAACATCCCTTCATGACGAAAACACTCAACAGTCACGATAGAGGAAAACTTTCCCAACCCAAAAGAGGTCATCTATGAAAAATCACAGCTAACATCATAATCAGCGGAGAAAGACTGAATGTTTTCCCCCAAGATATGTGGCATATCCGTACGATAGAATAGTATTCAGCAATAAAGCGTAATAAAATACTGATACATGCAATAACAAGGATAAACCTTGAAAACATTACATTAAGCAAAAGAATCTAGTCACAAAAAAACAAATATTCTATGATTCTATTCATATGAAATGTCCAGAATAAGCAATTATATAGCATCTCACATTTTGTTTCCTGAACAAATAACTAGATTTGACTCCAGAAGGGAAAGAATTTATAAGTGTGTATTCTAAATTCTTTTGTAAGGGAAAATACACTTCAGTATGACATAAAATGTGTAAGAAAAAAATGAGAATGTTGTGGTTAGAGGTGTTTCTGGGTTCATCTCAGTAAATAGAACGTTTGCCTGTTGGTTTCTGTTTTACCAAACAAAATGTAGCTGCCAATTCATCCGTCTGTAAAAGCGTTCCTTATGTACGGCTTAAGAAAATTACTGAGTTATTTTGTTTGCAAAAATGGTTTCCTTGGGTATTGTTTACTTTCTGGAGCTCAAGTGGGGAACGTTTCAGTCCCTTTACTGAGCCTTCGTGTTCCACACACACACTGTAATTTGATGAGGCTCTTTCCCTGTTGGAAGAGCTACTCCTTTTCTGTGTCCTTCCAAATCCTTCAGGATCTAACTCAGGCTCTTGGAGAAGCTTCCTCAACCTGTTTTCCCCTACAGGGTTATCCCCTTTGTCTGTGTACTCACTATTCATTGTGTTAGCACTTGATTACATGTTGTCTCAAATTCTTTCTTTTAAAAGTCTATCCTCTTCAACCAGGTGGTAAGATCCTTGTAGGTGGAAGCATGTTACATACTCTCCACGAATCACTCCAGGCTTAAAAATAGAATCAGTTGTACAAGACAGACTCATGTAGAAATGTCTGTTCTCCACAAATCTCCAAACGCATAATGGAACAAATATGCAGATTATCATAATGTTTTCACACAAATTATTTGACGAGAGAGGAAGAGAAAATTATATGCAACAATAAGGGAAACCCTGTGCTAACCTCGGGAGTCTGATAAGTTCAGGGGAACGCTTCCACAAGAAGAAAAAGGCAGTCAATAAGGAAACCTGGAGTGCGTAGACCAGTTAACTGGGAAAGAAATGTAAACTGAAGTACAGAAATGTAGGTGGCAGGAGATGTAAGTGGCTGCAAGGGGAAGTTTCAAAAGAACTTGTTTGGATTTCATGAAAATTGCAAGCTTCAAATGGGAGGACTCATCTTTCACTCTTTTGCAAAATACTTCAGCACTTGATTTAAAATATTTGAGGCAATAAACAAACAAACAAGGAAATCCAGAGACCAAACTCTCAGGGTGCTTTCAATCAGAAAACAGTCTTTAAAAAGAGTGGATTTCTAAAAATGTGGCAGGCCAACTCTGTAAAGGGGCCCTGTTTCCACTAAAAACACACAAAATACTAAATAAAATATTTAAAGAGCATTTTTCAAACATGTAAGCAAGTTTAAAATATCAGGAACTCTCCACTTGTCAGATATTCAGAATAAAACTGAAGTCTGAACAATAAGGGAAACCTGATGCTTCTGGGGGTTGGGGGAGGATGATTTAAGGTCAGATAATGGGAATTCTGACATCCATACAGGGAGAAGGAGTGTTGCCTCAAGCCTGCATTAGGTAGAAGGAGAAGCCTTCAGTGAGCTCCCTACATTCACAGACATAAAAGACAAGCCATCAAATTAATACAAACACTGTTTCAGGACCACTGATACCCTAGGGACCATTAGTAAATTAGCACATTAGCACAAAACTGCTGTGTAATTTAATTTTCCCAGCCTAGAGTACTCCCACAGAATTAGCATACATACCTAATTACATAACAAATAAATAATCTAAAGCTTCTGTAAAATTCAACACAACAAAAAGCCACAGACCACATGAGGAAACAGGTCACAAAAATGAAACACAAATTGTCCCCTGAGGAACTCCAATTCTTTGAAAAACCTGAGATTCCAAAGCAATTATAAATTATTAAAGATAAAATTAGGTTACTAAAATAATTTTTAAAAAACAAGCAGCACAGTTTAAAAAATGAATAAGGGGACTTTAAAAATTCTCCAAATGAAAAAAATTTTATAACCTTTAACAAAATATTCAGTGGATGGAAACAAATCAGAGAGACTTGGCAAATTGGAAAATGACTCTGAGAAAATTAGCCAAGATCTAACACAAAGATATAAAATGTGAAAAGATATAAAATAGTGTTTTTGAGACATGGAGGATATATATTCATGTGAAATATCTCTAAATATAAAGCAGTAGATCCAATTGTTAATCTGGAAAAAACATATGTTACTGAGTATCCCCAAAATCTGGAAACAGAAAAGATAGTGTATATGCTGCACATTTTTTTCTGATTAATGATCAGACCCATTACTTTAAATTTAGATATTTTTTAACCTGAAAACATATCTATCTGGAGGCTGACAAAAAACATATTCATCATATGATTTTTTAAATGAAACTAACATATTGTTTAAAAATAAGTTTGGGTTAGACAAAGATTTCTTAGGAAACGAAAAGCACAAAACATAAAAGAAAAAATTGATTGAATTAAGCTTCATTAAAATTAAAAGTTATACTCTTCTCACACCAGTCAGAATGGCCATCCTCAAAAAATCTACAAACAATAAATACTGGAGAGGGTGTGGAGAAAAGGGAACCCTCTTGCACTGTTGGTGGGAATGTAAATTGATATAGCCACTATGGAGAACAGTATGGATGTTCCTTAAAAAACTAAAAATAGAACTGCCATATGACCCAGCAATCCCACTACTGGGCATATACCCTGAGAAAACCCTAATTCAAAAAGAGACATGTACCACAATGTTCATTGCAGCACTATTTACAATAGCCAGGACAAGGAAGCAACCTAAGTGTCCATCAACAGATGAATGGATAAAGAAGATGTGGCACATATATACAATGGAATATTACTCAGCCATAAAAAGAAACGAAATTGAATTATTTGTAGTGAGGTGGATGGACCTAGAGTCTGTCATACAGAGTGAAGTAAGTCAGAAAGAGAAAAACAAATACCGTATGCTAACACATATACATGAAATCTAAAAAAAAAAAACGGTTCTGATGAACCTAGGGACAGGACAGGAATAAAGACGTAGATGTAGAGAATGGACTTGAGGACACAGGGAGGGGGCTGGGTAAGCTGGGACGAAGTGAGAGAGTAGCATTGACATATATACACTACCAAATGTAAAATAGATAGCTAGTGGGAAGCAGCCGCATAGCACAGGGAGATCAGCTCGGTGCTTTCTGACTACTTAGAGGGGTGGAATAGGGAGGGTGGGAGGGAGACACAAGAGGAAGGAGATATGCGGATACAAGAGGAAGGAGATATGGGAGATATGCGGATATATGTATATGTATAGCTGACTCATTTTGTTATACAGCAGAAAGTAACACAACACTGTAAAGCAATTATACTCCAATAAAGATGTTAAAATAAATAAAATTTTTTTTTAAAAGTTATACTCTTCAAAAGATACTGTTAAGAAAATTAAAAGAAGTCACAGAGTGAGAGAAATATTTGCAAAACATGTATTTAGCAAAGGAGATGCGTATAAACGATATACTCTTTCAACTCAATTTGAATCAAGACTATAAACAACTCATTTTAAAAATGGGCAAAAGTTTTGAACAGGCACTTTACCAAAGAATTTTGAAAAGATTTTTAACTGATAATACAAGGTGCTCTCAAGGATGCAGAGCGACTAGGCCTCTCATACACTGGTGATAGGAGCACAGTACGGTGTAACTACTTTGGAAAATAGTTTACCCATTTCTCATAGTGTCCATGAACAGTTCCACACCTAAGAGGTTACCATAACGTCCCAGTGACCTCACTCCCAGGTATTTACCCAAGAGACATAGAAACACCTGTAAGTAAATGTTTGTAGCAGCTTTATTCATCCTTGCCAAAAATCAAAAACAACTGAAATGTCCACCACTGAATTTGAATGAATAAACAAACTGTGATATACCCATACAATGAAATACACTCAGCAATAAAAAGAAATCATGCCACAACATGGATGAACCTCAAAAAATTATACTAAGTGAAAAAGGCCAGAAAAAAAAAGGTTACATCCTCCCATAATTCAGTTTATATAACATTCTGCAAAAGGCAAAACTATAGGGACAGAAATCAGTTCAGTGACTTCCAGGGCCTGGGAGTCGGAAGACAGTATTGAACACAAAGGAACATGAGAAAACTTAATAGAGTGATAGGAATTTTCTACATTTTTATTGTGGTAGCAGTTACATGAGTGCATACATTTGTCAAAACTCATCAAAAGAACACGTAAAAAGGGTGGACTTTACTGTATCTAAATTATTCTTCAATGAACTTAGTATTTTTAAAAATGAGTGTATACTATGTTTTCTGACTTTGTAAACACTCTGTAGAATTACAAGTTCCAACATATTAATTGAAGTTCTAGAAATAAAAAATAAAGTGGATAGGAAACAATAGGATTCAAAGATATTATAGCTGAAATTTTTACAAAATTAATTTTTAATTGTGGCAAAAAACACATAACATAAAACTTACCATCTTTGCCATTTTAAAGTATCCAGTTCAGTAAGGTTAGGTATATTCACATTGCTGTGCAACAGATCTCCAGAACTTTTTCACCCGGCAAAACTGAAACTCTATACCCCCGAAACAACTATTCCCCATTTTTCCCTCCCCATAGCCTCTGAACCACCATTCTACTTTCTGCCTCTGTTAATCTGACCACTTGATACCTCATATAAATGAAATCATACAGTATTTGACATTTTGTGTCTCACACATTTAACTTAGTATAATGTCTTCATGGTTCATTCACATTTTAGCCTGTGATAGGATTTCTTTTCTTTTTAAAGGTGAGTAATATTCCATTACTGGAATACTGTAATTCCGGAATTACGGTGTATACCATAATTTCTTTATCCATTCATCCATCAGTGGACATTTAATTTGCTTCCACTTCTTGACTATTGTGAATAATGTGCTATGAACACAAGTGTACAAATATCTCTTTAAGACCCTGCTTTCAGTGCCTTTGGGAATATACCCAGAAGTGTAATTACTGGATAGATAGCTATGTTTTTAATTTTTTGAGGAACCTCCATATAGTTTTCCATAATGGCTACACCATTGTACATTCCCGCTAACAGAGCACAAGCATTCTATGTTCTCCATATCCTCACCAACACCTGTGATTTTCCATTTTCTTGATAGTACCCATCTTAATGAGTATGAGGCAGGATTTCTGACACAAAAAGAAAAAAAAAAAACATTAGGAAAGTATTAATAAATTTGGCAACTTCATAATATGAAAATTAATTTAATAAAAATCTTCCTAAACAAACTGAGAGACAATATTTGCAACATACCTACCAACAAAGGATTAGGATCTTGAATGTATAGGAAACTCCTACAAATAAAAAGTGTTAAACCACTCAATAGAAAATGACCAGAAAATATGAAACGTAGTTCTGAGAAATGGAAGCCCAAATGATCAGTTAATACATGAAAAAAATGTTCAACTCACTTGGTATCAGGCTAGTGCAAAGTTAAACAAGAGTTAGGTGCCATTTGACACCCATCATATTGGTAACAATTTTATTTTTATTTTTTTAATACAACTTTATTGGAGTATAATCGCTTCACAATGCTGAGTTAGCTTCTGTAGTACAACAAAGTGAATCAGCCATATGCATACATATGTCCCCATATCCCCTCCCTCTTCAGCATCCCTCCCACCCTCCCTATCCCACCTCTCTAGGTGGTCACAAAGCACCGAACTGATCTCCCTGTGCTATGCAGCTGCTTCCCACTAGCTATCTATTTCACATTTGGTAGTGTATATGTCCATGCCACTCTCTCACTTCGTCCCAGCTTACCCTTCCCCCTACCCGTGTTCTCAAGTCCATTCTCTACGTCTGTGTCTTTATTCCTGTCCTGCCCCTAGGTTCTTCAGAACCTTTTTTTTTTTTTTTTTTTGATTCCATATATATGTGTTAGCATACGGTATTTGCTTTTCTCTTTCTGACTTACTTCACTTTGTATGACAGACTCTAGGTCCATCCACCTCACTACAAATAACTCAATTTTGTTTCCTTTTATGGCTGAGTAATATTCCATTGTATATATGTGTCACATCTTCTTTACCCATTCATCTGTCTATGGACATTTAGGATGCTTCCATGTCCTGGCTATTGTAAATAGAGCTGCAATGAACATTGTGGTACATGACTCTTTTTGAATTAGGGTTTTCTCAGGATGTGTGCCCAGTAGTGGGATTGCTGGGTCATATGGTAGTCCTATTTTTAGTTTTTAAGGAACCTCCATACTGTTCTCCATGGTGGTTGTATCAATTTACATTCCCACCAACAGTGCAAGAGGGTTCCCTTTTCTCCACACCCTCTCCAGCATTTACTGTTTGTAGATTTTTTGATGATGGCCATTCTGACTGGTGTGAGGTGATACCTCACTGTAGTTTTGATTTGCATTTCTCTAATGATTAGATATGTTGAGCATCCCTTCATGTGTTTGTTGGCAATCTGTATATCTTCTTTGGAGAAATGTCTTTTTAGGTCTTCTGCCCATTTTTTGATTGGGTTGTTTGGTTTTTTGATATTGAGCTGCAGGAATTACTTGTATATTTTCGAGGTTAATCCTTTGTCAGTTGCTTCCTTTGCAAATTTTCTCCCATTCTGCAGGTTGTCTTTTTGTCCTGTTTATGGTTTCCTTTGCTGTGCAAAAGATTTAAGTTTCATTAGGTCCCATTAGTTTGTTTTTGTTTTTATTTCCATTTCTCTAGGAGGTGGGTCAAAAGGATCTTGCTGTGATTTATGTCATAGAGTGTTCTGCCTATGTTTTCCTCTAAGACTTTTATAGTGTCTGGCCTTACATTTAGGTCTTTAATCCATTTTTAGTTTATTTTTGTGTATGGTGTTAGGGAGTGTTCTAATTTCATTCTTTTACATGTAGCTGTCCAGTTTTCCCAGCACCACTTATTGAAGAGGCTGTCTTTTCTCCATTGTATACTCTTGCCTCATTGATCAAAGATAAGGTGACCATATGTGCATGGGTTTATCTCTGGGCTTTCTATCCTGTTCCATTGATCTATATTTCTGTTTTTGTGCCAGTACCATACTCTCTTGATTACTGTAGCTTTGTAGTATACTCTAAAGTCAGGGAGCCTGATTCCTCCAGCTCTGTTTTTCTTTCTCAAGATTGCTTTGGCTATTTGGGGTCTTTTGTGTTTCCATACAAATTGTGCAATTTTTTGTTCTAGTTCTGTGAAAAATGCCATTGGTAGTTTGATAGGAATTGCATTGAATCTGTAGATTGCTTTGGGTAGTATAGTCATTTTCACAATGTTGATTCTTCCAATCCAAGAACATGGTATATCTCTCCATCTGTTTGCATCATTTTTAATTTCTTTCATCAGTGTCTTATAGTTTTCTGCATACAGGTCTTTTGTCTCCTTAGGTAGGTTTATTCCTAGGTATTTTATTCTTTTTGTTGCAGTGGTAAATGGGAGTGTTTCCATAATTTCTCATTCAGATTTTTCATCATTAGTGTATCGGAATGCAAGAGATTTCTGTGCATTAATTTTGTATCCTGCTACTCTACCAAATTCATTGAATAGCTCTAGCAGTTTTCTGGTAGCATCTTTAGGATTCTTTATGTAGAGTATCATGTCACCTGCAAACAGTGACAGTTTTACTTCTTCTTTTCTGATTTGGATTCCTTTTATTTCTTTTTCTTCTCTGATTGCCATGGTTAAAACTTCCAAAACTGTGTTGAATAATAATGGTGGGAGTGGGCAACCTTGTCTTGTTCCTGATCTTAGAGGAAATGGTTTCAGTTTTTCACCATTGAGAACGATGTTGGCTGTGGGTTTGTCATATATGGCCTTTATTATGTTGAGGTAGGTTCCCTCTATGCCTACTTCCTGGAGAATTTTTATCAAAACTGAGCATTGAATTTTGTCCAAAAATTCAACTGTTGAGTTGAAGTTCCCTCAACTTCCAGGGAAGTTGTCCCTGGATCACGGGACCCTGGCAGTGGCGGGCTGCACAGGCTCCTGGAAGGGACGGTGTGGATAGTGACCTGTGCTTACAAACAGGCTTCTTGGTGGCTGCAGCAGAAGCCTTAGCGTCTCATGCCCGTCTCTGGTGTCTGCACTGATAGCCGCGGCTCACGCCCATCTCTGGAGCTCATTTAGGTGGTGCTCTGAATCCCCTCTCCTCGCGCACCCCGAAACAATGGTCTCTTGCCACTTAGGCAGGTCCAGACTTTTTCCCGGACTCCCTCCCGGCTAGTTGTGCTGTACTAGCCCCCTTCAGGCTGTGTTCATGTATCCAACCCCAGTCCTCTCCCTGGGATCTGACCTCCAAAGCCCGAGCCTCAGCTCCCAGCCCCCGCCCACCCTGGTGGGTGAGCAGACAAGCCTCTCGGGCTGGTGAATGCTGGTCGACACTGATCCTCTGTGTGGGAATCTCTCCGCTTTGCCCTCCACACCCCTGTGGCTGCGCTCTCCTCCGCGGCTCCAAAGCTTCGCCCCCGCCACCCCCCATCTCAGCCAGTGAAGGGGTTTCCTAGTGTGTGAAAACTTTTCCTCCTTCACAGCTCCCTCCCCAAGGGACAGGTCCCGTCCCTATTCTTTTGTCTCTGTTTTTTCTTTTTTCTTTTGTCCTACCCAGGTACGTGGAGAGTTTCTTGTCTTTTGGGAAGTCTGAGGTCTTCTGCCAGCATTCAGTAGGTGTTCTGTAGGAGTTGTTCCACATGTAGATGTATTTCTGATGTATTTGTGGGGAGGAAGGTGATCTCCACGTCTTACTCCTCCACCACCTTGAAGGTCCTCCCCCATTTTTTTTAAATTGAGTTGTTTGTTTTTTGATATTGACCTCCATGAGCTGTTTGTATATTTTGGAGATGAATCCTTTGTCCATTGTTTCATTTGCAAATATTTTCTCCCATTCTGAGGGTTATCTTTTAGTCTTGTTTACGGTTTCCTTTGCTGTGCAACAGCTTTTAAGTTTCATTAGGTCCCATTTGTTTATTTTTGTTTTTATTTTCATTACTCTAGGTGGGTCAAAAAAGGTCTTGGTAACAATTTTAAAATCTAACAAGTTTGGAGAAGATGTAGAGAAAAAAGAACTTTCGATACTGCTGTTGGGAGCATAAATTAGTACAACTGCTTCAGAGAACAATGTGCCAATAACTACACAGTTAAAGGGGCACCTGCTCTAACACCCTAGTAATCTAACATGGGTGTGATTCTTGAGAGTCTCTGGAACATGAGGGCAATGAGATACATTCAGGGGTATCTCTGCAGCACCGTTTGTAATGAAAATAACCTACATGCTCATAAGAAGGTAATGAATCCTAAATTGTGATTTAATTATTCCATAAAGCAATTAAAATGATTAAGCTAGAAATACATGTATTAACATGGATAAATCTTAAATGTGATTCTACGAACATCAACATGACCCTGTATATTTTATGAACCTGAAAAGATGAAACAAAGTATAAAAAAAATATGGATGAGAATATACCCACATACTCAGAAGTGAGTCACTCTGAAGGCAGAGATAGCACAACAATATGGAAAAGGAGTAGGAAAAAAATGTTTTACGTCTTGACAGCTCATTACCTTTAAAATGGGGAAATGTATGGTGATATTTATTATAGACATTCCATCCAGGTAGTGGGTATATATGTGTATGTATTTTATTCTCTCTGTTTTTCTATAAGTGTTACTTACATGAGGCACCGGATATGAGTGGGTGAAAGACACTTAAATCCACCACTATTCCATGAGCCAGTGGTTCTATCTCATTTCCACACCTTCTGAATCATCTATTCATTTCACAGGGAAACAAGCTATAATATTTAAAATTTCAAATCACTTTCTTACCATAGCAGTCTTTCTACGGCTGCTTACACATTTTAAATGTTTTATTTGCACCAAACACACCCTACTAAAAACAGAGTTTATTCTAAGCATCCCTTAAGAGAGAGAACCTCAATCATAAACTACATTTTCTCACTCATTTTGGCAGCTCAGTTTATGGGAAGTGATCTCATCTGGGCTTGCTAATTGCATGTTCTTAAGTATCTGGCATAAGATAATTGCTTTTTTTGATGTGTGGAAGAAAATCTAATCTTTAGGGCAGCAGCCTCTCACTCCCTGGAAGTCTGAATGCCAAGCTTGCTACCAATTCATCTGTTCACTCAACACATGCTTACTGAGAGCCCACATGCTGCCTGGCACAAAAATGGAATTGAGTACCAAGTACTGTGAAGCAAGCTTTACATGCAAGATACAGTTGGGGTTCATCTAAGGGCTTCTCATATACTGTCTGGCTCTGAACCTTCCAGGGTGTGAGTGCTTTCAAAGACAAACAAATAAGACCCTAGTTAAAGCAGCAAGGACACATTTTAATCGGTAATATACTACTGCAATAGGGAAAACAGTCCAGCAGGGACTGACCTCATCTTTGATTTGTATAGAGGTGACTGGGCCTTTAAGGGAGAGTGAGAAAGTAAGGAGGCGTGAGCAGAAGCTCAGTAGAATCAGGGGAAGTGAGACCTTACAAAAAGCAGGAAAGAGATGGAGGGATTGGTCCATGGGAAATGCATCTGGTTTGCCAGCTGGCACTTATGGAAGTTCAACTCCTCCCCTCCCACAGAGGCTGGAGACAGGGGTCCTATCTTCAGGTCTTGGCTGGAACAAACAGCAAATTCTTCCGGCAGCCTTGAGTTTTCTCAGGCAGGCACTTTAAGGGGAGCTAGAGTCATCCTTGGGAGAAGGACTTGCACAGCTAGAAACCAGGTTAGTGTTTGTTCAACCAAGTTTGAGGTCTACTGGAGAAGAAGACTCAGGAGAGTCGGGCTAGGGTTTGGTCAAGGAGAGAATCTTTGCCAGAAGCCCTGCCCCTACAGATGCAGGCAGGGAAGAGGAAGGAAAAGGAGGGCTTAAAAGTGACGCGTGGGGCTTCCCTGGTGGCGCAGTGGTTGAGAGTCTGCCTGCCAATGCAGGGGACACAGGTTCGAGTCCTGGTCTGGGAAGATCCCACATGCCGCGGAGCAACTGGGCCCGTGAGCCACAACTACTGAGCCTGCGCGTCTGGAGCCTGTGCTCCGCAACAAGAGAGGCCGTGATAGTGAGAGGCCCGCGCACCGCGATGAAGACTGGCCCCCACCTGCCGCAACTAGAGAAAGCCCTCTCACGGAAACAAAGACCCAACACAGCCAAAAATAAATAAATAAAGTGTAAAATTAAAAAAAAAAAAAGTGCCGCGTGACGTGGACACCTCTGCCCATGTCAAACGCAGTGTTCACAGCTAACTCGATGGTTTTGAGAACGGGAAGCATCCTCGTTCAAGTTAGGGGAACCACTGACTGAAACCGCCCGCCCCAGCCAGGCTCAATAGTAGCCACTTGCATGAGCTATCTCACAACAGGAGGTCCTAGTAAGGAACGTGGAACTAACAAGCTACCACCAACCAGAAGAATTCGGGAAAGGCCAAAAGGAGAGAGGAGATGACAGCCCATATGTCCTACCAACCTCCCAGAATCCTCCTCGCTGGAATCCACCTTGGCTGAGTGATGCACATGCCACCAGGAAGGACCCTG
The DNA here is from genome assembly GCF_028023285.1 of Balaenoptera ricei. Lineage (NCBI taxonomy): Eukaryota > Metazoa > Chordata > Mammalia > Artiodactyla > Balaenopteridae > Balaenoptera > Balaenoptera ricei. The sequence continues at coordinate 77,896,721 of NC_082655.1, forward strand.
AGTCAGAGTGATTGGCCAGAGACAGCCCGGCAACTCACCCCATCACCATAAAACCCGAGACTGAGCCACGTGGCAGAGCAGTGCTCCTGGGGTCCCTCACCCTCCTGCTCTCCGCCCGGGCGCCCCTTCCCAATAAAGTCTCTTGCTTTGTCAACACTTGTGTCTCCTGGGACAATTCATTTCCGAGTGTTAGACAAGAGCTCACTCTCGGGCCCCGGAAGGGGTTCCCCTTCCTGCAACAATCTGACGAATGAGTAAACTGAAGCCAAAGAGAATAAGTCCTTTGAAATCAGGCACGTAATGAAGCTTGTAGAGCCAGCAATAGAATTCAAAACTCCAGAGAGATTAGAATGTGTGCCTCCAGGACCCATCTCCTTCCTAGGTCAAAGGTAACTCGGTTCCAACTTGCATGTCCCCACGTGGACAGGAGCCTGGACGACAGCCACATCTGATTTTCAAAATAGGCTGGAAATTTGTATTTTTATGTAAGCTTTCTTGAATGCTGGACACCGATTCAAACTTTTAAAACAGACAGTATGAGCCAAACAAAACACATCTAGGGGCCAGGTACCAACTGCTGGTCACTATTTTGCAAGATCTACGATAAAGAACTTGGTCAGAGGCTTTTTCCTGGTCAGTTTTTATGGCTCCTGAATTCAGGAAAAGAAAAGAAGTTACGTTCAAAGCCGCTTCTAATAGTCAAGCCACCTAAAGTTAATGTTCACTGCCGAGATCTTTTTTGATGAAAAGCAGGAGTTGTCAATCTGATCAGTTTGTACCTTTGAAGACGATAGAGTACAACTGGCTGCCTGGTTCACCCAGTAAGAGCAAGACTGTTGGGGTCTATCAGCAGGTGATATGGTGGGGAGGGGGGAGGGGAGCCCACATCAAGTGATCCAGGGGCCCCGCCCTGCCTCATCCTCCCCTTTTCTCTCTGCCCTTATCCTCCCTACAGCCTGATTCTCTTAGCCCCACCCTCTCTCCTGGCCACTGAGAAGGAGCTGGAACAGAAGGCTGAGAGGTACGGGGAGCGCAGAGGAAGTCATGGGGGCACCAGCGAGTTCAGGCATCGCTCCGCTTAGGAGCAAACGCATTGTCTTACCTGTGTTCCTGCCCTACTGTGTGTGCCTCTCCTTTTAATCTTTATAACAGTCCTGTGAAGGAGGTACTACAACTATGCCCCTCTGCAGATGGGGCTTGAGGAGGTCACGAGCTTCGTCAAGGCCACAAGTAGCAGAGCCAAGACTAGAATCCATATGATTCCAACCCAAAGCCCCATGTCACGCTCTTATCCACCCTCCCTCCTACGTGCTGGTCACAAGGTTTCACCCTGTTTTCTTCTATTCGCACACCACACAGTACCATTCAGCTTCTGCAACCCAAAACAGTAAATATGCAATAAGATTGTGCATTTGTGGGACATTTGTTTTTTTAATTTATTTTAAATTTTTATTTTATATTGGAGTGTAATTGATTAACAATGTTGTGTTGGTTTCAGGTGTACAGCAAAGTGATTCAGTTATACAACTACCTATTCTTTTTCAAATTCTTTTCCCATTTAGGCTATTACAGAATGTTGAGCAGAGTTTCCCATGCTATACAGTAGGTCCTGGTTGGTTATCTCTTTTAAATATAGTAGTGTATTCATGTCAGTTTGTGGGACTTTTTTTTAAAGAAACATTTTAAAGGGAGATTCAGAATCTGCCTCTTCTTTTCATTATACTAGCAACAGTCTGTCCTTCAGCAATGAGTAGGTTCTGTGAAGGCTGTGGGGATGGGCTCCTCCTCGTGACGTGAACTTTCTATTTAAGGATTTCAAGAAACTTGGGGAAAAGACCTTTGTTCCCTAACACACCACTTGATAGTGTTGTCCTTGTGTTTTAAATGAAAAAGCAAAACGCACACACATGTGGGGTGGGTGGGTGTGTGTGTGTGAATGTTCAGTGTGAGTGTGGCACATGTGTATATAAGTGTAGGGTGTGTGTGCGTGTCTGTGTGTGTGACGTTCAAGGTGTCACTCAGAGCAACCAACGCAGCCACATGGTCTAAGGTCCAGAGATGAGATCGTTACCCCAGGCCACATCCATGTGCATGTTTTTCTTGTAGACACAAAACGCTTCTCTAAGTATGATTTGACGGTCCAAGTGCAGGAGAATCAGCTGGGGACCTTGTTACAGCGCACACTCGGCCCCAGGCCAGACTTCCACCAACAGATTCTCTGGACATGGGCCTAGGAAGCTGCACATGTATTTAACAGGTGTCCCAGTTGAGTTTAATGTCCTCCTGTTAGAGAGCCACTGCTATGATCTATGGTTATACATATGCGTATTCAGTTCAGGTATTTCAATTACAGATACTCAGGATAAGAAAGAATTTGAGCATAGCCAAACTGTCTCTTATCTTTCTTGCATTAACTAAGTGGGGCAAAAGAGTCTTATCCTGCACCCCCATCATACACACACACACACGGGCAAGCCACCTTGATGTTCTCAGCTTCTAAATTTGTTTCCAAGTTGACAAGCACATGAAGCCTTCCTGAGGGAGGCCTTGATTCTTTAGTTGAGGTTTATAATCCCGTAGCATCTAATAACTAGGTTTTACTTCTCATAAATCAAAACCAAACCGTCTTTCTTTTCAGATACTAGGAACAGATACACATTTGAGGTCTCTTTGCTTGATCTGTAGACCACCTTGGCTCAGAAACTCTACAGATAATTATCACTGGTGTTGCAAAGGAAGACTGTCCGAATGTGGGTGTTTTGACCAAACAGTTCCTTCAGCAGGTGCTAGTTAGAAGTCTCAGACTGACTCCCATCTCTTGAATACGTTTATCTAAAAGTTATACTGTTATTTATTTGAAAGTTACTTATTTGAAAAGTTATACTATCTTATGTATAAACATTTTTATGGTAAACTGCATGCATATTTATGGGAATAAACGAGTGAAAGAGAACCAAGATTGAAACCCAGAAAGAGGATGAAAATGAAGTGCAAGCCTCACTTAGGATCTTCATTTTCTTCTCCTTCCAGTAATGATCTACTTCCCAGGGCTGTGTCCATGTCCCAGGGGTGGAAGAACAATGCTCAGGAAAGTGGACCCCTGCCCCATATGGCTCCACAAATAGTGCTACTGCCCTTTGGGCAGAAGACCTCTTCCTCCCCACCTCTCCTACCTTCCACTGCTTCTTTCTTCCAGTGAATGTTACCACCACATGGAACGTAGTGAGTCCGGGGCAGTAATCCATCCAAGAAACAGTGAGGGTCTGGATAAAGGCAGTGGGGATGTGGAGAGAGAGGAGGCGACAAATTCAGGAAACACTAGAAAGGTGATGAGGGCATGGTGATGAATGGCAGAGAGAGACTCAGGAAGATGGACGGGTCACAGATAACAAGTACATTTCTGATTTGAATTCCCAGACGTCAGAGCTGCAAAGTCATATGGCTCCAGGGGCCAAGTAGGTAAAATATGTTAGCAAAAATGGTGAGGAGTCAGGATGGTGGAGATGATGGGAGAGAAGAGAGGGCACATAAAGGGTGCGGCCTCTCCTCATTCCAAACAGATGCTGCCATTGTAGAAGCAAGGTCAAGGCCTTCAACATGTTCCTGTTTTCAAGACAACCTCAAAACCTTGGTTTTCTTACAGAAAGTCTGAATTTAAAATCAGGAAAATTAGTTTTTAATTAGTTCATTTTTATTTTAAAATATGGATTTTTAAAAGTTTAGAAACACAGTATCAACCAATAAAATTCGGGTGAGGGGATGTCTAGGCATAGCCTGGAGCTTCCAGTTTTGAGCCTCCAAAATAGATGGTGCTGCCACTCACCAAGATAAGAAAGTCTTCTCTCTCTAGATGATGGATTCTAGATACCTCTGCTACTTCCCTTCTGCCTCTAAGACTCCTTGCAACCCTGGGATCCTATGACTCTGTGGTTGTTGTCATGGTCCTGAGCTACATCAGCTCCCTACACTCTACCTCTGTGTGCAATCCTGTTGCTTTAGAACCAGCAATTCCCTCTCCTTTTTCTCCTTTTATTAGACTTCCCTCTTGAGATAACGTAATCTAGGATGTGATTTGACACTTATCTTGTTAAGATGAACAATGAATACTTTGGATGCCAATCAAGTGTAGAAAAAGTCCACATTTTTCAAATCAGTCAAGTAACTGTCAAATCACTTCATTCTACTTTTCAGATATAGCTCAAGCTATGAGAATCCCCAGAGTTTTAAATTCTGAGTGCTTTTTAATGGTCTTTTGAAAACTAAACCAAAATGAACTTGATCTTGAAAGTGATACTCTTATTCAAAAAAACTTTTATTGAGGCCTATTAAATACAAGTCCCTGTGCCTACACATGGGAATGAAAAGAAGACTCTGTGAAGTCACCTACAGGCTAGGAGTGGAGAAATGCACTATCGATTATAATCTAAGGTAGAATAACATCAGGTTAGAACCTATAAGAGTTTGTTCCTCTATGGGAAAAGAATCTAAAAAAGAGTGGATATATGTATATGTAGAACTGATTCACTATGCTGTACACCTGAAACTAACACAACACTGTAAATCAACTATACTCCAATAAAAATAAAAAACAAAAAAAGAGTTTGTTCCTCTTTGTTAAAAAAAATCAGAACTAGTAACAAACAACTGGAAAATAAACTTTAAAATCATACCATTTGAAAGAGATCAAAATGCATGAAATCCTTAGAAATAAATTTTATAAAAATGTATGCAATATCTATACATTTAAAACTGATAAAAATTAAAGAAGACCTGAATATATAGAGAGATATACCATGCTCATGGATTGAGAGACACAGTTGTTAAGATGTCACTTCTCTCACAACTGATCTACAGATTTAATGAGTCCAATCAAAATCCCAGCAAGCTTTTCTGTAGAAATTGATGAACTGATTCTAAAATTTACATGGAAATGTAAAGAATTTGTAATGGCTAAAACAATTACAAAGAAGAAGAACAAAGTTGGAGAATTTACTGTTTGATTTCAAGAATTTACTGTTTGAAAACAATTACAGAAAAGAACAAAGTTGGAGAATTTACTGTTTGATTTCAGTATAAAGCTACAGTAATCAAGACAGTGTGGAATGTTAGCATAAAGGTAAACATATTGATCAGTGGAACAAAAAACTGAACAGAGAATTCAGAAATAGATCCACAGTTGCATGGTCAATTGATTTTTGACCAAGTTGCCAAGACAATTCAATGGGAAAAATAGTCTTTTCAATAAATAGTGCTGGAACACTGGATGTTTATTGAAAAAAAAATTTACTTTGACCCTTATCACAGACCCAAATATTAACTTGATATATATCAAAGACCTAAACGTAGCAACCAGAACTATAATACTGGTAGAAGAAAATAGGAGAGTGTCTTCACAGTCTTAGGGTTGGCAAAAATTTCTTAAACAAGACACAAATCTTTGGCTCTTCAAAAGATATGGTTAAGAAAATAAGGAGGCAAGCCTCACTGGGAGAAAATATTCATAATACAGATTTATGACAAAAGGCCTATAGCCAGAATATATAAAGAGTTCTGACAACTCAATCATAAACAACCCAATAAAAATGGGCAAAATATTTGAACTGACATATCACAAATGATATGAATGACCAAAAAGCATGTGAAAAGAAACTCAACATTAATAGTCATGAGAGAAAACATTGTAAATCAACTATACTCCAGTAAATTTCTTTTAAAAAATAGTCATCAGAGAAATACAAATTAAAGTTAGGAGATGTCACTACACACCCATTAGAATGGCTAAATTTAAAATAAAAAAGAATGATTTCCTCTGTCTGCCATCCACTGAGAGTGAATACACAGCAAGAGCAGATTTAAAGAATAGATAATTTAAGCAGCTGAACACATGATAAGTTTGAAGTGCCCGGAGCACATACAAATTGAGATAACCTCATGTAGACAGAGAAGGAGCCAGAACTGGAGACAGAAATAATTGATGCATAGATGAGAGGTAAAGTCCTGGAGTGGATAAGCGTTCCCAAGCAGAACATGTAACTTGAGATGAGGCACAGGACAAAACCATAGGGAACATCACCATTTAAAGGACAGATGGAGAAAGAAAAGTCCAGGAGATAGAGTAAGAAGGCACAGCCAAAAAAGGAAGAGGAAAAGTTTTAGGGAGAATTCCTAGAAAGAAGGAATGGACAACAGTATCCAATACTGCAGATACAACGTGTCCAATACTGCAGATACGACAAGTGTGCAATACTGCAGATACGACAAGTGTCCAATACTGCAGATACGACAAGTGTCCAATACTGCAGATACAAGTGTCCAATACTGCAGATACGAAAAGTGTCCAATACTGCATATACAAGTGTGCAATACTGCAGATACGACAAGCGTCCAATACTGCAGATACAAGTGTCCAATACTGCAGATATGACAAGCGTCCAATACTGCAGATACAAGTGTCCAATACTGCAGATATGACAAGCGTCCAATACTGCAGATACAAGTGTCCAATACTGCAGATACAAGCATCCAATACTGCAGATACAAGTGTCCAATACTGCAGATACGACAAGCGTCCAATACTGCAGATACAAGTGTCCAATACTGCAGATACGACAAGCGTCCAATACTGCAGATACAAGTGTCCAATACTGCAGATAAGACAAGCATCCAATACAGCAGATACAAGTGTCCAATACTGCAGATAGGACAAGCGTCCAATACTGCAGATACAAGTGTCCAATACTGCAGTTATGACGTGTCCAGTACTGCAGATATGACAAGTAATATAAGGTCTAAAAAGAGTTTCTTGGGCTTTCATCTAAAAGTTCCTACTGACCTTTACAGGTATGATTTCACCAGAGTGGTAAGAGCAAAAGTAAAATGGCAGCGGAATAAGAAATTCATAGAGGATATGAGGAAGGGCCAAGAAAGGAATCAGACCATTTTTCAACAGTTTTCACTGCCAAGATGGAGTTAGATAGAAACTGAGCATGGAGGAGAATGATTACAGGTTTAAGACAGTGCCCTTTTTTAAAAACAAGAGAAAATAAGAAAGTTTTTATTCTTATGAGAGCGTATAAGGACTAAGAAGTAACAACTAAAATTAACCATACAAGAGAGGAACACGAAGTCAATGACGCGAGCTTCCTGAGGGTTAGGGAGTATGCCACATGCAAAATCAGAGACAATCTAAGTGGAAGGAGCAAATACGTTTGGAGGACATATGGCAAGAAGCTGAAGGAGGACTTGCCTGGAGAATGTCCATTAATTAATAAAGTGTGTGTGGTCCTCTGCGGAAGGATGATGGACCGGGCAAATGATAAGAGATGATCCCAAAGGCTCACATTCTGTCTTATTCCCACATCTTCTGTGGGGGATATGAAGCTAAAAACACAAACGTATTATACATGAAGGACAAAAGCATTTCTTCCCCCCCGCCCCATCTCTGAGCAAATCTCCCTGGGGGCATCAGGCTCCTAGAGAACTCACTGTGGGAGTGGGCATTGCAGAGAAAATGGTGGGCTCACAGGAGCCAATGTTCTGTCCATCATGCATCCCTGAGTGACCAGCTGCTCCCCTGCCGTCCCTTCCAAGAGTGCTTAAGCAACTTCCTTCCTTCCTGCATCACTCCCACGGCCCCCCAGCCCACTCCGCTGGAGGCTCCCATGGCAGATCAATTCCCCATTCACACACCTTGCACTCTGACAGCTGTCTCCTTCGACAGGCTCCTTCCTGCCTCTCTGCCTTGTCCCTGGACTCTCTCTCCAGTCCTCTCCCCTTGTTCCAGGAACCCTGCCCTCCTGGGGAGCCTCTGAGTACCCCAAACATTTTCTGATTTTCTGATCCAAACACTTCTACATCTTATCTCCCCTAATTGGCTCTGCCACGCATAGAAGTGTTGAAGATTAATGCGACATAATCTATCCCCAATAAAATAACAATTGATCAGATTGTGCATGCCATGCCCAAGTCCTCTCTTCTAGCAACATCTTATTACAATTTTGTGGAGCAGCTGGCTACCCGCAGTTATTATAAATTGCTCTATCGATGTGATTTTTATTTTGGAGCGCTGGATCCAGGTAGATGAATAGCCTATTTCCTTCAACCATTATCAAAACAGTCACTTGTTTTCATTATTTGAACACTCCACCAAGGAAGCCAAGTCATAGCTTCAAAAATAAGAGGCCAAGAACATGACAATCTAGACACTGAGAAAAAAACCATTCTGCCTCAGAAATTCAAGTTTAACACAGCACAACAAAAAAGGGTCATTAATATAAATTGAATTCCTACACAGTATATATGTATATACATATTAGTTTTTCGTTTAGTCCATGCAACAAACTAGTGTGGTTGGCTTTATTTTCCCCATTGTACAGAGACGAGAAAAATGACGTTTGGAGATTGACTTTCCCAAGTTTGCACGCTCCACTGACAGCAAAACAGAAATTAAACTTAGTATTTTCTGATCCTAAACTCTTAAGAGCGAAATAATTGTTTTCCTGCATGAAATCATGTGTCTTGTTAGTTTCTAGGCTATCTGCTGAGATATCTCCTGACGTTGCTCTTCCACTAAATGTATAATCAGATAATAGCTTCAGAGTAGAAAAAAGGCATATATTTTGACCTTACTCTTCTCCTCTGATTCTATTTCGTGCCACACAAGATCACTTTCTCTAGACTGATTTTCACAAGATTCATCAAAATAATATTTTTGTCTAAGCTGTAACGTCTACGTACAACAAAATAGATACCAAGAGAGTAATGATAGAGTTAGAAGTGAGTATATGCGGGGTTTAGCTCTTCCTCTATATAATTTTATGGCAACAGTTTGACTTTGGGGGGTCCATCCCATGAGCATGTGAGCTATGGAAGATGTAGCTACAAGAGGAACACGGTTTTTGAAAACGACTTTACTGTGATTTATCAAAAAATCTAGAAACAATAAATGCTGGAGAGGGTGTGGAGGAAAGGGAACAGTCTTGCACTGTTGGTGGGAATGTAAATTGATACAGCCACTATGGAGAACAGTATGGAGGTTCCTTAAAAAACTACAAATAGAACTACCATACGATCCAGCAATCCCACTACTGGGCATATACCCTGAGAAAACCATAGTTCAAAAAGAATCATGTACCAAAATGTTCATTGCAGCTCTATTTACAATAGCCAGGACATGGAAGCAACCTAAGTGTCCATCATCGGATGAATGGATAAAGAAGATGTGGCACATATATACAATGGAATATTACTCAGCCGTAAAAAGAAATGAAATGGAGGTATTTGTAATGAGGTGGATGGAGTTAGAGTCTGTCATACAGAGTGAAGTAAGTCAGAAAGAGAAAAACAAATACAGTATGCTAACACATATATACGGAATCTAAGGGAAAAAAAAAAAAAAGGCCATGAAGAACCTAGTGGCAAGACGGGAATAAAGACACAGACCTACTAGAGAATGGACTTGAGGATATGGGGAGGGGGAGGGGTGAGATGTGACAGGGTGAGAGAGTGTCATGGACATATATACACTACCAAATGTAAAATAGATAGCTAGTGGGAAGCAGCCGCATAGCACAGGGAGATCAGCTCGGTGCTTTGTGACCACCTAGAGGGGTGGGATGGGGAGGGTGGGAGGGAGGGAGACGCAAGAGGGAAGAGATATGGGAACATATGTATATGTATAACTGATTCACTTCGTTATAAAGCAGAAACTAACACATCATTGTAAAGCAATTATACTCCAATAAAGATGTTTTAAAAAAAAAAAAACGACTTTACTGAGTATCTACCACGTGTAAAGCTTGTGCTGTGGGTCGTATGCAGAGGAGTTTCCCTCCAGAAGCTGGTGACCTGGAGCCACTGCACTTACAACAGTGATTTATTGTTACTGAAAACCTGTTCTGAATTTCTCTTCTAGCATTGCCTCGATTTCGGAAATTGTTTTCTTGGTGGATGTTTCCACTCATTCAGTTAATACTTTTGATCGCCTTCTCTTCAGGTCCTGCAGGTGGGGTCTTGAATTTGATTTTGGAAACCACCAAAAACAAATCAAAGTCAAGCTATTAACTAAGGTTTAGGTCCAATGAGGCAATACAGTTTTTTAACATGCCTGGTTCTCTGGGGTGGCTATTAAATTCCTTCAAAACAATTCCAGAAGCCACTTCAAAAGTCAAGCTGCTCAAAAAAAAAAAAAAAGTCAAGCTGCTCAAGAGTCTGGTTGCATCCCCAGCTATCTCTTCCTCGAATCTAATGAGTCATAATGTGACTTGCTTTATTCACGGTCTAATTACCTATACTTAATACTAAAATGTATGTTTCCCTGTCTGAGAGTGGAGGGCCAGGTTTAGGAGCTCTCTTTCAAGTCTTTCTAAGTTTACAGGATGCAAACAGTGTGTTCCACAGGCTTCCTTTATTTTCCCTTCCCGGCTGGTTTGTTATTGTTTCCTCACTCTCTTTCTCTCTCTGACACATTAACACATTTTCTATTATTTACACTCAGTTTCAGGCAACTTTGTACCAGGTTCCTTTTTCTTCCAAGGGGTTTATTTTGCTCCCTGGCTGTTTGAGGGTGAGGATGTGCCAGCATTCATCCTCCTTAGAATGGGGATTTATTATAGCACAAATCATCTTCCCACCAAGTCCGCTTACACCCTCTCTGCCACGGTGCTCTTTCTGTGCCAGTCTGAAGAAGATGCCTCAACAGTGGTCCTTCACGGTAACATGCCCAGCTCACAGAATCCTATCTTGCAAAGCCCACACTTTACAGTGTAACTGAAAATGGGCAAGTTTGCCCTGCCTCTGGTGTGACTCCAAACATCTGAAATGTGAGAACATGGTGCTTTTATGCTGAAACATTACACAATCCCCAGAGTGCAGAACTGCCTTCTTCCCACTGCTGCTATTTTACAGAGAGAGGGGCAGAAAAACCAGTTTCCATAACAAAGAATGTGTGTTTGGGCGGCGGGAAGTGGAGGGGAGGAGAGGAACCTGAAAGACATCCCGGAAATGATGGAAAAGGACCCTGAAAGGACTTGTTAAAATCCCTCCTACAGGCTCCCAGAATACATAAGAACTGAGTAAAACACCACTCATCATCGGGGCTTTAAAAGCCACATTTCTTGGTCTCTAGAATGAATCTCTTTTGTCTAATGTTTGGGACCTTAGGATCAGAAGAAGGTGAGGTCTCGATCATAACCTGGGAATCAGAATTCTGTGGATTAAATGCTTTGAGAAGATTCCCTTCTCTTTTTTGAGTCTGATTTCTAAAGAAGCTTTTTCCCAGAAGATAAGGTAAAATCTATCAGTGCTTGATAAGTATTTAAAGGATCGTGAAAAATGAATCCCTTGCAACTCACTACCACTGTTCAAATATAAAGAAATGAACACAGAAATGTATGTCTTGTAGTCCCAGGGTAGATGGGGGAGGGTGGTAGGAAGAGATCCTCGCAGTTTGGGGCACGCAAACCAGACCCACCTCTCCCCACCTCATCCCTCCAGTCTGTCAACACACATTCACTCAGTACCATCTACATCCCAAACATCTAGGCGGGTGCTGGAGCACTCAGTATCCCCACCCTACTCCTAGGGGACAGCCTTCTCTTTCCTTTTCTCTCTCCACTGACATTTAAAACGCCTCAGAGGGCTTCCCTGGTGGCGCAGTGGTTAAGAATCCGCCTGCCAGTGCAGGGGACAAGGGTTCGAGCCCTGGTCTGGGAAGATCCCACATGCCGCAGAGCAACAAAGCCCGTGCACCACAACTACTGAGCCTGCGCTCTAGAGCCCGCGAGCCACAACTACTGAGCCCACGTGCCACAACTACTGAAGCCCGTGTGCCTAGAGCCCATGCTCTGAAACAAGAGAAACCAGCGCAATGAGAAGCCCGCGCACTGCAACGAAGACCCAATGCAGCCAAAAATAGATAAATAATTAATTTAAAAGCCTCAGAGAATGATGCAGGTTCACCAAGAGATACCAACTCAGAGGAGACAGTGATTGTTCCAACAGAAACAAAAACCAGGCCTGAGGGCGGGGGCAGGGGAGCTCTCCCTAGAGAGGTGTGATGGGACCTGCTTCTGCCTCGTTCTGTCTGGACCGGTCACTTGGACGTCACTTGTATGCTCGGATCCTCGTTTTTCCCGTCTATAGAATAAAGGTTGGAATAACTTATCCCCAAGTCCCCTTTCAGTCTTCAGCTTCTAGTTTTCCAAGATTCTAAGCGGTCTTTCGGCGTCCAGCACTGTGTACCCAGGGAAGCAGCACGTGGTGCGGTCACTCACACGGGGGTCTCAGCCTTTGGCCCCGGTTACGTGTTTAAAGTTCGTACCTGGCTGATCCCCAGGATGCCAGTGCTCAGGTATAGCAAGTTTTCTCCCCTTTTAGGCCCGGTTGTTCGTGCACGGCTTTCGCACTGAGTACTGCAGTGTAGTCGCTGCCCTTCCAGACCCCGGGCAGCAGGGGGAAACCTCGTTCCTGCTGGGGGACGGGTAGGTAGCTGGAGACAGCATCACCAGCTCTCCACCCTCGTCCATGTGAAAAGCCTAAAACGTCGAAGGGGAAACGTTCTGCTTTTCCGGCAAGATGTCAATGCTGGCTCCTCCGAGCTGTGTGGAGCGTTCTGCCGCCGCAGCCCCGCGCTCCGCTTCCCGGCCCGGTGCAGGGCTGCCTTGCCCGGGAGGCAGGCAGGGGCGCGGGAGCTGCTCCGCGGCCTCTCGGGTGCGTGTCCGCGGCTGGCACCCCAAGACCCCTCCCCGGAGCCCAGACCTACGCAGGAGAGCGCTGCCCTCTAGTGACCAGAGTGGGAGACGCAGCGCGGCCCGAGCTCGGAAGAGCCCTGCGGCGGCTGGTCCTCGCGAAGGTCCAAGTGCGGGCGCATCCTTGACAGAAGGTGCTTTGACTGGGAAAGCACTGGGCTTCTTTCTCTGTGTACGAGCTGTGGGACTCTGTGATTTCCCTCTAGGACCAGGACTGATAGATACATAGATGGATGGATCGATCAATAAACAATAAACGTAGGATAAGTAAATGATAGACAAACCTAAAGGCAGATGGATGGCAGGGTTAGAAACACGTTTTTAAGGCTTGCTATGCGCCAGGCACAAGGCCAAATGCTTTGGTCCATTATTTCATTTGCGTCTCTCCGGAACCCTATGCGTAGCCTCCGGCCCTATTGTCCCTCATTACCTCTGCCCCTATTTTCCAAATGGGGAAACTGAGGCCTCAGACAAGGTAAATGGCTTGCTTCTTGGCAATCTTCCGCAGAGCGAGGATGGCGAGCGGGTCTCAATCGACGGCCCCAGCCTCCGCCGTCGGCGCTCTGCCCGGCCGCGCCCCAAGCCCCAGACGCCCTGGGTACCGCGTCCCTCCCACCTCGCTCCTTCGCCACCAGCCCTGATGCGGGCATCGCCCCGGCCCCGCACCCCGTCTCACTCGTGGAAATCCCCCAGGACACCCTGGTGGGTGGGAACATCGTTCCCGAAGCGTGGGCTTTACCGCGTGCGCGCTTGGCAAGGGATCTCACTAACGAGAAAGGGGAAAGCTCTGTCCAGAGATTTTAAGATCCCCGGAAAGTTTCGATCAGTCATTCCTTTCACCGTTAACTGAACGCTTACTACGCGCCTGACGCTGTCAGCAAGGGAGTCTAGGGCGGGGACAGACCGGTGGACAAGTGACCACATTCCGGACGGCTGTGCCCGGCGCCCACCCGGGCCGCGGGGCCGCTCCAGGAGGAGGCGGGGGAAGGGTACCCCAGCACACACTCGGAGGGTCTCCAGCACATTCCGTCTGCCCCGCTAACTCCCCCTCCAGCCTGGGCCCTCGACCGGAGCCCGCACCCCGGGGAGGGCGATGGCAGTGACTTTGCGCGGGGGCCCTTGATCTCATCCCACTCTCTCCCCAACTTTCCTAACTGCCTCGGTGTGTCACCCGGCCGAGGGGTGGGCCGCCACGCGCATCCCCCCGCCGCGGTCCGGACCCCCCTTCCGGCGGGGGCGGCACGCGGCCGGCGTAGGGCCTGCGTCAGCGGCAGCCCGCCGGCGATTGGGGCGCGCCCGCCTCCTGCGCTCCGGGGCGAATTATAAAGTGGCTCCGGCCGCCGCAGCCCGGAAGGCGAGGGAGGCTGGCGAGGCGGGCCCCCAACCCTGCGCTGCGGCCGCGGCGACGCCGAGGACCGTGACGGTGAGCCCCGCGCCGCCCGCCCGCCTGCCTTGCTCTCCTCTCCCTCCTGGAGTCGCCCGCCCCGGCTTTCTCCGACCAGCCTGTGCGCCCGGAACAGCGGCAACGTGAGTGAACTTGGCCCAAGCTCGCCTTGCTGCGTGGGTTTGGGGCCGTCGGCCGGCTGCGTTTTATTCCGCGTTGCGTTGCATGGGGTTCCCCAACTTTCTTCCGCTCCTTGTACGTGACCCGGGTCAATATCGCGCCTCCCCGGGCTGGCGCGCTCTCGCATTGGGTCTCCGTAGTCCCCTCCAGAATCCTGCCCGGGGCAGCGGCCGCCAGGAAAGGGAGCGAGTGCCAGGGGCCGCCCCGGGGTCCGGGTGACAGTGACAACTCGGGAACCGCGAGGCGATCGGAGCGGTCCCCCAGGCGGGCGAGGGGACCGGGAAAGAGTGTCCCGGCGGGCTCTGGTTCTACGAACGCCCCGTTGCAGCTGCCCCGCGAGAAGTCCCTGCCGGGGACCCGCTCTGCGCCCCGGGCGGGCTCGGAGTTCGTGTGCCCTCTCCCCGCAGACCATGGCGCGGTTCCTGAGACTCTGCACTTGGCTGCTGGCGCTCGGCCCCGGGCTCCTGGCGACCGTGCGGGCGGAATGCAGCCAGGACTGCGCGACGTGCATCTACCGCCTGGCGCGCCCGACCGATCTCAACCCGCTGGTGAGTGTTGCGCGCGGCGCGGGAGCTGGTAACCGCGACCCTGCACGGACAGCCCGGGTCCGCCGCGCGGCGCGTCTCGGGGTCACAGTCGGCGCGGACCCCTGGTGACCCAGGCGTCCCGACTGTTCCCCGAACGCTGACCAAATAGCTCCCGGGACCCGCGGCTATCTAGGGACCGGAAAGCGCGGCGGTGTCTCCGCGCAAACCAAGTTTGTTTTCACCCCGAGGAGGCGGGAGCCCCGAGCTGTACTGTCTTCAGCACCTCGGAGAGCACTGGGCCGTCGCCTCACCTGCGGCCAGGAAGATGCTCAGTTACCCCGCCTCCTCACGTAGCCCACCCGGGGCCCCTTCCGCACGCAGCCATCTTCCCTTCCTTACCGCAAGCAATATTGACTTTTTTATTAGTGATATTCCGCTGCCTTTATTCGAATGTCATTTCTCTAGCCCTTTCAAGCTCAGGTCTCTCAGACCCTGACCCTCACTTGTGGGTACGAGAGAGCAATGGGATGGGGAAGGGATAAAGGGAGGGGAGGAAGGGAGAGCACAGTAGACTGGAGAGAAAGAGGTCAGCCGCCGTTTTACAGACAGCAAGTGATGCTGGAATTCCACTTCTGTCCTGTCTAGAACGTACTTGTGTAACACCTACTAAGACAGCAGTTTACTTTGGCTATGAAGAGGGCACAAGAGAGGTGGCGGAGTCCAAAGAGGTGGCCACAATGCAAAGATAAATTACGCAGGGGCTGGGGGGGGGGGGGGGGACGGAATCTAAGGTCAGAAGAACTGTCTTTCTAATCATGGTCTGTGTGCTCTTGAATCACTCCTGTTGCTCTACTGAGTCAGAATCTCTGAAGCTGGGACTCAGGAAGCTTCATTTTAACTAGTTCTCCCAATAATTCCTTTGCACTGTCTCCTCAATTTGTTGAACTCCTGTGATAACTTAAGTTGGGCAGAGAAAAATGTATTAATCCAAAGAGTTCAGCTCCTCACTAGAGCTTTTGAAGCAACTTTATTATGTAGATGCATAAAACAGGGACAAAAATTAAGGAAAGGATTCCACAAAACCCCAGGTGTATATTTCAGGTTAAATGTTTCTTCGTTCCATTTGGATTACCTGATCCACTTCATTTGACAAGTAGTAGGGCTTTATATTTAAACTCTGAGAAAAATGCTGCATCTTAAGTAGGGGTAACAATCCCCTTCGTCCATCTTTTTTCTTTCTGATTTGTTTTTTGTTTAACTGGTGAGTTTTCTTTTGGAGCTTACATTTAGGATTGTTATTTTCTCTGTGAAAAGAGGCTTGTTGATGACTATATTGTTAGAATTACAGCAGCTCTGGAATTTTCGCTTGGATGAAAAAGACACATGAGAAATTAGGTTGCTTAGCCAGAACTATGTAGTAAAATCAATGTAACACATATTTATTGAGTTATTGAGTTTCTACCATGTGAAAGACACTTGTGCTTCATTCTGTGGTGGATACAAAGATAAGCAGGCATGCCATGATTGATGTCCAAATTGAATTTACCCTCTAACACTGAGGGTAAATAATACAAAAATGCATAGATGGCTACAGGAGCATATAAATATAAATTAACACCACTTCCATTCTGTGACTGTGCTATTCCGATTATTTGCCATTATTTGTTTTTGAAGGAATCCCTTTTAAAAAGCCTTTTGGTAACAGTATACAAATATTCAACATTAATTTTTGGCCAATAGATTATTTAAATTTCATTTTAGGATGGAAATATTCTTGACACCTGAACATCTTAAATTTTTAATGATGTTTTTTGATTTCTTAATCAGATGTCAAGAATAAAACAGAACCATTTTAATTAGATCTTTAGATTTTTATATATGCATATATTTAATTTTCTTAGACACAAAGCTTAAATAATCATTAAGAGCTGCTTAAATATACACCCTAAAGAATTTTGTTGCACTAATAAAATGCTTCCTTTCATTGTGAAAATAATATGTGTGTATTTCATATTAAGTAATATACCAATATATTTTAAAATCTCCAGAAAATGCCTGGTTTTTATGTCTAAATCATGGGTTGGTAACTGGGTTCTGTAAGTAGACTTCGGGGGGCCATAAAACCCCCCTGAATTGCTAAGAAATAACATATATAGGTTAAAATTGGGTGGGAAAATATCTTTACAATATTGCAGTGGCACAGCGTATACAATCTGTTAAAATGCAAAGAAAAATTCTAATTTGATTCCATTAATTCTCCACAATCTCCCCTTTTGAATTTCCTTCGATTTGCCTGTTCAGTACGGCAAAAAGTTGTAATAAGGAAAATGAGATCATTATGTGGGAGTTTCCACATCAAAGCAAGCATAGAGTGGTCTTAAAAAAAACAAAATGTGTTTGGTGAATGAAATCAGAAAAGCCTCTTTTTATCACTAAATCGAATTCTTTTCCCAGGCTTGCACACTGGAATGTGAGGGGAAACTGCCTTCTCTCAAGACCTGGGAAACCTGCAAGGAGCTTCTGCAGCTGTCCAAGCTGGAGCTCCCTCCAGACGGCAGCAGTGCCCTCGGCAAACAGGAGGAGCACCGCTTGCTCGCCAAGAAGTACGGGGGCTTCATGAAGAGGTACGGGGGCTTCATGAAGAAGATGGATGAGCTGTATCCCCTGGAGCCGGAGGGAGAGGCAAATGGAGGGGAGATCCTTGGCAAGAGATACGGGGGCTTCATGAAGAAGGATGCGGAGGAAGACGACAACATAGGCAATCCCTCCGACCTGCTGAAGGAGCTGGTGGGAGCGGGGGACCAGCGAGAAGGGGCTCCCCACCAGGAGGACAGGGATGACGCAGACGTGAGCAAGAGATACGGGGGCTTCATGCGAGGCTTAAAGAGAAGCCCCCAACTGGAAGACGAAGCCAAGGAGCTGCAGAAGCGGTACGGCGGCTTCATGAGAAGAGTGGGTCGCCCCGAGTGGTGGATGGGCTACCAGAAAAGGTACGGCGGCTTCCTCAAGCGCTTTGCAGATTCCCTGCCCTCCGACGAAGAAGGTGAAAGTTACTCAAAGGAAGTTCCCGAAATGGAGAAAAGATATGGAGGATTTATGAGATTTTAATCCCCTTTCCCATCAGTGAGCCCAGGTCCCAGCTAAGCCTTCCTCCACGCCCCAGTGAGAGACTGCTTCGCCGGTCGTGTTGTATTGTCCTGTGTTGCTTGCATTATATAGTTGACTTGATTGTCTGGATAACTTAACTGTACAACCTGAAAGCTGTCATTCCAGGTCCTGTGTTCTTTTGAGAATCCTTAAGCCTTCAAGTATTGGTCTCTTGCAGCTGTCTTGTTTACATGCTCAAATAGTTTTTGGTATTACCTTGTCCTTTATTTTTGACAAAAATGCCAGTAAATGCATACTTGTGTGTAGATATAATAAACCCATCACCCCAACTGCACAACATTCTTGCAAGTTTCTTCCCCTCCAGAGCTCTCATTCGCCCTTAGGTCTCCACCGCATATCCTAAACTCACAGACAGTGAAACCATCTGCTTTCAACAGAAGTATCACTGGCCTACTCCTCTTCCAACTGCTGAGGCTGCAAAAACATTTTTCATTTAATTCCTTGTATATGACATCTTAGATGAGCAAACACACAGTAGCAAAGCAAAATGTATTTCCACTCTCGTTTCTGGAATTCAGATACGTGAGGAAAAACCAAAGCCTCATAAAGATACAAACTGTACCCTCCTATATAAGGAACTCTGCATTTACATCCAAATGTGTATGTCTCTTTTCTTCAGCAAAATATTTTAGACGTTAATTAAAAAAAAAATTAAAGGTAATTTAGCCCCATTTTACAAATACAGAAAGTGGAGCCCAGATAGGTCAATTCATTGGCCCAAGATTGCCCAGCAGTTGAAGGATAGAAATGGAATGAAGACCCCAAACTTCTTGCTCCCAAGCAATGTCCTTTCCACTCCAGTTCCCTGTCTCTCATCCAGGCCACGACCAAGAATCGGAAGGACGTGGGTCTCTATCTCGCTCACTGTTATCCAGCCCTACACCACAACTGCGGTGGGTCCTCCAGTATCTGATGAATGGACAGATGCATGAATGGAGGGATCTGGCGACCAGATCACTGGGCAAGGTATTATTAATGTTTTGGAAGGCAAATTCTCGTCACACAAGGAGTTTATGGCTCCTTCACATTAATTAAACCATTTGGGACAATAGTCAGGTACAAAAAATGTAACATGTCTTTGTTTTTCTAATTGAAACCACCTGCAGCTAAATTCCCATCCACTGAGTCATTTTCCCAGGGCCCTCACTCATCCTTTCCTTTGCGTTCTTCCCCCCAAATCAGAGTTTAGCAACTGAGGGAGACAGAGGAAGAGCCTCTGCTCTGCAGCCCAGGTCTGTGCAAGACCATGTGCTGCATCCCAATGGGGCCGCCCACCGCCCCTCTGAGTCCAGCCCTGCTGGGTTCCCGGGACCTCCCCACGGCCATGTGCTGTCCCCCCGGTCAGTGCAAGGGCTCACAGGTCCCTGCCACTCACTGATCCCCACCAGCATCTAGCTCATCTCCGTGATCTTTGACAAACTAACTTCCAGGCCAGAGCCCTCCTCCTTTTGAACTAGAGATGCAGATAATGTAAGCGTTTGAAGCAGGTTGGAAAGGAGCTGATAAACAGCAGCAGGCCTGTGGAAATCCTTGTCCGGAGCAGTAAGAAATGATGGGGCTGAAACACATCAGAGATCTTAGGTCTGTATTCAACCTGAGCCAACTCCTTCCCTTGGAAACGCCAGCCCAGTACTTTTCCAAAGATATCTGAAACCTCAATTTTCATGATAAGACCTCAATTTCTTAATTTCGGCCTATTGATTCCATTTAAACCAGTGTGGCCCAAACAAAACCCATCTGCAGGTCAGATTTGAGAGACAAGGGGCTAGTCCTTCGAGGGAAAAAAAGTCACTTAATGCTCTCCCTTGGAGACACAAGAGGGAGGAGATATGGGGATATATGTATATGTATAGCTGATTCACTTTGTTATAAAACAGAAACTAACATACCATTGTAAAGCAATTATACTCCAATAAAGATGTTAAAAAAAAAAAATTCTCTCCCTTAAAACTAAGGATACCCAAATCTGAGAAAGAGAAATCCAGCCTGCACCCCAGAGACAGTAAGAGTAGAATGACTAGTTCCTTCCCTTTAAGACAATAATCCAATTATTATGTTACAGTAAAACAATACGTGTACATATATATCTCACCCAATATGTATGAGAAAATACAATCAAATGAATATACACTCTTTTTCAGATCAAGCATGGTTCTTCCCGAGGAGCCTTTTCATTTCTACTTGGGGTAGCTGTGCAGACCGAGCTCAGATGTTCAGAGTGGTTAACAGACAAACGTCTGGCCCTCTACTTCACCGTCTGGGGCCCCTTCTGAGGGCCCAGTGATGCCCTGGGAGGGACGCTGTCAACTGCTCTCGTATTTCCTCACCCCTCACACCTGCTGGTGAATTGAGGGCCTGGTGGATGCACCACAAATGTTTAGGGAGGGAAGGAACAGAGGAGAGGGACGGGGAAACAGAGGAAGGGAGGAGAGAAGAGAAAGACCATGGGAAAAGATGGTTCGTTCCCCTTAGGTGCACGTGGGGCTGTCAGCCCCTGCTCAGAACATCAAACGAAGCAAGGAACTCACCCAGGCTGACCTTAACAGTGAGGTCACATTTTGCGCACAGCAAGGGCGGCTGTGCACAAAACGTGACTCCTGTGGCTCGAGGGGTGCTGGGTAGGTCTCCCTGTGTCCCCAGATATCCCCCAGGCTGTCCAGCCTTCAGTCTGAAATACCGTCATCAGCTTTATCTCTTAAAGGCTTTTATTTTCAAGACTTTCCTATTTAAATGCTGAGGGGCATTTGCCTAAGAGGCCCCTGGGATGCTCTTTTAAATGCAGATAACTGTGCCCTGGCTGTGGCGCTCAGCGTGTGTTGAGCACAGGTGCTCTGGGCCCCATAACCGCGGAAGGGTTAGGACTTGCCCAGGACGAGGACTTCAAGTTGATGTGTCCTATACTGTATAAAAAGAGTGTATATATGTGTGTGCGTGTAGTAGTAATTGTCAAGCGTTGTACCTTGCCAACCCTGGGGAAGACTCTAAACACTTCTGCCCTTTACATCTTGGTATCAGAGTCTACAGTCGAGTACTGGATGGAACAACGCTTTACTTGGAGAAGAGACAGGGCGTGGTCACCTGCAATAGTGGGCATTGGTCAGTCCCCCGTTATCAACACGTCTCTCCCTGCAGCCAGTGCGGGAAATTCACCTATGGGAACCCATCTCAAGCCACAGGAGAAGAAACCCTGTCCCTTCCCCGCAGAGGACAGATACAGCAGTGGTTGGCCAGGTGTCATATCATGCACATGCTATAAGCAGAGACAAAAGAGCCCTCACTGAGCCTGAAGCAAGGAGAGAAATTCCCACATAAGGTGGTATGCCTGTCCCAGGCTGTGTAGCTTTTTATCTCTTGGTAAGGAAGCACTCCAGGCTCAAGGTCCATCCTTATGTGGCTGAGTGGGGAGTCTAAAGATTTCTCTTGAGACCGCCTTTCCCAAGAGGAATGTGTATTGCAACGATTCCATAAGATTAACTCTTAAAAGTGGAATTAGTGGATCAAAGAATATGGATATTTAATATTTTATGGTTATTGCCACATAGCTTTCAAAAATGCCATACCAGTTTATACTCCCATCTACAATGCATAGGCATCCTTTATGTGTGCTCACACTCTCACCAGTGTTAAATAATTTCAGTCACTTAATTTTGCCATGTGATGGGTAAAATAGCATCTCGTGTTAATTTGTGTTGTCTGTGGCTGGTGAGTCTGAGCTTCATTTCTGTTGGCTGAACATGCTTCTATAAATTTCTTGTTTATTTATTTGCCCATTTATCTGTTTGGTTGTTTGTCTTTTTCTTATTGATTTATAGGTAACCTTTTAACATATTTTACTAAATAATCTATTTTTGTGTATATATTGAATTATGTAATTAAGAAGTTGAAGCTTTTCATCATTGTGTATATTAATCTGTAAACATAATGCCTCAAATTACAAGTCTCTTGAAAAAGCTTTGGAATTTAACTTTCTCAAAACTCTAGAAATCACATAATTGTGTTCTACATGAGGTTACTCCAAGTAGAAAACAAGTCTAAATGTCTCCTGAGGGAGGTATCCTTCGTACAGTGAAGCACAAAAAAATGTGGAAGCATTTGAGGGTTGGAAAATATCACATGGAAACTCCCTTGTGCACAAATAATCTCACAAAATAATCTGCCAACAACTAATCCATGCATTCAATTATTGACCCAATCATCTTTCCAAACTGTAACACGGTCTAGTGATGGCTGCCATAGCAAACAGAATGCGCAAAGCCTTTGAACAGAATAAAAATAGGACCATAAAAATAGGAGCCGTAAAAACAGGACTAGGCAGAAATGGTTTGACATGGTCAAGGATCTCTAAGTTGAAAGCTGTAATCCTCCTTGAAGCAGCACAGGAAGATTTGTGTAGTCGAGCATCTTCTACACCTGAAAGTCTTCAAAGAAACAAAAACTAAATTTTATATGACTGACTCCTTGCTGTATAGGGTCTTAGAAGATATTCCACCAAGGGAAAAAATCTTTGTAGTATTTGATCAAAATTGAAAAGCCACTAAAACAAACAAACAAATATATATATGTATCAGTATATATATATATATACTGATGAGTCCATGCTCTCATCTAAACTCATAATGAAGATATGTAAAATGTTTTCACTTAAATACATAATTATGCTCAGAAAATGATGAGCGTATGTGCAGCCTAGCACCAGATGAGAGAGATGCTGCACTAAGCAGGAGTTGAAATGGGGGCTCCTGGGCTCTGAGTCTGGAGTCTGGGGGAGGCAGCCTCCTCTTTATTTCATGACAACTGGGACCAGATGGCAAGAATGAGAGCCAGGTCCATAGCCAAGGACCTGAGATATGGGCAGGTCTTGCCCATCAGTTGAAGAAGGCTGAAAAAAAGTCAAGATTGTCAACTAGGACTGCTGGTTACTTAGGGTGGGAGGAGTAAGTAGATACAGCTGAAGGAGCAGAATGTGGGCAAAGCCACCCCCTGGCTTAGCCACTTAGATTTGCAATATGACTGACTTCATTCTGGGGAAGTGGCCCCAAACCTCCAATGTGAATTCCATTTCTGAAACAAAACTGTGAAAACAAGTAAGAATGAGGGAAGAGAGAGAGAAACAAATACTTTGGTTTGACATGAACAGAACTATGAAATTCTATAATATATAAGGAAGATGATATTAAGAAAGCCAACAAATGCAACAATAATGACTTCATTTGTGATGAAATGCAAATATTAAGCCCAACTGAAAAGGAAGTTTAAAATAAGCATTCCAAGATTTTCAAATAGATAAAGGCAGGAAGGCCATTCATAAAAAAAGGGAGCAAGAAATGATGAAATTAAAATAAACAAGGTATATAGTTATTAGGAAAAAACACTAATTAAACAGGATAGATTCTAGACCAGACACAGTTAAAGACTGCTTTATATAATAGGAAGTTAATAATGAGGAATTCATCCACAACAAACAAAGAAAATTTTTTTAAAAAAATTGAAATCGAAGTTAACTGACAAGAATAGATTGAATGGCTTCTGTAAATACCTTTTAGAAGTTCCAAAAGATGAGACTGCAAAGAATGACAGAGAAGAAAATAGTAGCCCTTCACACCCACTGGAATGGCTATAACGAAAAAAAAAGATATGGCCAATAACAAGTATTCTCCAGGATATGGAAAAGTTGGAACCCGCAAATATTTATGGAAAATAATTTGGCAACTCCTCAAAAAGTTAAATATATAGTTACCATATGACCCAGCATTTCCATTCCTAGGTACATGCACAAGAGAATGGAAAACATGTGACTGCACAAAAACTTGTACACAAATGTTTATACCAACATTATTCATAATAGCCAAAAAGTGGAAACAATCCAAACATCCATCAGCTAATGAATGGATTAATAAAATGTGATCTAACCTAGAGGGGTGGGATAGGGAGGGAGACACAAGAGGGAAGAGATACGGGGATATATGTACAACTGATTCACTTTGTTATAAAGCAGAAACTAACACACCATTGTAAAGCAATTATACTCCAATAAAGATGTTAAATAAAAAATAAAATAAAATGTGGTCTATCTATGCAATGGAATATTATTCAGCCATAAAAGTGAATGAAACACAGATGCATGCTGCAACATGGATGAACCTTGGAAACATTAGGTTAAGTGACAGAAGCAAGACACCAAAAGGTCACATATTGTATAATTCCATTTATATTGAATATCCAGAATAGATAAGTCCATAGAAACAGGAAGCAGATTAGTGTTTGCCAAGGGCTGGGGTGAGAGGGGAGTGAATGTGGAGTGACTGCTAATAGTTCTGAGGTTTCTTTTCCATGTGATAAAAGTGTCCCAGAATTAAATAGTGGTGATGGCTGCATAACTTGGTGACATATGAAAAATGACTGAATTATATCTCAATAAAGATGTTATTTAAAATTGTCCAGCTCTGGTGAAAACTACAAACCCATAGGTTCACTGAATGCAACAAATTCCAATCACAAAAAAAGAAGAAAAATACATCAAAGTCAAATTAAAAGCATTGTACTTAAAAATACAGTGGCTGCAAATTTCATGGGATTGAAGAAAGATTTTAGTCCAAAGATAGAAAACATGAAGGGGGTGCCAATGAGGTTACATAAAAGTAAATCCATATCTAGCTACACCATAGTGAAATTTAAAACATCATCAGTAAAAAGAAATCGTAAAAAAATACCAGGGATAAAATAAAATTATCTACAAAGGAATAACAGACAGATGGAAGGTTCTATATCAGACATAATATACGCTAGAAGACATTGGAAAATATCTTTTAAAAACTAGCCACAGTGTCGGAGGAGGATTGAAGAAAGTCAAGTCAAAATCTTACATTTAATTAAACTAGTATTAAGAGTGTAAAACTGAGACATTTTGAATAATACAAGTATTAATAAATATTATAACAGCTTATTGGTGTGTAATTGATAACAATAAACTGCATGTATTTGAGGCATTTTAAAGATATTGCTTCACAGTGTTCAGGACTACATGCTTCTCACAGCAAGTATGCTGTCACCCTCATCTTTCTTTTTCTTAATTTTTATTTTATATTGGAGTATACTTGATTAACAATGTTGTGTTAGTTTCAGGTGTACAGCAAAGTGATTCAGTTATACATATACATGTATCTATTCTTTTTCAATTTCTTTTCCCGTTTAGGTTATTACAGAATATTTAGAAGAGTTCCCTGTGCTATACGGTAGGTCCTTATTGGTTCTCTATTTTATATATAGTAGTGTGTGTATGTCAATCTCAAACTCCCAATTTATCCCTCCCCGCTCCCCCCCCTTCCCCTTTGGTAACCATAAGTTTGTTTTCAAAGACTGTGAGTCTGTTTCTGTTTTGTAAGTAAGTTTGTTTTTATTTTTTCATCTTTCTTCTTCTGTATATAAGATGTCTTTTTTTTCCTTTGGCTGCTTTTAATTTGACTTTGATGTATTTTGTTGTATTTTTCTCCTTTTATGTGATTGGAATTTGTTGCATTCAATGAACCTATGGGTTTACAGTTTTCACCAGAGCTGGACTATTTGGGGTCAATATATGTTCTAATATTTTATTATGACTCCCCTGTTCTTTTGGAAACTCCAAATATACATACATTTGTCTCCTTGACGATGTCCCACAGTTCACTGATGCTCTGTTCATTTCTTTTCAGGATTTTATCTCTATTAAGCACTTTACCTATATTATCTCACTTTCTCTCACAACAAACATACAAGTTAGGCAATTTTATCACCTCATTTAGAGCACGAAATGGTAGGTAACTTGCCAAGATTACATAGAGTTAGTCATTGGAAGACCAGCATTCTAACCTAAGCAGTCTGCTTCCAAGGCTTGTAATTACTTTTATCCACAGCAAAAGAGAATGCAGATCACGTCTAGGATAACTGTGGAAACCAACTATCCCCTCCTTCTCTTGTTTGCCTTGGGAACTTGTCACTTGACATACCCCAGAAGTGAAATCTGACCATAATGCAGAAGCATATTTTCCAAGGCTCTGTACTGTTCTTTCTGAAACATTCAAGGTGTCTAATGCTAAATGGCATCAACCACGAGCTCCAAGCCTTCCCTGGTACCATCCTCAGGCATCATCCCAGGCCCTGGGAAGAGCTGAAAGGACAGCAGGAGCCCAGCTCAGCCCATGAACCAATCCACCAAGTCAACCCTAGACCTTTCATCGAGTTCATGACAACTAATGAACTAAACCCAGTATCAGAAGATGTGAGGATTATATGTTACAATCCATATCCACCTCTTCATTTCTTAAGACATGTTTTGACATTTGTCCCACTTTCAAAGTTCAGAGAGGAGTTTCTGTCCAGAACAAGAAAGTAATAAGTATGAAAATGGTCTCAAAATGTATAGGAAAGAGTTCAATATAAGCCACAGCATCTTCAATATAAAGACATAACATAATAACTACACTGAAACTATGCTTCCAATCGTGGGAATCTGGGGGAGAAGGGAAAAATTCTTAAAAGAATAGGAAAAAAAAGCTGTACCCAGCACCAGTCCCTCCCATCAGGAAACTTGCACAAGCCTCTTAGATAGCCTCATCCACCAGAGGGCAGACAGCAGAAGCAAGAAGAACTAGAATCCTGCAGCATGTGGAATAAAAACCATATTCACAGAAAGATAGACAAGGTGAAAAATGCAGAGGGCTATGTACCAGATGAAGGAACAAGATGAAACCCCAGAAAAATAACTAAATGAAGTGGAAATAGGCAGCCTTCCAGAAAAATAATTCAGAAAAATGATAGTGAAGATGATCCAGGACTTCGGAAAAAGAATGGAGGCAAAGATCGAGAAGATGCAAGAAATGTTTAACAAAGACCTAGAAGAATTAAAGAACAAACACCTATAAGAATTAAAGAATGAACAAAAAGAGACGAACAATACAACAACTGAAATGAAAAATACATTAGAAGCAATCAGTAGCAGAATAACTGAGGCAGAAGAGCAGATAAGTGACCTGAAGGACAGAATGGTGGAATTCACTGCCACAGAACAGAATAAAGAAAAAAGAATGAAAAGAAATGAAGACAGCCTAAGAGACCTCTGGGACAACATTGAACGCAACAACATTCACATTATAGGGGTCCCAGCAGGAGAAGAGAGAGAGAAATGACCCGAGAAAATATTTGAAGAGATTATAGTCAAAAACTTCCCTAGCATGGGAAAAGAAATAGCCACCCAAGTCCAAGAACTGCAGAGAGTCCCAGGCAGGATAGACCCAAGGAGAAACATGCCAAGACACATAGTAATCAGACTGACAAAAATTAAAGACAAAGAAAAATTATTAAAAGCAACAAGGGAAAAACAACAAATAACATACAAGAGAACTCCCATAAGGTTAACAGCTGATTTCCCAGCAGAATCTACACAAGCCAGAAGGGAGTGGCATGATACACTTAAAGTGATGAAAGGGAAGAACCTACAACCAAGATTACTCTACCTGGCAAGGGTCTCATTCAGATTCGATGGAGAAATCAAAAGCTTCACAGACAAGCAAAAGCTAAGAGAATTCAGCACCACCAAACCAGCTCTACAACAAATGCTAAAGGAACTTCTCTAACTGGGAAACACAAGAGAAGAAAAGGACCTACAAAAACAAACCCAAAACAATTAAGAAGATGGTAATAGGAACATACATATCGATAATTACCTTAAACGTGAATGGATTAAATGCTCCAACCAAAAGACACAGGCTTGCTGAATGGATACAAAAAAAGACCCATATATATGCTGTCTACAAGAGACCCACTTCAGACCCAGGGACACATACAGACTGAAAGTGAGGGGATGGAAAAAGATATTCCATGCAAATGGAAATCAAAAGAAAGCTGGAGTAGCAATACTTATATCAGATAAAATAGACTTTAAAATAAAGACTGCTACAAGAGACAAGGAAGGACACTACATAATGATCCAGGGATCAATCCAAGAAGAAGATATAACAATTATAAATATATATGCACCCAACATAGGAACACCTCAATACATAAGGCAACTGCTAACAGATATAAAAGAGGAAATCGACAGTGACACAATAATAGTGGGGGACTTTAACACCTCACTTAGACCAATCGACAGATCATCCAAACAGAAAATTAATAAGGAAACACAAGTTTTAAATGACACAAGAGACCAGATAGATTTAATTGATATTTATAGGACAGTCCATCCAAAAACAGCAGATTACCTTTTCTTCTCAAGTGCACATGGAACATTCTGCAGGATAGATCACATCTTGGGTCACAAATCAAGCCTCAGTAAATTTAAGAAAATTGAAATCATATCAAGCATCTTTTCTGACCACAACGCTATGAGACTACAAATCAATTACAGGGAAGAAAACGTAAAAAACGCAAACACGTGGAAGGTAAACAATATGTTACTAAATAACCAAGAGATCACTGAAGAAATCAAAGAGGAAATAAAAAAATACCTAGAGACAAATTACAACGAAAACACGATGATCCAAAACATATGGGATGCAGCAAAAGCAGTTCTAAGAGGGAAGTTTATAGCAATACAACCCTACCTCAAGAAACAAGAAAAATCTCAAATAAACAATCTAACCTT
The DNA here is from genome assembly GCF_028023285.1 of Balaenoptera ricei. Lineage (NCBI taxonomy): Eukaryota > Metazoa > Chordata > Mammalia > Artiodactyla > Balaenopteridae > Balaenoptera > Balaenoptera ricei. The sequence goes on from NC_082655.1 coordinate 77,925,344, forward strand.
ACACCTAAAGGAAGGACAGAAAGAAGAACAAACAAAACCCAAAGTTAGTAGAAGGAAAGAAATCATAAAGATCAGAGCAGAAATAAATGAAATAGAAACAAAGAAAACAATAGCAAAGATCAATAAAACTAAAAGTTGATTCTTTGAGAAGATAAACAAAATTGATAAACCATTAGCCAGACTCATCAAGAAAAAGAGGGAGAGGACTCAAATCAATAAAATTAGAAATGAAAAAGAAGAAGTTACAACAGACACCGCAGAAATACAAAGCATCCTAAGAGACTACTACAAGCAACTCTATGCCAATAAAATGCACAACCTGGAAGAAATGGACAAATTCTTAGAAAGGTATAACCTTCCAAGACTGAACCAGGAAGAAATAGAAAATATGAACAGACAAATCACAAGTAATGAAATTGAAACTGTGATTAAAAATCTTCCAACAAACAAAATCATGGACCAGATGGCTTCACAGGTGAGTTCTATCAAACATTTAGAGAAGAGCTAACACCCATCCTTCTCAAACTCTTCGAAAAAATTGCAGAGGAAGTAACACTCCCAAACTCATTCTATGAGGCCATCAACACCCTGATACCAAAACCAGACAAAGATACTACAAAAAAAGAAAATTATAGACCAATATCATTGATGAATATGATGCAAAAATCCTCAACAAAATACTAGCAAACAGAATCCAACAACACATTAAAAGGATCATACACCATGATCAATTGGGATTTATCCCAGGGATGCAAGGATTCTTCAATATATGCAAATCAATCAATGTGATACACCATATTAACAAATTGAAGGATAAAAACCATATGATCATCTCAATAGATGCAGAAAAAGCTTTTGACAAAATTCAACACCGATTTATGATAAAAACTCTCCAGAAAGTGGACATAGAGGGAACCTACCTCAACATAATAAAGGCCATATATGACAAACCCACAGCAAACATCATTCTCAATGGTAAAAACCTGAAAGCATTTCCTCTAATATCAGGAACAAGACAAGGATGTCCACTCTCACCTCTATTATTCAACATAGTTTTGGAAGTCCTAGCCACGGCAGTCAGGGAAGAAAAAGAAATAACAGGAATACAAATTGGAAAAGAAGGAGTAAAACTGTCACTGTTTGCAGATGACATGATACTATACATAGAGAATCCTAAAGATGCTACCAGAAAACTACTAGAGCTAATCAATGAATTTGGTAAAGTTGCAGGATACCAAATTAATGCCCAGAAATCTCTTGCATCCCTGTACACTAATGATGAAAAAATCTGAAAGAGAAATTAAGGAAACGCTCCCATTTACCACTGCAACAAAAAAAATAAAATGCCTAGGAATAAACACACCTAGGGAGACAAAAGACCTGTATGCAGAAAACTATAAGACACTGATGAAAGAAATTAAAGATGATACAAACAGATGGAGAGATACACCATGTTCTTGGACTGGAAGAATCAATATTGTGAAAATAACTATACTACTCAAAGCAATCTACAGATTCAATGCAATCCCTATCAAATTACCAATGGCATTTTTTACAGAACTAGAACAAAAAATCTTAAAATTTGTATGGAGATACAAAAGACCCCGAATAGCCTAAGCAGTCTTGAGGGAAAATAACAGAGCTGGAGGAATCAGACTCCCTGACTTCAGACTATAGTACAAAGCTACAGTAATCAAGACAATATGGTACTGGCACAAAAACAGAAATATAGATCAATGGAACAGGATAGAAAGCCCAGAGATAAACCCATGCACCTATGGTCAACTAATCTATGACAAAGGAGGCAAGGATATACAATGGAGAAAAGACAGCCTCTTCAATAAGTGGTGCTGGGAAAACTGGACAGCTACATGTAAAAGAATGAAATTAGAACACTCCCTAACACCATACACAAAAATAAACTCAGAATGGATTAGAGATCTAAATGTAAGACTGGACACTATAAAACTCTTAGAGGAAAACAGGAAGAACACTCTTTGACATAAATCACAGCAAGATCTTTTTTGACCCACCTCCTAGAGTAATGGAAATAAAAACAAAAATAAACAAATGGAACCTAATGAAACTTAAAAGCTTTTGCACAGCAAAGAAAACTACAAACAAAACAAAAAGACAAACCTCAGTGGGAGAAAATATTTGCAAACAAATCAATGGACAAAGGATTAATCTCCAAAATATATAAACAGCTCATTCAGCTCAATATCAAAGAAAAAACAACCCAATCCAAAAATGGGCAGAAGACCTAAAAAGAGATTTCTCCAAAGAAGACATACAGATGGCCAAGAAGCACATGAAAAGCTGCTCAACATCACTAATTATTAGAGAAATGCAAATCAAAACTACAATGAGGTATCACCTCACACCAGTTAGAATGGGCATCATCAGAAAATCTACAAACAACAAATGCTGGAGAGGGTGTAGAGAAAAGGGAACCCTGTTGCACTGTTGGTGGGAATGTAAATTGATACAGCCACTATGGAGAACAGTATGGAGGTTCCTTAAAAACTAAAAATAGAACTACCATATGACCCAGCAATCCCACTACTGGGCATATACCCAGAGAAAACCATAATTCAAAAAGACACATGCACCCAAATGTTCACTGCAGCACAATTTACAATAGCCAGGTCATGGAAGCAACCTAAATGCCCATCGACAGATGAAGGGATAAAGAAGATGTGGTACATATATACAATGGAATATCACTCAGCCATAAAAAGGAACGAAATTGAGTCATTTGTAGCCTTTGTGCTATTTCCCACTTTCCCCTCCACATTCTCCACTTTGTTCTGTGACCCCAGGAGGCTACCTGAATGGATTCCTTCACTGGGAGACATTACTCCCTGGCTTCCTGCTGGGGTCCACCTGGCAGAAGCACCTGGAGATCAGAGTAAGAGGTGGATGATTTACACGTCTGGCTTCCTCCCTGCAGGGTTGCCTCAGGCTCAGTAGGTCCCTGGACTAAAGGTCTCAGAGCACAGCCCTCCATGCCTTCTGTCCTGGTGATGCTCGCTCCTTTGCTCCTTTAGACGTAGAGGCGGCAAAGTGCCTTCTGTTTCCAGCCACTGCACTCTGCACTCTCCCATATGGTTTTCTCAAGCCCTGCCCACACCTCTGTAAAAAGTCTCTTTATTCAAATCCCCTTGAATTATCCTAATTTTGAGCGTTTCCTGCTGGGGCCTTAACCGTACAGATGCTGGTACCCAGGACGCCATGATGTGAAAATAGAAAGCCCTGAAACGCAAAAATAAATAAATGAAATAAAAGAAAAGTGAGGTAATATGTTTTTAAAAAAGGAAGGAAGGAAGGAAGGGAGAAGGGAGGGAGGGAGGGAAGGAGGGGAGGGGAGGGGAAGAAGGAAGAAATCCTGAGACTGGGGAAGAAAAGACAGCAGAGAAGCCGTACCCATGATGGGGCTGGCACCTGCTGTCAGAACAAATTACTCTGGACGGTTCTGTATGGTTCGCCATTTCCATAGCCATGCTAATCAGAAACCTAGGAAAACGTGACGTTGAGATCACTGTGAGGTCACAGGAGATTTGAAATTCCTCAGATGCCCAGAAATATGACCATTTCAAAATATTCTGTGATTAGAGTGAACAAGGCCACTCAGGAACCCACTCTGGGTCAATTTTCCGGTTCTTAGAGGGCATCTCAATATAACAATGGGGAGGAATGCTCAACTCCAGGAAAGAGATCATATTTTCTGAATAAAAACACACATGCAGTAATTGTAGTGGATAACTGTAACGAAACATAACTCTCGGATGCCCTTAAGCCCTTGGAATTTACCGGGTCTGAATTGCTGTAGAATGCTATATTCCACAACCCTGCTTCTCTTAAATGGATTTTGTTCTATAAGAGTTGTTTTCACCTATAGGTATGTTTTCGATTTTGTAGATATTTAACTCTGGACATTTTTCAGATGTGCTTTAGTGGAAAGAATACTAGGCTGTGAATGCGGAGACTGGTCCAGCTTTGGGTCACCTGTCTGACCCGTACATCATCTCCCCAAGCTCCAGGTTCCTTATTAGTCAATCAGGGACGGATGGTAGCAATCAATCTCGCTTTGAGCATTCTTACAATGATGTCTTCATTCTAGTTCCACAAGCTCCTCGTGCTCTGCGTAAAATAGGATACTGTGTAAATACAAAACCTAGTATTCTCGTAAGGGAGAATTCCTTTGTAAATTTTATTAAAGTGGGTCAGATCTACATTTCTATTGTCAACTAAAAATGCTTCTTGAAAATGAATTTTATTTAATTGTCTGCTACACTGTCAGTTTAGTTGTTTAACTAATTCGAGCAAAATACATTTGTTACAATTAACCTTGTACCTATTACGTTGTAAGAATTTCAAAAAAGACTTGGGCAACGATGAAAATTTCACAGCAGCCCCAAATATTGAGTGTTCTGTCAGGATTTCTATGCCACCATATTAGCAAATGCTGTTTCATCGTGTTTGGCTTTATCTATCAAACTTTAACCTGATCTGTCAAACTTATGGCAAAAGATCAAATAACTTCAAAAGATCAATCACTGTCCTATAATTCCATTTCAGAATCGTGGGACATATTTCAGTAAATTCCAGAAGGCAAAAGGAAACCACACGTGTACACATACTAAACTTTTAAGTATAAGAAACTCTCAAAGTGTTTATCTTTAAATCTACTGTCATTTTTTCCTCTATTTGTCAACAAGAATTAGGCTTTACATGCTTTATGGATGACATAAATCCTGATCTGCTCATTAATCAATTAATAAATAGCAGTTATATATACTATCATGTGAGAGGTGCTGCAGGGTAACAGAGTACATAAATATTACTAGGGAAGGTCTATTTTAGATTCTCTGAATACCCTGCTTCTTTCCTCTGTCACATATAATCAAATATTTTTGATCAATTCCCACTGTTTTCTATTTGACTTCCACTCAACTTCTGAGAAAAAATAATCCTTGGTGCTTTGTCATAGCTGTATCCTGGGAGCCTAGCACACAGGTCTCAACAAAACAGGTGTTTGAAAAATATTTGGTGAATAAATGAATGGCTTATAAATTAGCTGGGAGGAAAATGCACAGAGTTAATTATCAATACAAGGGAGGAAATGATGGGTTCAGGCAACAATTCAGAAAAAGAGGTGTCACTGTGTGCTGTATGGAGGAGATGAACTTGAGCTGTGATTGGAGAGAGGACCTGCCCTTCCCGGAACGTGCTGTGGGGAGCATGGAGTGGGTGCTAGGGAAGGAATCTGGCCTGGGTCTCACATAAGTGAGTCTTACATATATTCAGTCATAGCAGTCCACCCAAGAAGATTATGCTTATGACGGATTAGACACATCGCCTCAACAGCACCAAGGATTAGCATTTTTTAATAAGTTCGGTAGTTGTGTCCTTATCAAAATTATACTTCAGTGTGTCTTCTGGGTTAAAAATATGACCCATTAAGTGAAACTCTGAAGCCACAGCTTGGGTATGGGATGGCACAGAGACTTCACTCCAGGTGTCAAGTGTGATTCATATCTATAAGGGTTGAAAAGATTGAGGACATATCAGGGTTCAACAAACACTGGGTAGCAACATCTCACAAGTGTGGGATGGGGGAACGGCTACGAGTGATCCCTAATTTAGATCAGAGGCAAGTTTCACAGGTAAGGACTGTTGGCAAAGCATCCAACCGAATGGGAAAGCACAGAGGGCAGGGACAAGGCAAGAGTGTCCACTATTACCACCACTATTTAACATTGTCCTGGAGGCAGCAGTCAATGCATTTGACAAGAGAAGTCACAAGTGTAAGGATTGAAAAGGAAGAGATAAAACTATGCCCATCTACAAATGCAAGAATATCAACTGAAAAGCGACAGTCAAAAAAGTCACTACAGAAATAGGCTATGGGGCTTCCCTGGTGGCACAGTGGTTGAGAATCTGCCTGCCAATGCAGGGGACACGGGTTCGAGCCCTGGTCTGGGAAGATCCCACATGCCACGGAGCAGCTGGGCCCGTGAGCCACAACTACTGAGCCTGCGCGTCTGGAGCCTGTGCTCCGCAACGGGAGAGGCCGCGATAGTGAGAGGCCCGAGCACAGCGATGAAGAGTGGCCCCCACTTGCCGCAACTAGAGAAAGCCCTCGCACAGAAACGAAGACCCAGCACAGCCATAAATTAATTAATTAATTAAAAAAAAATAGGCTATGAAGTTAACATAGAGAAACTAATACCATAATATACAACTTGTCAGAAGATATAACTAAGAGAATACAGGCCTCACACAGGAAAACTGGACATCTAGCCCTCCCACAGGTAGGCAAGGCCATGGGACTAATTCCAGTGCGAGGTCAACTGTGAGGTGACCTTACTGATGGTGGCACCACAGCAAGGAATCGGCCTGGACCGCTGAGTCGACTGACCCACCTAGGTCTTTGCATGAGTGACAGACAAGTCTTGACTGTATTTTGTGACTAAGCTGTAGGGCTTTATTTTTTTTCATAGCACAGCCTTTTTTACACTAGTGGTAAAGAGAGGTTAAAATGTGAGCCGTCTGAGTTAGGAAACTTTCAAATATTGTTGAGAGACACAAACTTAGACCTGAACATCAAGAAAGAAATTCCAGGTTTGTGGATAAGAAGGTCTGAAGATGTCAGTCCTTCCTAAGTGAATGTATCCATTTCATCCCAAGAAAAATACCAACAGTTTTTCTTTCTGGAACTAGACACGTTGACTCTAAATTTCATAAGGAAAAATAAATAAGGAGACAGTGGAGGAGAGGCATGCCCAACCTGGCGTGGAGTCGGGTGGGCGCTGAGAGGTGGATTCTGCTGCTCTGTGTTCGGGCACATCCGGAGGCTTCAGCACAGGCTGCAGGGCCCACGCCAGCGCCAAGGCTGCACGGCTGGGAGATGCCAGAGCAGATGCTGCGGCATCACTGACTGTGGCACCAGCAGGAGGGCAGGGGCTGTGAGTGCCTCAGGGAACCCCACCTGGTCTGTGCCCTGCTGCCCAGCCTCTGAGGGCTCCCTCCCCACAGCCTGCAGCCTGACAGCTCTGTGTCCTGGCTCAGCACGTTTTCCTCCCGGTACAAAAGAGAGAGAAGGAGAACCAGGTACAGCATGGAAGCTTTTCGCCAATTTCTCAACCCTGGCAAGGTTTTAATCTGCTGCCTTGAAGAATATGTACATATATAGCTGATTCACTTTGTTATAAAGCAGAAACTAACACACCATTGTAAAGCAATTATACTCCTATAAAGATGTTTAGAAAAAAAAAAAAAGAATCCCTGAAAACCACCCTTGTGAGGCTCAAGAAAGGAATGAAATACTGGTTTATACAACCCACTGTTGCATGTAGCCTGAAAATAACACGTTTCATTAAAAAAAGAAAAATCAAGAAGAGCTTGAAAACTCTCTCTGCTCCAGGGAGCTCAGATTTACCTGCCAAAAATAAAAAGTAAACTCAGGGGGGAAAAAAAAAAAAACAGTGGAAAAGAAGAGCAAATACTGGGGAGTGGCCCTACCAGATAGTAAAACAAAGATAGAAAACATCAATATTGCAAACAGTATGGCCCATGAGCAAATGGACAAACCAAGAAACATAGCAGAGAGTTAGAAACACACAAGTATACATGAGAATTTAGAATATGATAGGCATAATTTCAACTGGGTGCATTAAAACAGACTCTGGAAAGAAATGCTGTGGGTATGACCGGTAATCATTTAAAAAGGTAAAATTGAACCCACACTTCACACCACGAACATAAATTGGAGATTGTTGAGCCAAAGGGGACGTGCATCCCTAGTGTGGTTAGATATTGCTGAGCTCTGTGCCAGAGGCGTCCTATCACTTGATCTGAATAATCAAAGACCTAAAAGTAAACAAAACTATACACCATCAGAAGAAAACATGTGTGAATTCCTTTACTTTTAAAGTTGGACTGTGGTAGACCTTTCTAGCTATGACTCAATATGCAGAAACCATAAAAGAAAACATTGATAAATTCAACTACTTTTAAAAAATTATGCATGGAAAAAAATCATAAACAAAGGACAGAAGGCAAACTGAGAAAAAATTATTTTGTACGCTCGTCACAGTGAAAGGGTGGATCTGACTAGTATATATATAAGTGCTAGTAAAAACCAGGAAGAAAAACCAATATCCTACAGAAAAATAGGCGAAGAGCATAAATAACAAGTCACAAACAAAGAATTATAAGTGGCGCTTGAACAAATGAAATAATACCCAACTGATAATTAGAGAAAGGAAAATTAAAACTACTCCTGGACCCTGGTTTTCATTCATCAGATTTTTAAAAATCCCAAAAGTTAACAACGCAGACTCTTGCCCACCCCGGGTAGCAGCACTTTCACACATGGGAACAGAAGAAAAACAAACCTAGAGGCAGGAGTTTGGCAATATCTGACATTATCCAGCGCATTTACCCTTTGACCCATTAAGCCCACATCTAGTAATCTATCCTTCAGGTATGCCTGCAGAAGTATAAGCTGAAATTTATTCAAAGCTATTAGTTTCATCATTGTTTGAAATAGCAAAAGATTGGAAACGATCCACACCATGGAATACTATGCAGAGTAAAAAACAAACAAAAAAAAGAGCAAGGTCTCTGTGCTAACATGAAAGTATCACTGGGATACATTTCTAAGGGAAAAAAATCAAAGCACCAAACATTATATACAGTGCTATTTCTGTGTGCAGACAAGTGAGAACTAAGAATATGAATATATAAATACACACATGCAAACACAAGTATTAGTATTTGCAAAAGTAAGCACAAAAAGAGAAACAAGCAAATACTACAAAATTCTATGTATAGGGACTTCCCTGGTGGCGCAGTGGTTAGGAGTCTGCCTGCCAATGCAGGGGACACGGGTTCAATCCCTGGTCTGGGAAGATCCCACATGCCGCGGAGCAGCTAAGCCCATGAGCCACAACTACTGAGCCCACAAGCTACAACTACTGAAGCCCACATGCCTAGAGCCCGTGCTCCGCAACAAGAGAAGCCACCGCAGTGAGAAGCTCGCGCACCGCAACGAAGAGTAGCCCCCGCTCGCCGCCAGAGAAAGCCTGCGTGCAACAACGAAGACCCAGCGCAGCCAAAAATAAATAAATTAAATTAAATTAATAAATATTTTAAAATTCTATGTATAGGTACATATATGTGTGCATATACACGTGTGTGTGTGTGTGTGTAAAAAGAGAGAAAGCAGAAAAAACAGGGTAGGAGTAGGCATAGCTTCATTGGAGGCAGGACTTTTCTGTATAATTTTGTCTTTTGAATAATGAAGACAAACCACCTATTCCAAAAAAATAGATGAAACCAAATTTTTTCAAAATGATTTTACTTTTAAGCAAGCTGAAACAAATGAACCTATCTGTATATCAAATTGATAACCCAAACCACACGGGAAAAGACTGATCCCAGTTGACTTTAGCACATAGTGCTTTATATAGACATAGCAGAATATTTGCTGCAGATGAGAAGAAACTCAAATTTTAAATTTCCTGGCTCTCCTACCTCCCCTTCCACACTGAAAGACCCTTGTGATAAAACTGGGCCCACCCAACTAATGCAGAATATCTCTCTGTTTTAAGGACAGCTGATTAGCACCGTTAATTCCCCTTTGCCATATAACACAGAGGTTCTAGGGAAGCCTGTGGGCACCTTCTGGGGCCATTATTCCGCCTACCAGAGTCGCCTTCTGTATTAGTTTCCTAGGGATGTCATAACCAATTATCACAAACTGGGTGGCTTAACACAGAGAAATACATTCTCTCTGTTGGAGGACAGAGGGAATGAAAAATGCCCAGTGAGCTGAGAAGACATCTCGAGACCAAAATCCAAGGCGGGCAGCTCCATAAAATCAATGGATCAGTTTCTTGTAGGATAACTTACTCGCAGGGCGGGATCTGGCGGACAACCACCCAGGAGCTTTCGCAGCTGCCCTCCACGCCGCCAAGGGGCCACTGGGACAATGTGATAGTTAACCTAGGGTATGAGGGTAGGTGCCTAGCAACAGGACGTGCATCCCAAGTCAAGCTTTATGAATGGGTAGCTAGTCTCGTGGGCACTGGGAATATGTCAGGGAAGGTCTTCATCACTGTTTGGGGACTAACAGAGCATAGAGGCCATCTGGTCCTAATGATGATTAAACAATATCTATTCATTACAAAGCCCTAGACGCAGAGAAGTGATTCACTGCACAGGACAGTCCTGGGTCGGGTCAGCGGAAGGACAGCAGAAACTAAGGGCCCAAGTTGGTGTCAGGAACGCTAACAGCCGTACACTCCGGCCCCACATTCTGAGAGGCCGGACAGTCGGTCCCCTACGAACAAACAAGTTCCGTTCCAAGAGCACATTCGTGAGTCCAATTTGTTCGTAAGTCCAACAAAGTCAGCCTAGGTACCCAACTAACACAAGCAGCTATAGAGTACTATCCTGTAGGAGGTTTATAATACTTATCACACAAATCATACAGAAAAAGACAAACACCAAAAAGAAAGAAAACATTTTTAATCTTACAGTACAGTACCTTGGAAAGTGCCGTGGTACAGTACAACAGCTGGCATCCAGGGGCTGGCATCGAGGGAACAGGCAGGAAGAGTTACTGACTGGAGGAGGGAGAGGAGGTGGGAGATGGTAGAGCTGAAGGATGGTCAGCAGTAGGAGACAGAGGGCAAGCTGCAATTTCACTCACGCCTGACGTCGATGGCACAGGTTCTGGGTCCTTGCTGGTTTCAATTCTATCTACCCTCTTGAAAAAACGATCCAGTGATGTCTGGGTAGTAGTTATTTTTTTCTCGTCAGAGATGACATGGTAGCACTGGATTGCATTCTGAACGGCTGCTGCAACCTTCATGTACCGTTCTACGTTCAGGTCCTGTGCCTCAAAAACTAACAGTGCCTCCTCAAATAAAGAAAATCCTCTTGCCATTTCCTGTGTCGTGAATCTCTTTAGTTCTTCAGTTACTTCTTCTTCCTCTTGTTTCTCTTCATCCTTTCTCTGGGCCTCCAACTCCTGGCACTTCTTAGCAGTACCAGCTAAATCACCGCTGTTTTTACACTTGCTTCCAGACGTCCTGGGGTTGAAATAAAGATACTGTACTACTGTACTCTATACCGTACTGTACAGTAAAGTACACAAAAGCACAACCACTTGTAGAGGATGCACACATGTGACAATGTACACCAGACATGTGAACTAACTTACGTTATTGGACATGTGAACACACGTTAGCATCTTTGAAAGTTTGCAACTTGAAGGTTTGTACGTAGGGGACTTACCGTATAAGCTTATCCATCAGTGCAATCTTATCTGTCATTCTTCTAGGTAGACCGGAGGGCCAGATATCGGGAGGTGGCTTGCATCTCGAGCCCACAGCAACAATGTAAGCAGCAGTAAGATCAAAGGATTCCTCCCAAACATGAAAGAATACTAAGAAATACGGTTCCCCTTTTACCCAGGAGGAAGTAAGCCAAGGAGTAAAAGCTTCAGCAAAGGAAATCGTATCTATTTGATTAATGACTGTTTTCATCTGGGAGAGCAAACCAGTCATGTTGGATTCATATGACGGTGTATATACAACATTCCTGCCTGATTAAGGCACATGTCCCTCCCTACGGGGCTGTCCACACATCCAAAGCCACACTGTTTTGCAGCACCAACTTTCTCATTGGAGCGGCTTCCTGTTCTGAGGCCAGAAGTCCGTGCTCCATCCATGAGGCTCTAGGGGAGAATGCCTTCCTTGCCTTTTCCAGCTTCTGTTGGCTCCAAGCGATTCTTGGCTTGTGGCCACGTCACTCCAGTCTCTGCCATTGAGGTCACATCGCCTCCTATCTCAGCCTCTTCTCTGCATGTCTGTCTGTCCTCCTCTGGGTGTCTGTCCCGAAACTCCCTCTGCCTTTCTCTTATAAGCATGTATGTGATTGCATTTTGGGCCCACCCAGGTTTACATAGGCTAAATCTCCTCCTCTCAACATCTCTATGTAATCACAACTTCCGCCATATTAAGATTCAAAGGCTGCAGGGATTAGGGTATGGACGTATCTTTGGGACCACCTTTCGACCCATTACACCTTCTAAAAAAAGACTTGTCTGATCAACAATAAATATCTGATGACCATCACTACCACCTGCCTTAACTAACTCAGAATATGGGTACAAATTTCACAGTAGCATCCTAGCCTGCATTAGCAGGGTCACCAGATCACTTCACATCTGCTAATTCATGCCAGCTGCTGAAACGATGAAACCAGCCCATACTAGCATAAGGGGTCTCCTTCAGTCTCCTTGTAATTACTGTTTTCTTTCAATGTGGCAATTCAACACTTTAGCTTGTCTGCCAGCCAAAATGCTTGAGTTTTTCTTTTTTACAGTCTTCATTCCAGAGTAGAAGTAAACACTCCATTTCAACCATAAGCAGCTCTCTATTCATTGTGCAATTTAAATTAAAAGATACTGAAGCCTCTTTACCTTGGTTTTCTATTCACAGAGTGTTTCAATATGGTTTGTACCCAGCTCCACGCAGGCCTAGGTCTTGTCCTACCTTCACTTTACTGTCATCCTTTTCAAATATTCTAATCACATCTAATTTACTTTTGATGTTACCAGTTTTCATTTCTTTGCTGTATTTTAATCTTTTTTGGCCAATTCTCTCTTTTGATTATCTAGTTATATAAAATATCATGTGAGTTAATCACTGGGAGACAAGGAGGTAACACAACTACATACTTTGCTGTCTGCGTGGGAAATGAGTAATAGATACACAGTGACTCATCACCAACAGACTATGAAAAGACTATGATCTGTCACAGATCACGATGCTCATCTGTTATTTACATAATGATTTTCAGACTCAAGATCTAGCAACCAAGTCTGTGTTTTATGCAATTACTCACAGTTGATATCCATGATAACTGAAATTTGAACAATATTTTGGGGGGACTAGTGTGGTTTAACTCAACTGTGGTAACTAAAATCCACATGTATCAGAAGACTGCCTGCATTTACCAGAATGGCTAAAATTTAAAAGACAGACAATACCAAGCGCTAGTCAGGATACAGGGCAACTGGAACTCTCATACCTGGCAGACATATAAGTTGGTACAATTTCTTTGTAAAACTCTTTGGCAATATTTCCTAAACCACAATATACACATGCTCTTTGATTGAGCAATTCTATTCTTCAGTTCTTATCCAACAGAAATTCATATTTATGTGCACCCAAAGACATGTATAAGAATGTTCACAGCATTGTTTGTAGTATCCAAACCTGGTAATAACTCAAATGTCCATCAGTAGTAGAATGGTACATTGACACAACTGAGTATTATACTGCAATGAAAATGAACAAGCTACCACTATAGGCAACAACATGAGTTTCATGAACTTAATGTTGAGCAAAAGAAGACAGAAAGAACAACAGCAAAAATACATGTTGTATAGTATGAGTGTGTTTCATGTTTGGTAATTGCAATCATTGTTGCTTTTGTTGTGGTCATCCATGTACAATGCTTGGTGTCAGTCTATTTATCTCGTGTAAAAATAAAATACAGTGTGTGTGTGTGAAAAAAAAAAAAACTACAATGAGGTATCACCTCACACTGGTCAGAATGGCCACCATCAAAAAAAAAAAAATACATGTTGTAAAATTCCATTTACATAAAGTCCCAAAACAGGACTGTGGTGTCAGTGGGGTTTGGGGAATAATGACTAGGAGTGGGCACACAAAGGATTTAGAGGGCTGGTAATTTTCTTTTTCCTGATCTTAACTTTGTGTTCTTCTGAAGATCCACTAAACCATACATTTATGATGTGCACTTTTTGGTAATAACAGCATACTTTAATAAATAAATGTATTGTTTTAAAATGATGGGGCCATATAAAAAGTATTTAGGCACCAGTTGGGAGGTGACCCCACACATCAAAGTTGTGACAATTTCAGCATCAAAAATATTAATGAGTTTAGTTGATTCAAGTGCATTTAACCAATGAAAATGTATACGTTTATAATAATCCCCCAAAATAAGAGAAATTGAACTACTAATGCATGTGACAAATTGGGTAAATTGCTAGGGAATTACGCTAAGTGAAAAAAAGTCCCAAAACGTTACATACTGTACGACTTCGTTGATATGACATTTTCGAAATGCCAACATTCTAGAAATGGAGAACAGATCAGGGATTGTCAGGAGTAGGGAACAGGAGGAGGTGATGGGGTGTGGGATCGTGGTGGGTGTCGTTACAAAAGGGCAATTTCAGGGGATCCTTGTAGCGAGTGTCTGGACTGTGGTGTAAATATATGTGAGAAAACTGTATAAAACTAAATGTACAGAAACACACACTCACACTCACAAATGAGTACAAGCAAAATTTGGGGAATCTGAGTAAGATGAGGTAGATTGTATAAATGTCACCATCTCAGCTATGATATTGTACAGTGGTTTCCATGGTAAGAAACTCGGTAAAGGGTACCCAGGAATCTCTCTCTGTTATTTATTACAACTGCATGTGAATCTACTTAATCAAATTTCAATTTAAAAACAGAGAGAACTGGAAAACAGCCTCTATTTGAGGCATCTAATAAACCAACTCCTTACTTAGAAAATCAGTAACTAAAGAGAAATAACTAAGCATTTCCAGTGGGCACTGTATTTCAGGGAAACCAAATGAAGACAAATCTTTGCAGAAAAAGCTAGCTAACAAAGCATAAGGAATGATCGAATTAGAAAATCATCATTCTGCAACACCTAACAAGATTACTGACTCATACAAAAATTATGTCAAGATTAAATGTATTAGGTGTATTTTTACTATTCATAAATGGGAAAATGTAACTGTCTAATAAAGTAACCAAAGGCGCATTTCACTCATCAGCAGACCATCTCAGATATTTAAATTTCCTGATGTGATATAATACAAATTGCACATTGCCTATCATTTGTCTAGACAAAAATGTTTAACGTATGTCCTGTGAGATAATAGAAAATATATATTGGTCTCTGCCCACAGTT
Source organism: Balaenoptera ricei (assembly GCF_028023285.1). Taxonomy (NCBI): domain Eukaryota; kingdom Metazoa; phylum Chordata; class Mammalia; order Artiodactyla; family Balaenopteridae; genus Balaenoptera; species Balaenoptera ricei. The sequence goes on from NC_082655.1 coordinate 77,940,383, forward strand.
CCTGGCACAGAGCTCCTAAAACTCCTGTAATTTCCGAAGCGATAAGAACACTAGGTGCATCTTTGTTCTGCTGTGGCAGCTCTGGGTGGGCTCCTGGAACAGGGCTGGTCACCAGAAAGACCAAAAGCCAAGATTAGAAGTTTAGGATTTTCAGCCTCCCTCCCATCCTCCAGAGAGAGGAGAGGGGCTAGGAACTGAGTTAATAATTGATCATGCCTATGTGAGGAAGCCTCCCTAAAACCCCAACAATATGGCGTTCAGGGAACTTCCAGGTGGATGAACACATCCCCGGTAGGTACTGGGAGGCCGATGTACCCCAAGTCCTGAACCTGGGACCCTTCCAGACCTCAGCCTATCTCTTCCTCTGGCTATTCTTCTGTATCCTTTATCATATCCTTCAATAAACCGGTAAATGTAAGTAAGCATCTCCCCGAGTTCTGTGAGCTGCTCTAGCAAATCAATGGAACCCAAGGAGGTGGTCATGGGGACCTCTAACCTACAGCCGGCTGGTCAGAAGTACGGGTCACCTGGGCTTGCAGCTTGCATCTGAAGTGCGGTGGCAGCGGAGTGGGCAGTCCTGTGGAACTGAGCTCTTAACGTGGGAATCTGACGCCATCTCAGGGTAGTTGGTGTCAGAATTGAATTAAATTATAAGACGCCCAGCTGGTATCTTGGAGAATCGATTGATGGGGGAAAGACCTCCACACGCTTGGTGACCAGAAATGAACGGTTTTGTGTGAGTAATAAAAGAGACTCACAGGGAAGAAACTTAGACTAGGGAAGAACTGGACTTTTCCCTACCCGGGAGGTAGAAGATTTTTTTTCCTTTACAACCTTTAAGCTTCTGCATCTCACTTGTAGTTTGTAGGAAATACAGGAGATAGAAGAACCACTTAAACTGCACCAGAAAAACTGAAAGATGTGACATCCACAGGATAGCACCTGGGCCTCTTCAGCATGACAGGTCGGGGGCTTAAAAAGGAGAAGCTTAGGGCAGAGACGTGCTCGCTTGCAGTTCCAGATGATCCCCTACATTTTCCAACTTCCCTCGCCATTAGGTTGGGACCATGTGGCCTGTGAGGGTGTCAATTCTGGTCCAAGACAGTTAGGAGCCAGTGGCCCTTCTCGGTTCCTCTCTTGGAGGCCATCACCCAGATCTAGACAGCCAACACAGGGGAAGGGAGGGCCACGTAACCTTTGTTGGCTTTGTTGACTTCAGCTTTGTCAGCTGCAATAGCTAGCATTAATTATTCTCCACCAATGCAGGCAGGACTTGTGCTAAATTCAAAGGGACACATGGGCAAAGCAACAGATGCACTGCATGTTTCTGTACCGGAGGGCTAAAAACCCAGATAAACTGCTGGAAAAGACATTTAGGAGCCCATTGGAGAAATTCAAATACAGACTGGTTGCTCAGCAGGGTGTAAAAAAGTTGGAGGTCATTAACTTAAAAGAAGTTACAAAGCAAATTTTCTGGAATGATATTATTTGCATATTGTGTGTGTGAACATACACACATCTACATTTACAACACAGGGCGCTAACAGTGACAAATTTGGGATATAGTTGTCTTATTTTCTTACTTTTGCTAATCCTCAATAACTGTTTTCATAAAGGCAGTTTACAAAAAAAGGCTATTGTTTTTAACTAAAAAAATTTACTGGTAAGACTGCAGCATTATGCTTGGTCATGTTTAAGAAACAAAATTCAACTGAGTACATTTTAAAGATCTTATTGGCTTTATTTAGTGATTCATGAATCGGGCAGCATCCCATCCAGCAGATAGAAAGGTGCTCCAAGGAGCTGCACAAGGTGAAAGACTTGTATAGGCAGAAGGGAGCAGGGACAAGGAAGTTATACTGGAAAAAAGCACTTTCCTTTAGGGGATGCCAGGGGTCTGGCAGACAAATGACCCCACTAGAGCTAATCGGGTGACTCCCGATTGACTGGGCTCACATTCCATTTCTGGGGGAACCCAAACTGTAGTTAAGTCTCGGTTTGGTCATGGGGGACTTAGCATGAGTGACTCTATTGGGGGCCTGTTGTCTTCTTTCTTAACAGTCACAAATAGGGGGGGCGTCCAGGTAAACCAGGTTTTGGTCAAAAAACTAATGTGAGAACAGAACAGAGTTAAAGCCTAAACAGAACTCCAGGAAAAGAATCCCAGGAGTCTTTCTGTTGTTAAAATTGCTTCATTTCAGAAGCAGCTGTTTATGGAGGGCAATAAACGTCTCCCCCAGCGGCCTGCCCTCTTCCTGTCAGGCAGGTCTTCCTCAACTTTAAAAGACCCTAGAATGGTGAGTGGTGAACATCTCTGTTATCCAACAAGGTAACCACCAGCCGTGTGGAGCCATTAAGCTTTTTTTTTTTTTTTGAATTTTTGAATTTTATTTTATTTATTTTTTTATACAGCAGGTTCTTATTAGTCATCCATTTTATACATATTAGTGTATATATGTCAATCCCAATTAAGCATTTAAAATGTGGCTGGTGCAACTGAGAACTGAATTTTTGATTTTTTAATTTGATTTCATGTAATTACACTTTCAATTTAAAGAGCCCTACATGCACATCCCAAGCCCTGCTCAAGCTGCTGGAAGCCCAGCGGGCCGAAACGGGGAGCAAGCGGGGTCCCCTGGGAGGGTGGCTCGTCTTGGATGGGAGACAGGCTTGGCTGGGTTTAGACCTGTTGACTTTAAAAAAATATGCACAACCTAGAAGTTGAGAGTTGCGTTTTATTCGGCGGGAATTTTTAGGACTTCAAGCCCAGAGGCAGCATCTCAAGTTGAGGAGGCGAGGAGGGGAGCCAGGTTACACAGAAGTTTTGCAACAAAGGGCAGGTAGTCTGAACGTCAAAAGATTACTGTTAATTAAAGAAAACCAGATATGTCAAGTTAAGGAATTTAGCGCTTTTCTCTGTGTGGGAAGATGCAAGAGTCTGGGCTCACTGAAATCATTCCTTTGACATGCACCTCAGCTCTCTGGGGCCAGTATCCTGTGCTTTCTCAGCCTGAGTTTCCTCAGGGCTCACCTAAGGAGTGGCTGCAGTCTGATGGCTGCTAGATGGCAGGTGTTCTTTCCTTCCGGAGTTTCCTCAGGGCTCAGCAGCTGACCGTAATGGCTGATGGCCGTGACATCCTTTGTTTAGTGATATGACAGGCGACATTCCATTTCTCAGACCCCTCTTCTCGCTTTCTGCCTCTGATGTTTTGCCTGCTGCATCCCTACCCCAGGCCTAGGGCAAGGCTCTTCCTAAAGAGGCTCTGATAAGGTTGCTTCTAGGTTTTTCCTCAAGCGCAATCTCTCCTCCCAAGGCGCTGCTTCTGTAACCTTAGAGGCTGTCCCCGGATGCCCTCTGGAACTGAAACATTGCCCGAGGCAGCATTCCTCGTGGGAGGTTCTGAGCCTCCCAGGTTTATTGTCCAATCCAAATGAAAGAAGGAGGAAAAATTACTTAACCAGAACAAAGCCTCAAATTCAGGGCTTTGCATTGCTAGATAAGCCTTTGAAGGCAGTGATGGAGACCTGAACCTGGGAAAGAAAAAACTTTTTTTTAATTGAGGTATAGTTGATTTACAATATTATATTAGTTTCCATGTAAAACATAGTGATTCACTATTTTTATAGATTATAGTCCATTTATAGTTACTATAAAATTTTGTCTATATTCCCTGTGCTGCACAATATGTCCTTGTGGCCTATTTATTTTATACACAGTAGTTTGTACCTCTTAATCCCCTACCCCATCTTGCCCCTCCCCCTTCCCTCTTCCTACTGGTAACCACTAGTTTCTTCTCTATATCTGTGAGTCTGTTTCTGTTTTGTTATATCCATTCATTTGTTCCACTCCTGGGTATATAGCCGAAGAAAACGAAAACACTAATTCAAAAAGGTACATGCACCCCTACATTCACAGCAGCATTATTTACAGTAGCCAAGATATGGAAGCCACTTAAGTGTCAACAGGTGAATGGATGAAGAAGCTGTGGCATATATATACACACGCACGATGGAATATTACGCAGCCATTAAAAAGAATGAAGTTTTGCCATTTGCAGCAACATGGATGGACTGCAGGGTATGATGCTAAGTGAAATAAGTCGAAAGACAGACAATGTTGTTATCACTTAGATGTGGAATCTAGAAAAACCCAACAAATGAGTGAGAAAACATGCTTTGAGCTTCTGGAGGCCTCCCTCCTCTGCTCAGCTGTGTCCAGAGGCACGGAGGAGACCCCCTCATTGAGCTCAGGCCTCCTCTGGAGCTGGGCGGTGGGCTCCCCGGGGCTCCTTGGCCCATGGCCGGAGCAGAGGCAGTGGCTTGCACAACCCCAGGGATGGACACACAGCGCTTTGGTGATGTTAATTAGGGCAGAGAGCAAAATGGTGATTTGGAACACCGGCTCACGGCAAGAAACCAGTAAATACTGAAGCCAGGCCTGAAAAGACAGACTCAAAGGACAGAAGGAGCCTGAAATCCCAATGACTTTGGGGAGTTACCATTCTAGTCCAGGAACACTTAGCCATTGTACGTGTATCTACATTTATAGAGCAGCACCTGTGCTATGCAGTAGGTCCTTATTAGTTCTCTATTTTATATGTAGTAGTGTGTACGTGTCAATCCCAGTCTCCCCATTTATCCCTCCCTCCTCTTTCCCCCCTTGTAACCATAGGTTTTTTTTCTACGTCTGTGATTCTATTTCTGTTTTGTAAATAAGTTCATTTATATCATTTTTTTAGATTCCACATATAAGCGATATCATAAGATATTTGTCTTTCTCTGTCTGACTTAAGGATCTAAAAAAGAGTGGATATATGTATATGTATAACTGATTCACTTTGCTGTACAGCAGAAACTAACACAACATTGTAAGTCAACTATACTCAATAAAAATTTGTTATTATACTTCAAAATATATCTCTTCTGCTATCATATATTTCTTTCATGTCATTTTCTATTTTCCAAGACCTTGAAAATACGTTGAGAGTTTATTGATCACAGCCATAATAACATTTGAAGCTCATTATTCAATTCAATTCAATTCAACAAATAATTACTGAGTACTTGTTATACGCAAGGCATTGGGCTAGGTTTTATGGGGAATACAAAATATGATGGAGTAACAGTCAGTCTTCACGTAGCTTTCCGTGAGTCCAAGGGGCGCACAAAGCATGCTAAAGCTACATGGGCAAGAGAGTCATTCTTTTCTTTAGAATTCCCCACTGTGAAAGAGAGATTAAAAAAAAAAGAAAGAAACATGGCAAAATGTTTCCTGTTACAGAAGAAGCCTATTTAATAAATGTAGTAAGGGATGCTAAATTAGAAATTCACCATTTTGCAAGCCCCAGTATAAACATTGACTCAGGCAAGGGTCATGATTGGAGGTTAAAATCACTGGGTGCACCCACACCTATTCAAATGGCTAAGATGTAGACACTGACAGCACTCAGTGCTGGCGAAGGTGTGGAACAACAGGAACTCTCATTCATTGCCGATGGGGACACAAAATGGTGCAGTCTCCCAGTTTCTCATAAAACTGACCATACTTTGGGCTTCCCTCGTGGCGCAGTGGTTGAGAATCTGCTTGCCAATGCAGGGGACACGGGTTCGAGCCCTGGTCTGGGAAGATCCCACATGCCGCAGAGCAACTAGGCCCATGAGCCACAACTACTGAGCCTGCGCGTCTGGAGCCTGTGCTCTGCAACAAGAGAGGCCGCAACAGTGAGAGGCCCGTGCATCACGATTAAGAGTGACCCCCACTTGCCGCAACTGGAGAAAGCCCTCGCACAGAAACAAAGACCCAACACAGCCATAAATAAAAATAAATAAGAATTAAAAAAAAAAAACTGACCATACTTTTACCATACAATCCAGCAATCACGCTCCTTGGTATTTATCCAAAGGAGCTGTAAAATTTATGTCCACAGAAAAAGTCGCACACAGATGTTTTTAGCAGCCTCACTCATATTTGTCAACTAAGACGCAACTAAGGTGTCCTTCAATGCGTAAATGGATAAATAAACTGCGGTGTATCCAGACAATGGAATATTATTCCACAATAAAAAGAAATGCGGGGCTTCCCTGGCGGCACATGGTTAAGAATCCACCTGCCAATGCAGGGGACACAGGTTCGAGGTCTGGTCCAGGAAGATCCTACATGCCGCGGAGCAACTAAGCCCGTGTGTCACAACTGCTGAGCCCATGAGCCACAACTACTGAAGCCCACACGCCTAGAGCCCATGCTCTGCAGCAAGAGAAGCTACCGCAATGAGAAGCCCGAACACTGCAACAAAGAGTAGCCCAAGCTCACCGCAACTAGAGAAAGCCTGTGCACAGCAACAAAGACCCAACACAGTCAAAAATCAATCAATAAATAAATTTTTTAAAAAAGAAACTAAAAATCTATACATTAAAAAAAAAAGAAATGGGAAAAGAATTTGAAAAAGAATAGATACATGTATATGTATAACTGAATCACTTTGCTGTATACCTGAAACTAACACAACATCATGAATCAACTATGCTCCAATATAAAATTAAAATTTAAAAATAAAATAAAACAATAAAAACAGAAATGCACTCTCAAACCATAAAAAACAAAGAGGAAACTTAAATGTATACTATAGTACTAAGTAAAAAAAGTCCATCTGAAAAGACTACAGTCTGTATGATTCCAACTCTATGACATTCTGGAAAAGGCAAAACTATGCATACAATAAAAAGATCAGGGGTTGGAGGAGGGAGGGATGAATACAGAGGATTTTCAGGACAGTGAAACTACTTTGGATGATACTATAATTGTGGATACATGTCACTATACCTCTGTCAAAACCCAAGAATAGAATGAACGCTAATGTAAACTATGGACTTGGGGTGAGAATGACGTGTCAATGTAGGCTGATCGATTATAACCAGGGTACCATCTGGTGCAGATGTTGGTAGTGGGGGAAGTGTTTGTGTGGCAGGGGAGGGAATATACGGAAACATTCTGTGTTTTCCACTCAATTTTGGTATTAACCTAAAACTGCTCTAAAAACTAAAATCTATATATTTTTAAAAATCAGTAAGTAAAAGATTGTGGGAAGCAATATAGTCCCAGGGTGCCCAGGTGCCATCCCCCAGACCACTATGAATTGTAAAGGAGAAATATGCCTTTTCGATGGAGAACGCTTGTGGTGCCACCTTCTCCTGGGGACCAAATTTAACATCTCTGATGGTGGAACAGCCTGACACTAGACATTACACCAGGTTGCAGTAGGAAGTGTTCAACAGAATGTATGATGTTTTCTTGCCAAAAATGTTTAAACTGAATATCATCAAGGCTCTAAATCTAACTTAAAGTTTGCAAAAAATACAGGGGATGGAGGTCAAGTTAAATGACACCATGAGAAAAGACAGACAAATAGAGAATTATAGGACATTCTATAAGACACCTGGCCTAGACTTTTCAAAAAGTCAGTGACTATATATTTTTCAAAAATTTTTGAGATGGACAGAGCTATCCTAGGTGAAAATTACTAAAGGGGTATGACAGCCATAAGCAGTACATAAAAGTTAATTGGATCTTTGGGACAAGTGGGGAAATTTAAATATAGATCCATGTTAGATGATGTTATAGCATTAATATTAATTTCATGAGGTGTGATCATTTTACTGTGGTTATGTATGGTAACTTCCTTCTCAGGAGATGAGTGCACGGTACTTGTAGTGAAGGCTCATGCCTGCAGCGTACGTTGAAATAGTTCACCCAGAGTGAAGGAGGTAAAAAGCAAATATGGTAAAATGTTAAAATTGTCTTTGTGTAGGTTCTTGGAACACTTATGTACTAGTCAAGTTTTATGTGTGTTGGAAAATTTTTCATAATAAAAATTGGGGGAAAATGATGCATTCTGATCATCGAGATGCTGAGATGTGTCAAACGCTGTTTCCCACTTTCCTAACTGAGTAGAAGTAAAATTTCAGGACACCTTCAGGAGGGCTTAAGCCTGCAAATCACGTTAAACAATGTCCCTTCACAGGACACACCTTCACTCCAGGTCACTGTGGGATTCGAAAGTTTAGGATGTATATCACCCGCTGCGGTAAGGTCAAAGTGGGTGAAACTCAGGCGGATTCTCACAGTTGACACTCCTTTATCTGAGAGCCGTAGAGACAGCAGAAGGTGTGGGAAGACACGTAAAACCAAAATCATTTAAAAAGACAGTGTCTAGCTGCCCACCTGAGCTCTGTTGCTTCATCCCCTGTTAGGAGGACTCGTGCCACTGGAGTTCAATGTTTCTGCAGATAAGATTTGGGCTTCTTGGCCACTCAGGAGCAAATATTAAGCTCTCGCTGCTGAGAGCCAGTTTCTCTGGGCATAATTCAGTGCTGTTTCCCCAGTAGGGGCATGAGGTAGTTCTGTTCTCATCTCCAGGGTCTCTTTTTTCTTTTCTGCTTTTGCTCACTCTGGGCGAGGTGAGGGAAAAGGTGGTGCAAGGACAGTGGAGAAAGCCAAGAAGGAGCCCAGGGGCTGGTACTTGTGGGCGCCGCTGTGCACTCAGGAGACTGCATGCATTTGACCTTGCAACAGGGCCTTCATTCACCAACAGCTAACGTGAGGATTACGACTCAGATGAAATCCTGTGCAAACCCGGCTCCCAAGCCCCACTCAGCAAGGTCACAGCGCAGGCACACCCTCTGCAGTAAAGAAAAGCTTGCCATACCTCCCTGACGGGTGTCCTCACCGATGACTGGCTGCAGATTGTGTCGTCACCCAAAATTTGCTGATGCAAATGACAAAAATCAATATTTGCGCGGCACTTTACAGTTTACAAAATGCTTCTGTTATATGGGTTATTTCAATATTTTTAACATCCCTGAGAGTCGGAGATTTCTACAAATACATATTCCATGCTCACAGACAACCTTTTAACCCGACGGGCTCAGGAGGGCCTGAAAAATGAAAGAAGGTCCTTGTGATTCAAAGTCCAATTTACTGAATGCGAAGTTAAATGTGTGGTGGTCAAAGGGGCAGAAGTTCCGGAATCACAGTCTGCGTTCAAGTCCCACTTCTACTCACAAACTGTGTGCCGCTGAGTTTTGTCTCTACCTGAGTCTCATACTCACCCCACAGGGCCTTTTTGAGGCTTTCAAAAAAAACGAGGTAATGGAAAGGTGTGATGCGGTTTAGAACTTGATAAATGTTTGCTCATCATAATGTTTCATGATTTTTTTCCTAACAGCCTGGTTGCCACGACTGTGCAAGGACCACCTGGGAGTAATCATCTTTTCTCACCAGCACTTCCTACATCGAGGGCTTACATGTACTTCTTCCCTTTGTTCCAAAACTGAATGCTTTCCGAGGCCCGAGAGTGCGGCCTCTTAGTTCAGGGAACATTTAAACAATGAATGATTGGAGAAATGTCAAAATTATTGTCCTCAGAATGGTCCCAAAGCATAACAATCTGTTGCTGAAATTTAATAATTTTTAGAGAAAGCTACTTGAACTTCTTTCAAGATAAATCATCTACTTCGAGAATGAACTTCCTCCTACAGAAAAAGTAGGAGGAGAGGAAAGCTGAAATCTTCTCTTGTTCTCCACATAAGAACCCTGTGATCCAGAATGCCTTCTCTGTTGCGTTTGTATTTGTTTTTACTAGATGATAAGATATGGTTTCCTTTCATGATTGCAACACACTACATGTTGCCAGGATTGCGCTTAAGCCAGAAAAGTCTATATAAGCTTGGAGAAGAGAGAATTTTCCATAGCTTGATCTCTTTCCTGACTGAATACTTGACATCTGCATTAACTCCTGATGAACATTAAGGTAAGTGGAAGTCTCTAAATTTTTCCTAGGATAATACCATTAGGGATATAGTTAATATTCTTCATAAATGCAAATAGGTTAATGGGAGAGATCTGAAATGCCCTTTCTCTTGCTGTCTTAAAGGTAGCCTTCTAACGAGAACTCAAATGCAATCCTCCTGTCTACTTTCTTCACTCCTCTACTGAGAAACACATCCGCTGTCCCCAACCCTGGGACCAAGCTTTGTCCAGATTTTATCTGCAGCACTTTTCACTCTGCAACCCTGTGTTTACTTGTCATTTTCCAGAACTGGACTCCATGCTCCTCAAGGCCAGGGACCGTAATGTAACATTTTTAAAACTCAATGCCTAATGTTTTGAAAGTGACTCAGGTTCAGTACATACTCATTTAATCCAATGAAGGCCCAGATGCTTTCCTGGGGGCTTTTTGTGTCCCTTTGGAAATTCACATAAATATTTATAACAGTGTTCTTGCAGTAATGCTCTTTTATGTCTTTTCTAGGTGGAAAGTTCTGGCTGGTCAGGACTGACAGCAAGATGAAAGTAGCCTGGGTCTTCTGGCATCCTCACTTGGGTCCCAGAGACATCTCAAAGTTAATTCCTCACTGACTTAAAATGAAGTAGATCTGATGCAAAAATAATTCTTTTTACCAGACTCAACTTTTGCATTTTTGTTTTTGTTGTTATATCTCTTGTCATCTGGACCTTGGCTGGGAAGTCACTGTGTGGTTTCAAATTCCATCCTCATTATTTTTAACTGTGACCGTGGGCTAGTTGGCTTAGCCTCTTAGTAACTCTGGCCTCTCAACTGTAAAACAGGGCAGCCCCTGGAAGAGTTAAATGAACTGACGCATGCAGAACACTTAGAACTTGCCTGGTGTGTAGGAAGAGTCCAAATGTATTGCTGTTGTTATTATTATTATTATTATTATGGTGCTAGTGTTTGTTATTTCCTCAAGAAGCTGTGGTCTGTTTTTTTGTTTTGTTTTTTTATTTAAGTATCGTTGATTTACAATATTGCAGCAATCTCTCCTGTACGGCAAAGTGACTCAGTTATACATATATATACATTCTTCTTCATATTCTTCTCCATTATGGTTCATCACAGGATATTGAATATAGTTCCCTGTGCTCTACAGTAGGACCTTGCTGTTTATCCATTCTAAATGTAATAGTTTGCATCTACCAATCCCAAACTCCCGATCCATCCCTCTCCCTCCCCTTCTCCCCCTTGGCAACCACAAGTCTGATCTCTGTGTGTGTGAATCTGTTTCTGTTTTGTAGATAGGTTCATTTGTGCCATATTTTAGATTCCATATATAAGCGATATCATATGGTATTTGTCTTTCTGTGTCTGACTTACTTCATTCAGTATGATAATCTCCAGTTACATCCATGTTGCTGCAGATGGCATTATTTTGTTTTCTTTATGGCTGAGTAGTATTCCATTGCACATATTACCACATCTTTATCCATTCATCTGTTGATGGACATTTAGGTTGTTTCCATGCTTTGGCAATTGTGAAGAGTGCCGCTGTGAATATAAGGTTGCATGTATCTTTATGAATTATAGTTTTTTCCAGGTATATGCCCAGGAATGGGATTGCTGGGTCATATGGTAGTTCTATGTTTATAGTTTTCGGAGGAACCTCCATACTGTTTTCCTTAGTGGCTGCACCAACTTACTTTCCCACCAACAGTGTAGGAGCTGTGATCTGCTTTAATGTGGGTTTATATAGATGTCCACATCTAACTTCTACAGAAATGATCATGTAAGAATGTTCAAGTGTAACAATGTGATTATCAAAAATCAAGGAAGTGTCACCAAAAACAAAAAATGCTCCATTATTTTATTTTTTAAAAGATGGGTCTTGGCAAAGGGCACATTAGCTCTAGAAAAAGCCTGTTCTAATGGTAAAGGCCTGGACTGCATGCAGGAGACCTCTGTCCTCGATCCTGATGTTCCCTATTTTATCAGCTGGCTATGTGACCTTGAATAAATCCACTCAATCATTTTAGTCTCAGGTCTTCACAATAAACCAGTAATAACTGTACCTGGTTTGACTCTCTCAGAGGGATACTACAAATATCATGTGAAAACATAAAAAGACTTTATTTGTATTACAATAAATATTATTTCTACGTTATTGAACAACTTCTTAATGAAAAGCAAATTTCTATTAGATATGAGATCATGAATCGAGTTCATGTAATAGAAAACTGACCGGACTAAGAACCCAAAGTCTTGGTGTGCAAGTCACATAATGTTGGGCAAGTCAATACTCAAAGATCTTATGTCCTTCACTATGAAGCTCTCCTAGTAACATGCGATCTACCTGTAGGTCAAATTAGATTACCTGTAAGAAAGCACCCTGTAAGTTGGAAAGATTCTTGTTAACATAAAATATTTTCATACTCATTATTTATATAATTTAAGCATTCAAAGATGGTAGCAGTTGTTGCTGAAATTTGTATTTTGAAGAACTGATGTCTCCAAAGTAAGTTCCCTTGGACTAAGTGCTTTACATGTTTTGCAATTGTTGTGATAATGTCATGAATTTATCAGTTACCTCTTTCCTAATTAAGACATTCCTTTCTTCAGTGAATCAACATGAATACGATTTTGGACACCTTCATATTTTGGGGAAAATTTCTATATTTATTTTTTAGAATCTTTAGTTGACAGGATAATTCCCAAGAAAAAGAATGTTGCTGGAGAGATTGTCCTTATAACAGGCGCTGGAAGTGGACTTGGGAGGTTATTGGCCATAACATTTGCCAGCCTTGGAGCCATTTTAGTTCTATGGGACATTAACGAAGAAGGCAACATGGAAACGTGTCGAATGATCAAAGAAAAGGGTGATGTGAAAGTATTTGCCTACACATGTAACCGTGGCAACAGGCAAGACGTCTACAGAGTTGCTGATCAGGTAAGCTGATTGGTGCTCTTCTTAGTTTCTGTGCCCAAGAAAAGCATTGCATCTAGTATGCTTTTACAAAGAGAAGAGGAGAAAATCTGTCATCCACTTCCTCTGAGAGTTCTATGTGCCTCTCGCTTGATTCTGCATGTCAGAAATCTGACTTTGTGGCCTCCAGAAAGGGGAACAGAAGAAAACAATACAAGTGGGCATTTGTTGAGCCTTTTGAGTTGTTGCCCAGCTGCTTTTTTCTGGTGACTCATTTGCCATCAGAGGTCAGTAGAAACTAGAACTAGCACGGGCTCTGCTGTTCATTTACCTAGTTACCTGTCCTCTCTACGTCTCTGTTTCTTTATCAGTAAAATGAAAAGATTGGACCAGATGATCTTCAATATAACACTCAGCTTTAACTTAAGTCTCTGCATTGTATGATTCCAATGTACATCCATTGTCAACCTGTACTGAGGGTAGAAAGTATGGTGCTCAGCACCGGCCATGCCCTAGGGGGAAGGGGATGTCCTCCTGCACCTGGTCACAGACGAGTCAGGAAGACGACACCTGCAGAAGTAACTGTCACACACACCGGGTTGAAGGGAGACTAACCCGCCACCTGAAGGAAGATGCTGAGAGGCACGCGGGGAGACAGAACGTCACTGTGACATCACTGTGCAGCGCCCCTGGCATTAGCCCCCCGGCAGGAAAGGGTAGGAACATGACAGAAACAGGAGGCAGGGAAAACACACGGCAATATTAGGTCATCTCTGCACCAAAAAAAAAAAAAAAAGATTCATTAAGCAGCGTTGGCAAATCAATGTGTTTTTTTAAATATAATCAATCACAAAGCTACTTGAAAATTGCTGAATTTCTATGCGCAAGATAAAATAGCTAGGTTTAAAGAAACTACGTGAATAAAGTGAGAAAAAATGATGGCCCGGAAAAATAAGTATCAAAATGTAACACCTCAAATGAATTGTTGGCCTTGCTTCTGTCCAGGTTAAAAGGGAAGTGGGCGATGTGAACATCCTTGTTAACAATGCAGGGTTCCTGACAGGAAAGCTGTTTCTCAATACTCCAGATCACATGGTGGAAAGATCGTTTCTTGTAAATGCCCTGTCTCACTTCTGGGTAAGTCTTTCTTTTTCATTTTCTTTTGTTGGTAAATATGAAAATTTCATGTATTTCTATAAACAACTAGTCAAACATTTATCTGTCAATATACTGTTTGTGAGTTTCCACTGAGAGATGAAATAGAACTCTCAACCTATCCAGGTTTTACCTTGTCATGCACTTAACCTTTGTTTCTCCTGTTCTTGCCCTACTCCAGATTCTCAGGGCAGGGCCCTTCCCTCTACCATCTCTAGTTTGGTCCCAAGACTCACTAGGTTGCTAGAAATCGTCCTACCAAAATACAAACAGCCTTTACACAAGAAAGTTGTTCATGAGTGAGAGAGGTGTCTGTGCAGAGAGAGGAGGTTATTTTCAGAGTGGTGGTTTACATGCATGCACCCCTGGGTATCATAACAGAGGAAACAATGGCAGGAGGAATAATTCTCAACATCTATTAAGCTCTTACTGGATACCAGGCACTGCTCTAAGTTTTTTCCTGTACATGGTAGTCATGATGCCATATTCATTATCATTTTACAAATAAAGAAACTGCAGTTCAATGGGTTGAAATGTTTTATCCAAGGTTCCTCAGCTGCTGAGAGATGGCCCAAGGTTGCAGAAGGAAGAAACAAGAGGGAAGGGAAAGACTCTTTACAGCAGGAAGATTAGTAAATTTATAACTCAGGAGTGTTTTTCTTGAGGGCTGGAGTGTCTAGACCAGGGTTGTCCACTACGACTATCTGTGGTGAAAGTGTTCTTTTTCCATGCCTCCCAATATGGTAGCCACTGGTCACTTGTGGCTGTTGAGTACTTGAAATGTTGTTAGTGGAACCGAGGAGCTAAACTTGTAATTTTCTGTGAGTTAATTCATTTAAATGTATATTTAAATAGTCACGTATGCCTAAAGGCTACCATCCTGAACAACACAACTCTAGAAAATGGATGGGGAGTTCAAAGGAGGTTGAGTTACCAGGGGAGTCTCCGTTGAGAGGGCTTATACTTGGAGCTGTAATGGAATGAGCAGGTACCGGCGGTGATGGGGATGCAGGAAGCACAGGTGGCTGGAACCAGGGCCTTGGGAACCACGAGGAAGGGCGCCTCAGCCCTCTGAGTCTCTGAGGGTGGGCCCTTGGGCTGGGTTTGCTTTAGGTACCCAGGCGCCTCCTTCTTTCTACTCAGTGCTTCTACACTCACCCTCTGAGGTCCTTGGAACAATTTTCTTCATCTCCTTCTGGGGACCCCCACTGGAGCCCAACACTATTTATTGAGCACCTAGCACAGTGCTTGACATACAACCGGTATTCCATAAACATATGCAAAAATCACTGATTTCTTTCACTCGCCCACCCCACCCCAAAACTTCTTTTAGGAAGGGGAAATGCCATCTTGGCAAACAGACTAGGTCACACTCATTTCTAACCACGCCACAGATCTAGAAGCCATCCTGGGTTCCTCCCTTTCCCTTAACTCCAACATCCCTGGCTCTTCCCATAAAACATGCTCAAGTACACTCATTCCTCCCCTTCTACCAGCCCCTGGCCCAAGCCAATGTCACCTCTCACCAGCAGCCCAGCATGGCCTTCCCCCGTCAGCACTGGCGCCTTTGAGCCTATCTTCGTGCAGGAACAGAGTGATCTTTGAAACACATAAACTAAATCGTCTCACTCCCACTCAGAAATGTTCAGAGGATTCAAATGCACTTAGAATAACACACAGTCACCTATCATGGCCTGTAAGCCCTACACGAGGTCGTAACATCCTCCTTCATCTGTCTCCCGTCTCCCATTTTCTCTACTTTCTGCCCGCTTCCTACACTCCAAGGATCCTGATGAGACCCCAGAGCACATCAAGCTCTTTCCCATATGGGGGTCTTTGCACAAGCTGTTGTCCTCTGTAGTCTCTGAACTTGTACCTTTGTATTATGCTTGCTATTCTATTTGGTCTGGTTCATGTACATAGTTACAGTAAAGGATATTAATAGGCACACACAGCCTTCTTGTTGAATGCCCCAAATCTTGCGAGAGATGGTGCTAAGCAACCACTAAAACCAGAGAATCAACTTCCATTAATGATTGTGGAAGGAATCGTCATTCACCACTCTAAAACTCCGAGGACTTTTTATTTTCTACTGCTCTTATTAGCTCATGTATTCCAAGGCTAGGGAACCAAAATCAAGAAATGTCTCCATCAAGTTTCACCTGCAGTATTTCCAATTATGACAGATTTCCTTCTTCTTGAGGTCCCCCCAAACCTGCCAAGATCCCTGGCCTGCCAGGAAATGACCTTCCTTAATACCAAAAAAGCGGGACTTCCCTGGCGGTCCAGTGGTTAAGACTCTGTGCGTCCACTGCAGGGGGCACGAGTTCGATCCCTGGTTGGGGAACTAAAATCCCTCATGTTTCGTGGTGCGGCCAGAAAAAAAAAAAAAAAAAAGAAGCTGGAAGGGCTCTGAAAGTCACAGAACAGGTATTAGTCCAGCTTCCCAGGAAGGCAGCTCAGTAGGCATTCATTCTGCATATGAACTACAATCAGTGTCCCTAAAAAGTGTCCTTGTCATACATGATTAAATGAAACAGTCTTAAATATGACACACCTGTGCTCTGGTTGCACTCTCAATCTCTTCAAGTCACAGGGAACTACACTCAATATCTTAGTATCTAAGATATACTAAGAAGAATATAATAGAAGAGAGTGTTAAAAAAAGAATATATGTATTTATATATAACTGAATCACTTTGCTGTACCCCTGAAACTAACACATTATAAATCAACTATATTTCAATAAAAAATTTCTATTAAAAATCAATAAATTTTTTAAATTAAAAAAATAAAATAAAATGTGCCATTTAATTTCCAAAAAAAGTCTCTTCAATTGTACCCTGGTTTAAAAAAAAAGACCTGGTTCTTACTGAACCCATGAAAATAAGTGGCCATGAAAGAGGAAGTACTCAGTACTGGTCAGTATAATAGAATCTGCCTGCTGCCCTAAGTAAGTTTGTGAACAAGGGCAATTAGGATCTCTCATGCTATCTATAAAATGACTTGATTGTTTGGATATGTATTACTTAGAATAAGTAAATTTCATTCCATATATTTGTCTAAGCCTAGCACATTATGAAGACATTCATCTGAAATCCAGATCCAGAGCTAAAATTATTATCCCCACCCTCATGTTCCTCTGAGGACCGATTCGTTTATAACCTACGCTAGGAGTCCCCATAAGATATTTTTCTAGAATTCTGAGACTATTGGTTGAAATGAGAAACCTTTCAAAGAGAGTTAAATTGCAGCTTGCATAAGTTAGCGTCCTTAATTGAGGATTAGAAATAGACCAAGAAGAAAAGAAAAGGACTTCTTCATGTGCCCCTCAGAAAATAGAACGTTGACCATATTTAGATTTCCCTCATTGACTGTATAATCCAGCCCCACATAATTATTTCTGTTCTGCTGGAGCCTGGTAAGAGACTGCTTTCAGACTGTCAACCGTCCCTGCACTAAAGAGGCTGAAGGGACCTGATTCAGCCCCTGGTGTGGCCTTCTGAGGGTCACCTCACAGTGGCTATGTCAGCTGTACCAGTGAGTCGGCTCCTTGAGGCAGCCCTTTCCAGTGTGACTTATTTATTTATTTTAATTTTTTTTTATTATTTTTTTAATATTTGAATTGTAGGACTGATTTTTTCTAATAAATTTATTTATTTATTATTTATTTATTTATTTTTGGCTGTGTTGGGTCTTTGTTGCTGCACGAGGGCTTTCTCTAGTTGCAGCGAGTGGGAGCTACTGTTCGTTGCGGTGCGTGGGCTTCTCATCGCGGTGGCTTCTCTTGTTGCGGAGCATGGGCTCTAGGCGCGCGGGCTTCAGTAGTTGCAGCATGCGGGCTCAGTAGCTGTGGCTTACGGGTTCTAGAGCACAGGCTCAGTAGTTGTGGCGCACGGGCATAGTTGCTCCGCGGCATGTGGGATCTTCCAGGGCCAGGCCTCGAACCCGTGTCCCCTGCATTGGCAGGCAGATTCTTAATGACTATGCAGCAGGGAAGTCCCTCCAGTGTGACTTTTAGAGTGTCCTGTGATGTGGTGTGTTCCACAAGACCCAGTGCCTGGCTTGTAGCACCAGAGCCTTCAGGCAAGATGACGGGAGTCTGGAGCCTTCCTACTGAGGATAAAACTGAGTGGATCTGATTATTTCAGTAACCAAAATATCAACTGAAGAAAGTAGAAACCTCTACAGGGGTGTAATACATAACTATCTCAGCAAACAAATCCCCAGAGCATATCTCTCCATAAAATATACATATAGAAATATCATTTTTAGCTTTCAACCATAACTTTAAAATATACTTAAACTTATGTCATGTTAGAAGATAAGGTATGTGCCACACTGAACTGACTTTCTCTATTCAAGCTTTAAAAAACAAGCCACTGTTGACTGAAAAAAAAAATGCACAACCTAAAAGTTGAGAATTATGTTTTATTCAGTGAATATACTGAGGACTTAAGCCGGGAGACAGACTCTCAGAGAGCTCTGAGGGACTATTCCAAAGAGATGAAGGAGGAGCCAGGGTAAATAGGAGTTTTTTCCAAAAAAAAATCACAAAAAAGAAAAAGTAGTTAGAACATCAAAAGATTATAGTTAAAGAAAACCAGACATCTCAAGTTAATGAATTTAGTGCTTTTCTCTATATGGGAAGATGCAAGAGTCTGGGCTTATTGAGATCATTCCTTTGGTATGCACCTTAACCATCTAGGACCAGTATCCTGCTTTTCTCCATCCTGAATCCCCTCAGGGTGCGGAGTTGGAGGGCGGCTGCAGTGACAGATGGTTTGATGGCTGCAGCATCCTTTGTTTACTGAAATGGCAAGCGATACTCCTCATCCACACCACACGGTGCTGGGTTACTCCATACCTTTGCTCTATGAATTTTAACTTCTTTTAAAATTTTATGGGAAGCCAAATATTTCTCATAAACTTACCCAACTTAATATTCTTCTAAAGCCTTGAAGTCATTTAAGGTGACACTACGGAGTAACACAATCACTGGTGATATTAAAAGGCTGTCAAAAAGATAATTTTTAAAAATTGTAAAAGACAATGCAGGTGGAGAGACTAAGTTCAAACAATTGGGAAACCTGTCTGAAGTTCAAAAATACCAATTCTTTTTTTTTTTAACAGTAAAGTCATCATTTGTTGTAATTCAGTTTAACTGAGCACATATTTGCCTTCATTACCTGAGATACTTTATGAAAGCAGTAATAACTTATCTGACCCATAACCAGGGTGAAAAAATTTAGGAAGTTCAGTAATTAGACTTTTGCATAAGAAAAACCGAATCTTACAACAAATGGGACACCCAAGAGACAGACATATAAAATGCCACCACACTTGGACGTGAACTGTCAAAAGAGACCAATTGTCTGCATCTAAGCAGAAACTCACCCATCAGTTCAGCAGTCCTGAGAAAGGTTAGTGAGACTCAAAAGATCTCAAAAGCAAAGGTGATATTCTTTGATCCAGTAGCTGCTTTTGTGTTCTACCTGTTCCTTGTATATAAGCACACCTTGGCAGACTCTCCAAAACTCTTAATGCAAAACTCTGACATTGTTAAAAATCATAAATCTCAGGCTTCCCTGGTGGTGCAGTGGTTAAGAATCCGCCTGCCAAGGCAGGGGACACGGGTTCGAGCACTGGTCTGGGAAGATCCCACATGCCGCGGAGCAACTAAGCCTGTGCACCACAACTACTGAACCTGCCCTCTAGAGCCCACGAGCCACAACTACTGAAGCCTGTGCACCTAGAGCCTGTGCTCCACAACAAGAGAAGCCACCGCAATAAGCCCGCACACCACAACGGAGACCCAATGCGACCAAAAATAAAATAAATAAATTTATTTTAAAAAAATCATAAACCTCTTAGAACTAGATGGTGAAAGCATTATCTGTCAAGGTTTTGTTTAACTCATTTATGAGAAAACCAGAAGAATAATACTGCTGATAAATTGATGATGTGAGGAGTTTGGATTTATATAGATAATGAAAAAGAATGCTGAAATAAGATCACTGAACACTTAACTCTGGGATTATCTTTTCTATTAGATCAAAAATAAAAAATCACACCTATTCATTTTCTACATGTTAACCTCCAATTTTACAGGATTGTGAGACCTCTGGGTTCTAATAACTATTAGTCAAAGTTACATTGCTAAGGGAGTTATATAAACCTCAGGCAAGATTATTAGAAATTGCCCCAGCATGTTGAAAGTCGTTCAGTTATCTCTTTGCCTTATTTCAAGTTTTGGATAATGTTTCCCAACAGAAGTTAGATTAAAGAGCCCAGTATTAGGGGAAGAAAGAGTGAACAAGTTCCCTGAGAGAACCACAGGGATTAGGGAACTGGGATTTTCCATGGCGTGGGGACTTAGAACACTGAATTAATACCTTACTTGAGGATAAATGATTCAATTTTGCCAAAATAGCTAAGAATGTATCTAATCATTGTAGACAATGCCAAAGCACTTTTGTTTTCCAGAGCACATTTTCCTTGCATTGGAACTCAACTTTCCTTGAGCAGTTTTTCCCATTCTGCCAATACATCCATTGGAGTGAGAGGGAAATCTTACTTAGGGTAAAGCCAGGAAGGTGACCGTGATCAAACTTTAATACAAATTGCTGAAGACTACACGGAAGAGCTCTACAGACTAGAAAACAATAGGTTTTAAGTTTGGGGGTTCTATTTTAGCAAACTCTAGATGTAAAATGTTGATTTAATTCAATTGGTATAGTTTACTTAAAAGCAAAATCAAGTCAAATAGTATCTCTTTTAGATTAACACATAATAAATGTTAAGATCCTTGAGAACCGTGACTCCATGGTACCAGTGACTATTTTGCACTGCCACAGAATCTAACACATCGTAAGTGTTCAATAAATACTTATTAAGTGAACCTGTACATTGATCACATGCTAATTGAGCAAATAAAATAATAAATGAATAAAGAATATTGACACAGTGTATTTATATCCTCCAGACTTGTAAGGCCTTCCTTCCTGCCATGCTTAAAGCTAACCATGGTCACTTAGTCTGTATTTCAAGTATAGCAGGAGTAGTTGGTATCAATGGACTATCGGGTGAGTACTTCACCATGTGCCTTTGAATTCCCCAGTTTATAGCACCCAGAAATTAGGACTCTTCCAAGGTACAGAGAACTCTTCCTGCACCAAGGAGAAATCTCCAGTACATTTGGCTCTATTTCTAACGCCAGGACTGCTTCCCATTTCCCAAATTTGGATTCCACATATAAGTGATGTCGTATGATGTTTGTCTTTCTCTGTCTGGCTCACATCACTTCGTATGATCCTCTCTAGGTCCATTCATGTTGCTGTTCCACTCCTCTATTTAAAATGGCAGTGGTAAGGGAAGATATTCTCGTCTGTTTAAAAAACAAAGAGAAGAATGTACCAATTGGCTCAGTAGTCTTCTTGGGTTAAGAGAAATTGAAATAGTTTTCATTTTGTTGTTGGGTATGTAGTGTGGAGATACAGGAGTAGAGTGGCCACAAAAATGACTTTAACAGAGTTGTTTTGCCCCCAAAATAAGCCAGAGAAAGGGGAGGGAGTTACAGTTTTTAAAATAATTCCATAAATTAACTTGTCAAATTCTATTACTAACAGCTCTTCACTTTGTTTCAGATTATTGTGCAAGCAAATTTGTAGCTTTTGGCTTTGCAGAATCTCTCTACCTTGAACTAAGACTACTACAAAAAAGTAACGTTAAAGCCACCATTGTTTGCCCATATTTTGTCAACACTGGAATGTTTGACGGCTGTACAACCAAGTAAGTGAACTCTTACAGTAATCTTTGCCCTTCCAATATATGTCAATGATCATCTTTTCATTTTAAAGTTTTGAAATATGAAAAGTAAAACAAAAGAAATGATTTGAATGCCTAATTTAGCAAAAGAAAACATTCAATATATATTAAATTAATGAGTTTATTCAATTTAAGGATAATAATACGGTTATGAGCATATGTTATTGTGAAAACATAAACCTAAATTGTTAATCAGAATATCACAATGCAACAGAAAAGTTGTTAGTGAGAAGTTATTAAAATATTTACCATTGTAGTGTTGAGAAGATAATTTCTTTTCTAAAAAAAATATTGAAGTAAAAATCATCCAAAAGATAAAATATTTTGAAAGACTGATTAATATATGTGGGGAAGTTTAGGGAAATGATATTTTGATATAAAGTTTACATTTGGTAGAACAGCCAAATGAGGATGCAAATGAAATACAAAAGCTTTTACACAAAGGAGCCAATCAGTAGAGTATGTTAAAAAGTATAAACATGACCTAGGGCAAGTGTAGTCATTACAATTATTAAAAAGGGGATTGACATGAACCAAATGCTATCAATCAACTATATTTGTAGGAAACAGAGACAGCCAACAAATAGCCCATCTAAAAAGCAATGAGGTTATTTAGAGTCTAGTGAAACCATAACATTAAATAGAAAGTGCCAAAACAGGTGGTGGAGTTGACAGAGTATAGCAGGGGAAAATCTCTCCCAAAGAAACATCTACTATGCAAGTCAAAATTAGCAAAGACAATCAATCATTTAAAATCTTTGGAGATCGACCAAAGGGCATGCAACGCATTGGGAAGTATTTATTTAACAAAATCTATGGAAATTCAGTAAGAACACTGAGAGGCCATGGCACTGGGGCTAGGGACTACACCCACCCACCCACAGCTCTGCCTCTTAGAATAACTGCTTCAGGGGCTTGGCAACCAGTGGCAACTCCCATATCCTCAGTCCCTGGAGTGGAAGAACTCCTCTGGGCAGTTTGGTAGCAGGTGACTACTGGAGATCCCATTTTCTGTAGAAGGCCTGTATTGAAAGGAAAGACTCATCCAGACAGTGTTTGTTCCTCCACCCCCAACTCCCACTGGGTAAGAAAGATCTGGGGAGAGGCTCTTGGTGAAGAGAGCAATTCCTCTTTCTACAACAGCTCTTTGTTGTTGGAGAGCCGCACCAGTAATTTCAGCAGCCATGTGGCAGAAGACCTATTTTGGGTAGACTTACCAGACAGTAAAAATTGGCAGATCCAAACCTCCCAGGTTCTGAGTTGTGGGAGATCCATACAGGCTAGTAACAGCAGCTGGGTGACAGCACTACTTCCTGCCATCCCCCCAGGTCCTGTTTGATAGGGACAATTCCCGTGGGAAAGCCAGGGAAGAGTCAGTTTCTCATTACACCCAACTCCTGCTTCGTAACACAGAGATTCTGACAGGCAAGGGTCATAGTCAGCAGCAAAAACTGGCATCTCTCTGCCTCTGCCATGGAACCCAGCTTCAACTGGCTAAGACCATAGATCAGAGCATCATCCAAAAAAAAGTAGCACAACCAGCTAGCAAATTAGAGCATGAGAGCTGGATGTGATACAAATAGAGGCAGGCCAGTTAAAGGCTTAAGAGAAAGAGACAGTAAAAGATTGCCTGGCTAAAACCACAGTTATCCCTGACAGTCAGGAAGGCTGTATGCATGCCCAGGTTGGAGCTCTCAAGAATGACATCAGAAGCTACACATTGCAGGAAAGACAGACCTCACAGAACTAGTTCAGCCAAGTGACTGAGTAAATAAACAAGCAAACAACCATGCAGGACTGTTATCCAGAGTTGCTACAATATATCACCTAAAATATTTACTTTTTAATCAAAAAGTATAAGATACACAAAGACACAGGAAAGTGTGACCAATACATAAGGAAAAAATGTAGGCAGTGGAAATTACCTTGAAAAGGATGCAGATGTTGGACTTAGCAGACTAACTTCGAAGCAGCTATTATAAATACATTCAAAGATCTAAAGGAATCCATATTTTTAAAATGGAAAGAAAGTATGATGACAATGTTACATCAAATATTAATCAATAAATATAGATTTTTTTAAAAAGAAGCAAGTGTAAATTTGTGAATGGAAAAGAACTAATGTAAATTTGGGAGTGGAAAAGAAAAGTAACTGAAAAGAAAGATCCACTAGAGCTGCTCAACAGTAGATTTGAGCTGGCAGACAAAAATGAGTGAACTCGAAGACAGATGAACAGAGAGTATGCAACCAGAAGAAAAAAGAGAAAATAAAATGAAGAAAGATGAACAGAGCCTCAGAGAAATCTGGGCCACCTTTAATCACATCCGTGTACACACAAAGAGAGTAACAGAAAAAATGAGACAGGACCCGGAGAGAAGATGGCGGAAGAGTAAGACGCGGAGATCACCTTCCTTCCCACAGATACAGTAGAAATACATCTACACGTGGAACTGCTCCTACAGAACACCCACTGAACGCTGGCAGAAAACGTCAGACCTCCCAAAAGGCAAGAAACTCCCCCCGTACTTGGGTAGGGCAAAAGAAAAAAGAAATAACAGAGACAAAAGAATAGGGACGGCACCTGCACCAGTGGGAGGGAGCTGTGAAGGAGGAAAGATTTCCACGCACTAGGAGCCCCTTCGCGGGCAGAGACTGCGGGTGGCGGAGGGGGGAAGCTTCGGAGCCGCGGAGGAGAGCGCAGCCACAGGGGGGCGGAGGGCAAAGCGGAGAGATTCCCGCACGGAGGCTCGGCGCCGAGCAGCGCTCACCAGCCCGAGAGGCTTGTCTGCTCAGCCGCCGGGGCGGGCGGGGCTGGGAGCTGAGGCTCGGGCTGCGGTCGGATCGCAGGGAGAGGCCTGGGGTTGGCGGCGTGAACACAGCCTGAGGGGCTAGTGCGCCACAGCTGGCCGGGAGGGAGTCCGGGAAAGGCTGCAGCTGCCGAAGAGGCAAGAGACTTTTTCTTACCTCTTTGTTTCCTGGTGCGCGAGGAGAGGGGATTCAGAGCGCCGCCTAAACGAGCTCCAGAGACGGGCGCGAGCCGCGGCCATCAGCGCGGACCCCAGAGACGGGCGTGAGACGCTAAGGCTGCTGCTGCCGCCACCAAGAAGCCTGTGTGCGAGCACAGGTCACTCTCCACACCGCCCCTCCCGGGAGCCGGTGCAGCTCGCCACGGCCAGCTTCCCGTGAGCCACGGACAACTTCCCCGGGAGAACGCACGGCGCGCCTCACGCTGCTGCAACGTCACGACGCCTCTGACGCCGCAGGCTCGCCCCGCCTCCTCCGTACCGCTCCCTCCCCCCGGCCTGCGTGAGCCGGAGCCCCCGAAGCAGCTGCTCCTTTAACCCCGTCCTGTCTGGGCGGGGAACAGACACCCTCAGGCGACCTACACGCAGAGGCGGGTCCACATCCAAAGCTGAACCCCGGGAGCTGTGCGAACAAAGAAGAGAAAGGGAAATCCCTCCCAGCAGCCTCAGAAGCAGCGGATTAAAGCTCCACAATCAATTTGATGTACCTGCATCTGTGGAATACCTGAATAGACAACGAATCATCCCAAATTCAGGAGGTGGACTTTGGGAGCAGGATATATTAATTTTTCCCCTTTTCCTTTTTTTGTGAGTGTATATGTATATGCTTCTGGGTGAGATTTTGTCTGTATAGCTTTGCTTTATAATAGCTTTATTTTACTTCACTATATTATAGCCTCTTTCTTTCTTTCTTTCTATTTTTTCTCCCTTTCACTCTGAGCCGTGTGGATGAAAGGCTCTTGGTGCTCCAGCCAGGCATCAGGGCTGTGCCTCTGAGGTGGGAGAGCCAACTTCAGAACACTGGTCCACAAGAGACCTCCCAGCTCCACGTAATACCAAACGGCGAAAATCTCTCAGAGATCTCCATCTCAACATCAAGACCCAGCTTCACTCAACGACCAGCAAGCTACAGTGCTAGACACCCTATGCCAAACAACTAGCAAGACAGGAACACAGCCGCATCCATTAGCAGAGAGGCTGCCTAAAATCATAATAAGGCCACAGACACCCCAAAACACACCACCAGACGTGGACGTGCCCACCAGAAAGACAAGATCCAGCCTCATCCACCAGAACACAGGCACTAGTTCCCTCCACCAGGAAGCCCACACAACCCACTGAACCAACCTTAGCCACTGGGGACAGATACCAAAAACAACGGGAACTACGAACCTGCAGCCTGTGAAAAGGAGACCCCAAACACAGTAAGATAAGCAAAATGAGACGACAGAAAAACACACAGCAGATGAAGGAGCAGGGTCAAAACACACCAGACCTAACAAATGAAGAGGAAATAGGTAGTCTACCTGAAAAAGAATTCAGAATAATGATAGTAAGGATGACCCAAAATCTTGGAAATAGAATAGACAAAATGCAAGAAACAGTTAACAAGGACTTAGAAGAACTAAAGAGGAACCAAGCAACGATGAAAAACACAATAAATGAAATTAAAAACACTCTAGATGGGATCAATAGCAGAATAACTGAGGCAGAAGAACGGATAAGTGACCTGGAAGATAAAATGGTGGAAATAACTACTGCAGAGCAGGATAAAGAAAAAAGAATGAAAAGAACTGAGGACAGTCTCAGAGACCTCTGGGACAACATTAAACGCACCAACATTCGAATTATAGGGGTCCCAGAAGAAGAAAAGAAAAAGAAAGGGACTGAGAAAATATTTGAAGAGATTATAGTTGAAAACTTCCCTAATATGGGAAGGGAAATAGTTAATCAAGTCCTGGAAGCACAGAGAGTCCCATACAGGAAAATCCAAGGAGAAACACGCCAAGACATACATTAATCAAACTGTCAAAACTTAAATATAAAGAAAACATATTAAAAGCAGCAAGGGAAAAACAACAAATAACACACAAGGGAATCCCCATAAGGTTAACAGCTGATCTTTCAGCAGAAACTCTGCAAGCCAGAAGGGAGTGGCAGGATATACTTAAAGTGATGAAGGAGAAAAACCTACAACCAAGATTACTCTACCCAGCAAGGATCTCATTCAGATGTGATGGAGAAATTAAAACCTTTACAGACAAGCAAAAGCTGAGAGAGTTCAGCACCACCAAACCAGCTTTACAACAAATGCTAAAGGAACTTCTCTAGGCAAGAAACACAAGAGAAGGAAAACACCTACAATAACAAACACAAAGCATTTAAGAAAATGGGAATAGGAACATACATATCGATAATTTTCTTGAATGTAAATGGATTAAATGCTCCCACCAAAAGACACAGACTGGCTGAATGGATACAAAAACAAGACCCATATATATGCTGTCTACAAGAAACCCACTTCAGACCTAGAGACACATACAGACTGAAAGTGAGGGGATGGAAAAAGATATTCCATGCAAATGGAAATCAAAAGAAAGCTGGAGTAGCAATTCTCATATCAGACACAATAGACTTTAAAATAAAGACTATTACAAGAGACAAAGAAGGACACTATATAATGATCAAGGGATCGATCCAAGAGGAAGGTATAACAATTGTAAATATTTATGCACCCAACATAGGAGCACCTCAATACATAAGGCAAATACTAACAGCCATAAAAGGGGAAATCGACAGCAACACAATCATAGTAGGGGACTTTAACACCTCACTTTCACCAATGGACAGATCATCCAAAATGAAAATAAATAAGGAAACACAAGCTTTAAATGATACATTAAACAAGATGGACTTAATTGATATTTATAGGACATTCCACCCAAAAACAACAGAATACACATTTTTCTCAAGTGCTCATGGAACATTCTCCAGGATAAATCATATCTTGGGTCACAAGTCAAGCCTTGGTAAATTTAAGAAAATTGAAATTGTATCAGGTATCTTTTCTGACCACAACGCTATGAGACTAGATATCAATTACAGGAAAAGATCTGTAAAAAATACAAACACATGGAGGCTACACAATACACTACTTAATAACAAAGTGATCACTGAAGAAATCAAAGGGGAAATCAAAAAATACCTAGAAACAAATGACAATGGAGACACGACGACCCAAAACCTATGGGACGCAGCAAAAGCAGTGCTAAGAGGGAAGTTTATAGCAATACAAGTCTACCTCAAGAAACAGGAAACATCTTGAATAAACAAGCT
Organism: Balaenoptera ricei; assembly: GCF_028023285.1. Classification (NCBI taxonomy): domain Eukaryota; kingdom Metazoa; phylum Chordata; class Mammalia; order Artiodactyla; family Balaenopteridae; genus Balaenoptera; species Balaenoptera ricei. Next base: position 77,968,217 of record NC_082655.1, read on the forward strand.
AACCTTGCACCTGAAGCAATTAGAGAAAGAAGAACAAAAAAACCCCAAAGCTAGCAGAAGGAAAGAAATCATAAAGATCAGGTCAGAAATAAATGAAAAAGAAATGAAGGAAACAATAGCAAAAATCAATGAAACTAAAAGCTGGTCCTTTGAGAAGATAAACAAAATTGATAAACCATTAGCCAGACTCATCAAGAGAAAAAGGGAGGAGACTCAAATCAATAGAATTAGAAATGAAAAAGGAGAAGTAACCACTGACACTGCAGAAATACAACAGATCATGAGAGATTACTACAAGCAACTCTATGCCAATAAAATGGACAACCTGGAAGAAATGCACAGATTCTTAGAAATGCACAACCTGCCGAGACTGAACCAGGAAGAAATAGAAAATATGAACAGACCAATCACAAGCACTGAAATTGAAACTGTGATTAAAAACCTTCCAACAAACAAAAGTCCAGGACCAGATGGCTTCACAGGTGAATTCTATCAAACATTTAGAGAAGAGCTAACACCTATCCTTCTCAAACTCTTCCAAAATTTTGCAGAGGGAGGAACACTCCCAAACTCATTCTACGAGGCCACCATCACCCTGATACCAAAACCAGACAAAGATGTCACAAAGAAAGAAAACTACAGGCCAATATCACTGATGAACATAGATGCAAAAATCCTCAACAAAATACTAGCAAACAGAATCCAACAGCACATTAAAAGGATCATACACCATGATCAAGTGGGGTTTATCCCAGGAATGCAAGCCTTCTTCAATATACGCAAATCAATCAATGTGATACACCATATTAACAAATTGAAGCAGAAAAACCATATGATCATCTCAATAGATGCAGAGAAAGCTTTCGACAAAATTCAACACCCATTTATGATAAAAGCCCTGCAGAAAGTAGGCATAGAGGGAACTTTCCTCAACATAATAAAGGCCATATATGACAAACCCACAGCCAACATCGTCCTCAATGGTGAAAAACTAAAACCATTTCCACTAAGATCAGGAACAAGACAAGGTTGCCCACTCTCACCACTATTATTCAACATAGTTTTGGAAGTGTTAGCCACAGCAATCAGAGAAGAAAAAGAAATAAAAGGAATCCAAATCGGAAAGGAAGAAGTAAAGCTGTCACTGTTTGCAGATGACATGATACTATACATAGAGAATCCTAAAAATGCTACCAGAAAACTCCTAGAGCTAATCAATGAGTTTGGTAAAGTAGCAGGATACAAAATTAATGCACAGAAATCTCTTGCATTTCTATACACTAATGACGAAAAATCTGAAAGTGAAATTAAGAAAACACTCCCGTTTACCATTGCAACAAAAAGAATAAAATATCTAGGAATAAACCTACCTAAGGAGACAAAAGACCTGTATGCAGAAAATTATAAGACACTGATGAAAGAAATTAAAGATGATACAAATAGATGGAGAGATATACCATGTTCCTGGATTGGAAGAATCAACATTGTGAAAATGACTCTACTACCCAAAGCAATCTACATACTCAATGCAATCCCTATCAAATTACCAATGGCATTTTTCACAGAACTAGAACAAAAAATTTCACAATTTGTATGGAAACACAAAAGACCCCGAATAGCCAAAGCAATCTTGAGAACGAAAAATGGAGCTGGGGGAATCAGGCTCCCTGACTTCAGGCTATATTGCAAAGCTACAGTAATCAAGACAGTTTGGTACTGGCACAAAAACAGAAATATAGATCAATGGAACAGGATAGAAAGCCCAGAGATAAACCCACGCACATATGGTCACCTTATCTTTGATAAAGGAGGCAAGCATATACAGTGGAGAAAAGACAGCCTCTTCAATAAGTGGTGCTGGGAAAATTGGACAGATACATGTAAAAGTATGAAATTAGAACACTCCCTGACACCATGCACAAAAATAAACTCAAAATGGATTAAAGACCTAAGTGTAAGGCCAGACACTATCAAACTCTTAGAGGAAAACATAGGCAGAACACTCTATGACATACATCACAGCAAGATTCTTTTTGACCCAGCTCCCAGAGAAATGGAAATAAGAACACAAATAAACAAATGGGACCTAATGAAACTTAAAAGCTTTTGCACAGCAAAGGAAACCATAAACAAGACCAAAAGACAACCATCAGAATGGGAGAAAATATTTGCAAAGGAAGCAACTGACAAAGGATTAATCTCCAAGATTTACAAGCAGCTCATGCAGCTCAATAACAAAAAAACGAACAACCCAATCCAAAAATGGGCAGAAGACCTAAAAAGAAATTTCTCCAAAGAAGATATACAGATTGCCAACAGACACATGAAAGAATGCTCAACATCATTCATCATTAGAGAAATGCAAATCAAAACTACAATGAGATATATCATCTCACACCAGTCAGAATGGCCATCATCAAAAAATCTAGAAACAATAAATGCTGGAGAGGGTGTGGAGGAAAGGGAACACTCTTGCACTGTTGGTGGGAATGTAAATTGATACAGCCACTATGGAGAACAGTATGGAGGTTCCTTAAAAAACTGCAAATAGAACTACCATACAACCCAGCAATCCCACTACTGGGCATATACCCTGAGAAAACCATAGTTCAAAAAGAGTCATGTACCAAAATGTTCATTGCAGCTCTATTTACAATAGCCAGGACATGGAAGCAACCTAAATGTCCATCGACAGATGAATGGATAAAGAAGATGTGGCACATATATACAATGGAATATTACTCAGCCATAAAAAGAAATGAAATGGAGGTATTTGTAATGAGGTGGATGGAGTTAGAATCTGTCATACAGAGTGAAGTTAAGTCAGAAAGAGAAAAACAAATACAGTATGCTAACACATATATATGGAATCTAAGGAAAAAAAAAAAAAGGCCATGAAGAACCTAGTGGCAAGACGGGAATAAAGACACAGACCTACTAGAGAATGGACTTGAGGATATGGGGAGGGGGAGGGGTGAGATGTGACAGGGTGAGAGAGTGTCATGGACATATATACACTACCAGATGTAAAATAGATAGCTAGTGGGAAGCAGCCGCATAGCACAGGGAGATCAACTCGGTGCTTTGTGACCACCTAGAGGGGTGGGATGGGGAGGGTGGGAGGGAGGGAGATGCAAGAGGGAAGAGATATGGGAACATATGTATATGTATAACTGATTCACTTTGTTATAAAGCAGAAACTAACACACCATTGTAAAGCAATTATACTTCAATAAAGATGTTTAAAAAAAAAAAAAAGAAATGAGAGAAAAGACCAGAAAAAATATTCAAAGAAATGATGGCTGAAAACTTCCCAAATCTAATGAAAAATATTAACTTACATAGTTAAGAAGCTAAATGAACTACAAGTAGGATAAACTCAAGGAGTTACACACTGGACACATCATATATTCAAAATGTTGTAAGACAAAAACAAAAAGAAAAGAAAGCAAAAACAAAAAGAAAGAAGCGAGAGGAAAAATGACTCATGTACAAGGGAACTCAAGTACAATTAACATCTTAAAGGAAAAAACTGTCAGCAAAGAATCTTATACTCAGCAAAACAATGTTTCAAAAAATGAAGGCATAACAAGGCAAAAATTAAGTAAAAATTCAAGGCAAAACAAAAACTGAAAGCATTTGTTGCTAGCTCCTCACCGTACAAGAAATACTAAAGAAAGTTCTTTACACTGAAAGTGACAATAGAGAATAATTTTAATACACACACACACACACACACACACACACACACACACACACACACAAAGTGCCAGTAAAGATAATAAAGTAGGCAATTTCAAAGAGGCAACATAAATGCAACATAAATTTATTCCTAGGTATTTTATTCTTTTTGATGCAATTGTAAATAAGATTATTTTCTTAATTTCTCCCTCTGATAGTTCATTGTTAGAGTATAGAAACACAACTAATTTTTGTATATTGATTTTGTATCCTGCAACTTTACTGAATTCATTTATTAGTACTAACAGTTTTTTGAAGGATTCTTTACAGTTTTCTATATATAATATCATGTCATCCACCAAATAGTGACAGTTTTATTTCTTCCTTTCCAATTTGGATGTTTTTTATTTCTTTTTCTTGACTAATTGCTCTGGCTAGGACTTCCAGTGCTATGTTGAATAAATGTGCTGAGAGTGGGCACCCTTGTCTTCTTCCCGATCTTAGAGGAAAAGCTATCAGCTTTTCACCATTGAATATGATATTAGCTCTGGACTTTATATATGACCTTTGTTATATTGCAGTAAGTTTCCTCTTTAAGAATTATTTTCTCTACTTCTTTGTTCTAACATTATTATTTAAATAACAATATTAGTAAGAATTGATAATAATATGTGATTAAGTGATATAAAAGAAAAAAGGTGTTATGAGAGAGAATAAAGGACATATACTTTAGAATGGGGAGGGGTAGTCAGTGATAGTTTCTCAGAGGAAGTGACATTGAAAACTGAGACCTGGCGACTTCCCTGGCAGTCCACGCTTCCACTGCAGGGGGCATGGGTTCGATCCCTGGTTGGGGAACTAAGATCCCACATGCCACACAGAGCAGCCAAAAAAAAAGGAAAGAAAAGAAAACTGAGACCCAAAAGTCAGATAAGTAGGAATTAACTAGGTAAAGAGCAAGTGGGAAGAGCATCTAGGTACCCTGCACAAAGCCCTTGAGATCAGAAAAAAATGGGGATTCTTAAGAACCTGAAAGAAAGCTGCTGTGTCTTAGCACAGTGAGCAAAGTAGAGAGTAAAGTCAGGTGAGGTTAGAAACCATAAATACATTTTTCCCCCCAGAGGAACCATTGTTCACCATTTACCATCACATCACTGTTCATTATACTCTTCTACTTTTGTTTCTTTGAAATTCTTTATAATAAATATTTTAAATAAAATAATGAATTAAAAATTCATATTAGCTGAAGGAATGGCCATAAAGGGGAAATGTAGTATTATTGGAAATAGACTTCTAGAAAATTTGAAGGAAGTGTGTCTACAAAAGAACTCTACACAGAAGAGTTTAAAAGCTCTGGAATTAAGCAGTCAACAAAGCGGATAAAGTATATCTGGTTGGAAAGGACAGCCGTGAATGGCAGGAAGAGTTTCAAATGATAAAATCAGAAATGAGACCTTTGCATTTGCTAAGAAACTTTTTCTGACAACTTAACAGAACACTAGTCTCTAAAGCTAGAGGGTCAAGATCACAGAATAAATGTGACCAGCCAAGAGGAGGTGGTAGCCAATGAAAACAGTGATATTAAATGATGACCCTCCTAAACTTGGAGTTCCTAAGTTCATAAAAGGTAAAAACAAAGTCTTTAGAAAAAGAAAGATGAATAATCCTAAATGGTAGAGTATGAAATGAACAATGATGTGTAGATTATATTTTTTCCAGCTTCATTGAGACATAATCATCATATAAAATTGTGTGAGTTTAAGATGTACAAATGTGTTCATTTGATACATTTATATGTTGCAAAATGATTACCACCATAGCATTAGCTAACACCTCCATCTCATCACATAATTACCATTTCTTTTTTGTGGTGAGAATATTTAAGATCTACTCTCTTGGGGGCTTCCCTGGTGGCGCAGTAGTTGAGAGTCTGCCTGCTAATGCAGGGGACATGGGTTCGAGCCCTGGTCTGGGAGGGTCCCACATGCCGCGGAGCAACTGGGCCCGTGAGCCACAACTACTGAGCCTGCGCGTCTGGAGCCTGTGCTCCGCAACAAGAGAGGCCACGATAGTGAGAGGCCCGCGCACCGCGATGAAGAGTGGACCCCGCTTGCCGCAACTAGAGAAAGCCCTCGCACAGAAACGAAGAACCAACACAGCCAAAAATTAATTAATTAATTAATTAATTTTTTTTTAAACCCACAAATGAGTTAAAAAAAAAGAAAAGATCTACTCTCTTAGCTACATTAAAGTATGTAACAAAATATTGTTAGCTATAATCACGGCTGTACTTTAGATCCCCAGAACTTGTTAATACTATAACTGGAAGTTTGTACCATTTGATCAATATCTCCCCATTTCCCCAACCTCCAGCTCTTGGTAATCACCACTCTGCTCTCTGTTTCTATGAATTTAGCTCTTTTAGATTCTCCGTACAAGTTATATCATACAGTGTTTGTCCTTGATTATTTCACTTTTCATAACGCCCTCAAGTTTCATCCAAGTTGTCACAAACGGCAGGATTTCCTTCCTTCTCATGGCTGAATAATATTCCACTGTGTATGTGGATTTTCTTTATCCACACCAGATTTTCTTTATCCATTCATCCACCCATGGACACTTAGGATGTTTCCATATCTTGGCTATTGTGAATAATGCTGCAATGAACATGAGAGTGCAGATATATCTACAAGATCCTGATGTCAAATCCTTTGGATTTATACTCAGAAGTGGAATTGCTGGATCATATGGTAGCTCTATTTTCAATTTTTTGAGGAACCACCATATGGTTTTCCATAGCGGCTGCACCAATTTACATTCCCACCAACAGTGCACAAGGATTCCCTTTTCTCCACATCCTCACCAGCATTTGTTATCACTTGTCTTTTTGATGATGGCCATTCTGACAGGTATGAGGTGATATCTCATTGCAGTTTTGCTTTGCATTTCCCTCATGATTGAGCACCTTTTCATGTGCTCAATTTCATGTACATGTTGGCCATTTGTATTTCTTCTTTGGAAAACTGTTTTTTAATAAATGTTGGAGCCCTTTAGGCTATGGTTCTAAGGAACTTTTAGGAGAAAAAATATAAAGACTAATTACCAACATTTAATTACAAGAAATCGATCAGCTTTCAATAATCAGCTGAGATAAATAGAATTTTTGAAGCAGTGTGGTTCAAATAATAGAGAAGCATAATATAGAAGTATAAAATGTCAAAGTAATGCCTAATGGGAGCTTTATTACATGCTTATCCCATCTCAACTCCAACTGATTTCACAAACATCTAAGTCTGCTTAACGTGGTAACAATAGTCTGCCTAAAATAAAGACACATTACACATGCTCAGGAGATTTTTCCTTTTGGTAATAAAATTTTGCAATTTTGCTTCTTAATAGTGTACAGTTGCTTGATGTTTGGACTGAAAGAGAGAAAAGAAAAAAAAAAGTCTCAAAGCAGTTCCTTCCATAGGTGTAGACCATCACATAGCAGAAAATCAATAAAGGCCAGGCGTTCACTCTAAAAAATTAAATGTATTAGCACTGGTCCCAGTGTTGGTCATGAGAGAAAACACAAGGCAGTTCCTGATATTTACATTTGGTTTGCATATTTAGAGATATCTAATTATTTACATCTAATTAATTACTGTAGTCTAATTAATTATCAAGTTAATGACTTGATATCTAAAATTTAATAATTAGTGCTCACGATGGCAGCCAAAGAATACCACTCTGACAATATAACTTTTTGTTGTTTTCATTCCAGGGATCTACTTCTGCTGCCTATACTGGAGCACGAGAATGTTGCCCCAAAAGTTTTAAATGCTATTTTAGAGGAACAGGTTTACTTGATAATGCCCACATTTTTGCATGTTGTGTTGTTCCTTAAACAGTAAGTTAATAATGACTTCTCTATCATTTTGGTTATGCGTGAACAAATTGTCTCATCATTGCTTCCTCTTTTGCCAGAAAGCAACCTCATACCTTTTTAATGATAAAGGAAAAGTAATATTTAAATAGTTCAAAGGTAATTTATTGGACTGTTTCTAGCTGTGCTTGGTTACTCCAGACACTGAGAAAATTTAGAAACTATTGGGTCTTACAGAGTACAAATTATTAACTTCAAGAGAAACAAATGGAACACCAATTTTTTTGGTGAATTCTTTTAGTTCAGCTAATGTAAAATTCTATTTTGAAAACAAAGGACAAATAAACCTGAGTGTGTTGACGGAAAATTATTAAGGATATTTGGCAAGTTCCTCACTGCTTTTAGTAAAAGAGCACCTGCAACTTCACGCTAAGAGTTCTGGAGTCTTTGCAGGTGGATTCAGGCCAGGCCCACTGTCTTCTCTGGAACAACATCTAACATTCGTCAGGAGCCTATATGTGCCCGACTCTGCATAACAGCCTTGCATGCATTTTATCACACTTAGGGAATGTGAAGATTAAAGAGAATAAGTCATTTTTATAGGATTAAACAGCTAATAAATTCTGGAACAAAGTTTTAATCCGATTATGGATCTTAAGCTCTTACCATCAGATATACTCCTCCCCTGCTATAAGTTACTAGCAGAGTGGAAAACACAACCGGTGATTCACTATTATGAAATTATGTTATTAATAAATCTAGGACTTTCTTTACTATTTATACCCTCTTCAACATATCTTTGCCAACTGTGGGTTTATTCACGCATTCACTGAACAGGGAGGCACACAGGAAATTCTAAGACGCCACCTCCAGTTCATCCGGCCTTGGCTGCTGAACTAGGTCAAAGTCCCTGAGGTTGCAAACTCTCACATCTGTCCCTGACTTTTGTAGCACCCACCATACCTGTGGGTTGCTTGTAGGATACCTGTCCTCCTTGCTAGATTGCACACACTCCCTGAGGACAGGACACAGTTTCCTGCTCCGTGCTCCAGGCTGAGTACCTAACACAGAATATGCACGCAATAAATAATTGCTAAGTTGAGTTGAGTTGAGCAGAACTGAGCTGATCTAAGCAGAACTCAGCTGAAGGCACAGTTCCTCTATCTTCAAGAAACTAAAGCAATGATTCTCCACCTTGGGTGTACACTGGAATCACTTAAAACAACTGATGCCTGGGCCCTACCTGCCTGCCCCCTCCCGAGGAATTCTGCTTTAATCAGTCTGGTTTTCTTTCTACTTTTTGCCACCATGTGTTAGTTTAGTAGATCAGGATATACACAGTCTTACCACAGAAGGCAGTGAGTTAACATGTGGAGGGACTTCCCTGGTGGTCCAATGGTTAAGACTTCATCTTCAGTGCAGGGGGTGTAGGTTCCATCCCTGGTCGGGGAGCTAAGATCCCACATGCCTCGTGGCCAAAAAACCAAAATGTAAAACAGAAGCAATATTGTAACAAATTCAATAAAGACTTTAAAGACGGTCCACATCAAAAAAAAAAGAAAAAAAAAATGGCTAAGTTGTGGCCTGAGCGTTGGGACTGTTCAAGGCTCCCTGGATGTCAGACTGCGCTCAGCGCACATGATGCAGTGTTTGTTCATCCTTCTCAACGGTGACACGTGCACAGTGTGAATCACGACAACTCGCACATCGTGTAATTCAAAGTAATCTTTACAAAGATGTCCCTTTTTTTGTTTGTTTTGGGGGGGCTTTTTGGCCGCGCTGTGCAGCCTGTAGGATCTTAGTTCCCCCACCAGGGATGGAACCCGTGCCCCCCGCAGTGGAAGCACAGAGTCCTAACCACTGGACCGCCAGGGAAGTCCCTAAAGATGTCGCTTTGACTCCTTTTAAAGGATTCTGATTTTTTTCCTCTGCTTTTCTCTAGAATAATATCTCCAGACATGATGATCACCCTTGCCGAAACATTGGAATGGACACTTCTGTGGCTTCCTTGACAGGTCAAGAGAAAGCAGGTGAAGTTCAGACTGAAAACGAGAGGAAACACCTATAGCTGAAGCCTCAAATGTGGTAATAAAACCAAGTGTTGTGAGGACAGACCATTTGGAGCTCTTCCTCACGCCTAGAGCAGTACAGTCTACCAAGGATTACTGAGGCTTTCAGAAGGGCTAGCCTAATTCCCAGGACATGGTTTGCGCACTGATAATTTCCCTAGGCATTCAAATTATATATTTGTTTTTCCTGTCACTTTTTAGTCTGGTAAATAAGGACATTGCAGCCATTCCAATGAACTCGGAGAATATAATGTATTAATAAAAACATATTAATGCAAATTGACACTAATTTAATTTTTAAATAGACAGTATATGATACTTTTAGAAAAGGAGCACTTATAAATAATGACCTTGTAAATCAGGGTTTTAGGCTGATAATTTTTCAACATCAGATGTAAAGAAACATTTTAGTTTTGCAATTAAGAAAAATAACACTTTTCTGTTTGCCTATTAATTCCTAATGGAGTTGGATGACCACATCAAGGTCCTTAGGGAGATTGAATCTGCTTATTCGATAAAATAAGTCCACAACTAATCATGTTCGTTTGCATCTGAACATGCTAAAAATTCCTAACTTCTTTATTCCATAAGAAAAAAAGTACACATTAGACTATGTACTGCTGGTTTGAGGAGGAGACTTATTTTCATAATTCAGTCAATAAAGTAGCCTTAACTCTGATGGATTTGTATACACAATATGAGCCACTGCCCTTAAAAAAGTATATACTCGTTCGAATGTGCACCTCACCTGCCAGCTCTCAGCAAACTTTCCTAAATGACTCTCCGAGTTTGGAAATGTTCTTGAGCTGAGTTACAGAACAGCTACCTAGCTTTGCCTCTAACAGGTCAAGAGCTAGTGAGTAACGGTAAAACCAAAAAAAAGAAGTATCAAGTAAAGTAAATGTTTGTTAACCAAAAAGTAAGCACTCAATACATAAGATCTACCCCATTATTTGGGGCATAATAGTTCTACATTCTTGCAAAGAAAGTTTAACTTGCAATGAACAAACTAGAGAAAATTTTTGAACTAAAAGAGGGATAAAAATTCCAAAGTGCAATAACTTTCAGGAAATGAGTTCTCTTTTAACAGTTTTGTAGGTAAAACCTTTGTAAAATTTTGACATCTCTATGCCTTCTTAAACCAAGTATTCAAAGAACCATTTAAATTTTTCTTAAACTTCCATAAATTTCCATAAATTTTCCTTAATGCCTAAGGAGCATTAACATATTTTTGTCTACCTGGGTTGACCCCCAGTAGTGGCTTTTGAACGGCCATTTATCTCTAAGTAAACTGGTCCACACCCCCTCACTGGGCACCACCTTCCCCTTCACTCAGCCAAGAGGGGTACTGCTACTTCTAATTCGGGCCCGTCTTATTTTCAGTTGTCAGGCCTCAGGAGGGTCTCTTAGGCATTCACTTGTTCATTCATTCCACACGTATTTCCTGAGTACCTACTATGTGTGCCACTAGAAACACAGTGGCGAATAAGACAGTCACTAAGTGAGGTACAAGATCTTTGTGACAACTTGCAGCCACGTAGGGGCTTTGGCTTGGTTTTGCCTATTTTAATACTGTTGGAAGTCTGGCTTCTCATCTCCTAGGTTTACTGCATCTAGAAACTGCATAGTCTGTTTCTCTGTTATCTTTCATTTGTATTGTGGGTAAAGGGTTAACCAACCTTTTGTTTTTCTTCAAGAGAAGGTTCCCTTAGGTTGACATCCAAGCTCTGTTCCCCTGGTAACCTGGCAAGAGTCAAATGTCAAATACGTTTCTAAGCAACGTTGCTCATGATGAAAAGGACCAATGATTGGTACCTTGCTTCAGATTGAGAGGAGATGTGAATGAACTCTAAGGACCTGACGGGGAGGGACGTCGCATTTAGGGGCTGGCACCTGAGAAGTTTCCTGACGTCTGTGCCCAGTGCTACCTGGACTGAGGGAAGGACCCCCCTCCCCGGCTCCTCCTCTCCACCTTGGAGCAGGTACCTATCCCCTGAGTCTGAATGTGGAGTTAGTTGAACCTAAAAAAAGATTTCCTGGTGGGTACTGCATTTTCTCTTCCTATTTCAGTATCTTTGAAATTTGAGAATATATAACAGCTGTCCATGTAACTCTGTTCCCAGTTTTCATATATAACGATGAATTCTGTCCAACAGAAGCAGCAAAACTGAATTGATTATTGTGTCCAAAGTTTGGTCGCCTCTATTACTTCCTTCCACCAAGTTCTCAAAACCCCCGTTACCCTAGTACTTTACACGTGAAGGCCCCCCTCACCCTTTCCCTGTACTTAAAACACTTCAGGGGCGTGTTTTGAGAAGTGAAGATTCATTTGTGCAACAGAATAATATTATACTTGATAGTTACTCTCATCCTACAAACATTTTCCTAATCCAATGCAATAAAAAATAGTAAAAATGTTAAAAATTAAAATATGTGAAAACAGTATTTAATAATGAATTGGCCATTTTTTAATTAAATGCTTGAAAAAAATTTACAGGCTGAAGAGATAGGAGAAGATTGTGATGGCTCTGAAATTGATGACTAGAATCTTCCAAGGGTTTGGAAAATGAGAGCACTTTCTTTTACGTAAGTTCATTTCTTAAAGTAGCCTTTTCTTCTCCTTGATACTGGAAAGGAGGCAGATTTTTGGCTTAACATAAGAAAGAACTTTCTAATAATAACACCTGCTTGAGATAAAAATGACTTTAGTTTGACTCTTGAAAAATGAAGTTTCCCATTTTTGAAAACCAAAGGAGGTTAATGATTAAATTATCTGGATCCCTTCCAATCCGGAAAATCTTTATTTAGGGCTCATTCTTGTAATAAATCTTTATTGAGAACCTACGTGCAAAGCATAAATATTTGTGAAATTATTGAACTTACTTTTGACTCACTAGTCAGATTCAGTAAGAGAAAAGGAAAATAGGAGAATCTGAGGGTAGCTGCAGAATTTGGAAGAAAAACGATGAAAGGTAAGTGAAGCAAAAAAGAAAATGGAGAATATCTTTTCTTAGAAGAGAAGATCATCTTAGGATGAACCTTAGGAGTTAGCTGGAAAGAATTTCAGAAACGTCTTGGAATGATGAATAAGCCCTCCCTGAAGCAAGAGGCAAGACAGAACAGCAGGTTCTATTCTGGTGCTCAGGTGGGAGAGTTCAGATTCGTGTGGATGCCTCAGGGACAGGCTCTGGGCACAAAGGACAAGCCAGCCTTCCACCCTGGGTCTTGGCACTGCCCCCGTGTGGAGCCCTCTATCCCCTGCGGCCTCCACCAGGCCAGGTCCAGGCCCAGCCACCTTCTTGGGCCCTGTGCACCCCAAACTGCCCCACAGCAAAAGCACATGCCTTCAGAGTCATCTCTGTGTGCACCAGCCGCTGTGCATGTGGGCGGAGCTGGACCACAGCCCTGCATGCACACAGCTACCTGCTTACCGTATGTGCCCATGCACACGCTCTGCTGTCCTATCAAACTCAACTCACAGCACACAAGCTCAAGGATAAATGATGAGGAAGTTGAAGAGAGCAAAGGCAGAGCATTACGCTAAGTCCATACAAAGCCCTCCGAGCACAGGACCCTGTGCGTCCTCACACTCGAGGGTCCTTGCAGCTGGTCCTGCCGCCCTGTGTCACACACTGTGCTGGATCTCCTGCAAGAGAGGCCACGTGATGGCTGGTTCAAGGTCAACTCCCAACTTACCAACACAGCCATAAATAAATAAGTAAATAAATAAATAAAATAAACCCAAAGTTTAAAAAAAAAACTACAATGAGCTATCACCTCACACCCGTCAGAATGGCCGTCATCAAAAGAATCTATAAACAGTAAATGCTGGAGAAGGTGTGGAGAAAAGGGAACCCTCCTACACTGTTGGTGGGAATGTAAATTGGTACAGCCTCTATGGAAAACAGTATGGCGGTTCCTTAAAAAACTAAAACTAGAGCTACCATATGATCCAGCAATCCCACTCCTGGGCAGGTATCTGGAGAAAAACATGGTTCAAAAGGATACACGCACCCCAATGTTCATTGCAGCACTGTTTACAATAGCCAAGACACAGAAGCAACCTAAATGTCCATCGACAGAGGAATGGATACGGAATATGTGGTACATATATACAATGGAATATTACTCGGCCATTAAAAAGAATGAAATAATGCCATTTGCAGCAACATGGATGGACCTGGAGATTATCATCCTAAGCGAAGTAAGTCAGACAAAGAAAGATAAATATCATATGATATTGCTAATATGCAGAATCCAAAAAAAAATGATATAAATGAACTTATTTAAAAAACGGAAATAGATTCATAGACTTAGAGAACTAACTTATGGTTACCAGGGGGGAATGGGGTGGGGATAGATTGGGAGTTTGGGATTGACATGTACCCACGGCTATATTTAAAATAGATAACCAACAAGGACCTACTGTAGAGCACAGGGAACTCTGCTCAATATTCTGTAATAACCTAAATAGGAAAAGAATTTGAAAAAGAATAGATACATGTATATGTATAACTGAATCACTTTGCTGTACACCTGAAACTAACACATTGTTAATCAACTACACTCCAATATAAAATTAAAATTAAAAAAACAAAAAACAGGGGGCTTCCCTGGTGGCGCAGTGGTTGAGAGTCTGCCTGCTGGTGCAGGGGACACGGGTTCGAGCACTGGTCTGGGAGGATCCCACATGCCGCGGAGCAACTGGGCCCGTGAACCACAACTGCTGAGCCTGCGCGTCTGGAGCCTGTGCTCCGCAACAAGAGAGGCCGCGATAAGTGAGAGGCCCGCGCACCGCGATGAAGAGTGGCCCCCACTTGCCGCAGCTAGAGAAAGCCCTCGCACAGAAACGAAGACCCAACATAGCAATCAATCAATCAATCAATCAATCTTAAAAAAAAAACAAAAAAAACACAAAAATCCTCACTTCTAAATTCTAGCACTAAGATGGAGAAAGCAGGAAGCATTGTCATGAGTTGGCCACCTGGATGAAAAGGCACTGCCCCCTTCAGCTCTGTGCTAGCTTTCCTTTGCCCTCGTGCATCTCTTCCTCAGGAACTATCCATTCTAGAATTATCTAATTGTCATCCAGGAGGGGTTTGCATCCAGGGCAAAACATGAGTAAAATTCAGAAAGGGTGAGAAGTACCCCCAGACTTTGTACAACAGGACCAGCTTGATTATGAGGGAAGGTGGAAAAGGAGACCCAGCAGAGCACAGGCTAGTGTCGGGCAGATCACTTTAGGAAAGAGCACGTGTGGGGTTTAAGACCTGGAAATTAATTCCCTTAAAATCAGCCCACTCTGCTTCGTACCTCCTTGAAGTTTTCACATACACCCATTTTGAAGACTCCTGGAATATTCTAAATATTATTTCAAAACTCAAAAAAGAAAAGTTTTTAAGGATGAGTATGATGACTTCCATTTCTGGTTATATGAGGGACTAGATGTCCAAGAGAAAGCCTTCCGATATGGATCTAAGCATTCTGGATAAAAATTTTTTAATATTTTAAAACTATTGGTAGAACTGTTTTGAAAAGAATAGATAAGGATAAGAAAGTGAAAATCCTGAGAGTTAAGCCTCTCTTGTGCTGGCGTTTGTCAGGAGGTGGGGCAGGCGTGTGTACCTGGGTCTCCTAGGTGCTCATAGAGTGGGGAGAAAAGACAAAATCACGAGGCCTGTAAAAGTCAAGAGGATGGATTGGGAAACATCCACATGAACCCAGAATCCCAGAAAGGATACACTGTCAGAGGGTTGAGCTGGGGAGGGAGTTCTCTCTAGAGAACTGCCCTAGAGAGATACAGTGCAGCTGGGCCAGAATTTATATCATCTGTGTTATCCCCTACAATAAATCTCTGCCAGATGGTTGGTTTAAAACGCTTCCAACAACTTATTGGGGTGATGGAAAGCAGCCCAATAATGCACAACTATGTAAATATACTAAATTACTAAATTTACTACTAAATTTAGTAAATTACTAAAACCCAAAGTGTACACTTAAAATGGGTGAATTCTATAGCATGTAAATTATACTTCAATAACGCTTTGGGGTCAGAGGTAGGAGGCAGATTGCCTGTCTTGCTCCCGATCTGATCGTATATCAATAGCCAATACAGGCAGCTAATGCCCTTCACCAGCAGTGTTTCCTGACCAAAGACAGAATCAAAAGGGAAAAGAAATCCAAGAACAGAAAGGCAGAATGAAGAGGAGAAAACTTATCCGTGTCGTGAGACACTGGCTGTGTCTGAATTGTCTTCCAACATGACTCAAGCAACCTTGGCATAGCAAACCAGGTCAAATCTGCATTAATTCACCACCATGACACTCACGCTATGATTACTCAGAAAAAAAAAAGTGATCTTGGGATAAATAGAGGCGCAAGAACAAACTCATAACAACCCCTCCTTTTGTCTTTTTCTGTGAGAGGTGGAATGAAGAGTGTTCGGCTGTGTGACCAGCCCTCCTGAGAAATGCAGCACACAGGGAATGCCAGTCATGTGCCCTGTCCTATCACTGTCTTCCCCGAGTCTTAGGGGAACTTGTGAGTTTCTGTGGTATATGGTTACTCTCCCCAGCCATGTGTCAGCACAAATGTCCCTCACCTCCTTCAGCTCTTGGGTTACTTCTTCATATGTATTGTTCTTCCTACTCACTCACACGAGTCTCATGTACTTGTTTCCTACTTCTGTCCCAGCTAACACTGCTTTCCTCTTGACATGGAACAAACAAATCTATTTTTAAGCTAATTTTGTTTTTCCTTGAGAATTTTATAATTTCCTTCTAACCAAATCCAGACAGTATCCCAAAATAATACATTTTGGTAAAACTAATATATTTTGAATGTGTCACCTGTTGACTAGACTTCTTCCACTATTTTACAAAGTAATCCCCAAAGGCAATCTGGTCTTCTTTTTTTTTTTTTCCTGGAGATTTGGAATTAAAACTTTTATTTTTTTTGTTAAAGTATAATAGTTGATTTACAATGTTGTGTTGACAATCTGTTCTTAAAATGAGTCTTTTCTAAACAGACAGTAAGTCCATTTTAAACGGTATTTTGGTTTTTAAGATTACAAAATAATGCACATTTGTAAAATGTCTAATAATAAGAAACATACAGATGTAGAAAACAAACTTACGGTTCCCAAGGGGGAAAGGGGGGAGGGATAAACTGGGAGATTGGTATTGACATACACACACTACTATATGTAAAATAGATAACTAATGAGAACCTACTGTATAGCACAGGGAACTCTACTCAATACTCTGTAATGACCTATATGGGAATAGAATCTAAAAACGAGTGGATGTATGTATATGTATAACTGAGTCACTTTGCTGTACAGCAGAAACTAACACAACATTGTAAATCAAGTATACTGTAGTAAAAATTAATTAAAAAAAAAAAAAAGAAACCTATATCCTAAAGCGGGAAGCCTCCCTTAATGGCCCTCACTGAATTTGGTCCCCTCCTAGGGGTAACCACTTGAACAGTTTGGTGTGTGTCCTCAAACCCATTGCTCTAAGTGTTTCCATCTGTATTCACACATGCGCGCACGCACACACACACAGTGCAATCTTAAATTTAACTTTCATGGAATAAGTCTGTACTTTTTTTTTTTTTCACTTAACATACCCTGGAGATCTTTCCCTGTCAGTATATAGAGTTCTAACGTCATTCTTTTTGTTGCTTCATAGAATTCTATTACATGACTACACCATGATTAACAGAGTTTCTATTTTTTTGCTATTGCAAACAAGCTTCAGTGAGAATTCTTTATGCACAAGCGTCAATATTCCTATGTGATCGATCCCTAGATGTGAAAGAGCAGAGTCAAAGGCATGATAGCTACTGCCGAATCACCTTCCATAAAGGATACATCAGAATCTGCTCTCACACTCAGTGCATGAGAATACCTGTGTTCCCACACCCTCATCATTCCTGGATTTTTATCTAACTTCTTAATATCTCGATATCAATGGATTAAAAAAAGGATATTCTTTTTCAGTTTGCATTTTCCTGAATACTAGTGAAATCTAGCATCTTTTCAGATGTTTTCAGTCATTTGTATTTATTTGCCTATTAATTCCTGTGCATTACTTCACCCATTTTTCCTACTGCCCTACTCAGAGTGGTTTAGAGAAATGCTCTAAATTATGCCTAATTATCAATTGTCGATTCTTTTTTTTTTTTTTTTTTTTTTTAAAGGAATTCCTTTATTTTTATTATTTTATTTATTTATTTATTTATTTTTGGCTGTGTTGGGTCTTCGTTTCTGTGCGAGGGCTTTCTCCAGTTGCGGCAAGCGGGGGCCACTCTTCATCGCGGTGCGCGGGCCTCTCACTGTTGCGGCCTTTCGTTGCGGAGCACAAGCTCCAGATGCGCAGGCTCAGCAGTTGTGGCTCACGGGCCCAGCCGCTCCGCGGCATGTGGGATCCCCCCAGACCAGGGCTCGAACCCGTGTCCCCTGCATTGGCAGGCAGACTCTAAACCACTGCGCCACCAGGGAAGCCCACAATTGTCGATTCTTTATGTGAAAATATTGCCTCCTTAGTCTGTTGCTTGTCATTTTGTTTTGCTTATGATTTTTTTTACTGTATGGTACTTTACACTTTTTATGGAGTCAGATCAATAATTGATGGTTTCGGGGTGGGTGCTTGCCTAGCCCCAAATTACAAAATAATTTTTCTATATTTTATTTCAGTACTTTCAGTGTTTTGTTTTTTATATCAAGACTCTTATTCCATCCGGATGCCCTGTGTCCTATTTCCACTCTTTTGTGTTTATTTACTGAATTGCAGTTACTCTGGGTTTTGTTGGGAAGAATGACTCATTTCTGTAGTTCCTGCCACGGGTGTGTTTTAGGTTAAAGTATCTTTTGCTCTGGTTTCTGGAAATGGGATCCATCTGCTTACCGACCTCTAGTCAGTCCTCACTGATAGATCCTTTCCTTTTTGCTAGCACTACTTTGTTTGTATTCACATTTTTACATCTTCCCTTTCATTTCAATGGAATTTTGGAAGAAAATAGGATATAAATGCACATGCTTGTCTGCCATCTTGAATGGAAATGTCTGTGTATATATGTTCTGAGAAACACTTTTTATTATGAAATAAAAATATGCACATAATCAAAAATTTGGAAAATACAAAAAGACACAAAGAAAAAATAAAAATCAACCAAAATTCCACTATTCGATAATAAAAAATATCAAGATGTTGGCGAATTCACTACCAGCATTTCTAATGCATATAAATACAGTTTTCATAGAAATGTTGGATCGTATCATATATTTAGTCTTATACTATGCTTTTTAAACTCATATTACGTGAAGAGTATTTTTCTATATCCTTGAAAACATGATTTTATAAAAAAATGACTGTAGAGTACTCCGTCTACACATATTTCTTAGAAATTAATGATCAGTTTCTTTTTAATAATATATGAATTTCCAGAAAGAGTAATACATTTCCATGAATCAATACAATCAGAATTCTCCTTTCCAACCCCGACTCCCAGTAGCCAGTTTCCGTTCCTGGAATCAACAAATGATATCTGATTATTTTGTAAAGATAAATCCCATATGTGGAACTGGGTGAGAGGTTACATACCTTTCTAGTTTCTGATACCTACTTGCTCTCCAGATTTGTATAACTTATACCACCTCCATATGAAGACGTTCTCTCTCTCTCTCTCTCTTTTTTAATATTTGTCAATTTGGAAGGCAAGGAATGATTTAATATGCATTTCTCTAAGAATAAAGTTAGAGCATTTTCTTTCATATGTTCATTAGCCCGTTCTACTGTACATCTGCCATCATAAACTATCTGTCCGTAGCCTTTGCCACAAAGGACCCTTTAAAAGTACTTTCTTAGTTTTCAGGATTATGGTCATCCACTAAGCATTCCCACACCAAGTCAGACTGAGGCCTTTTCCAAAGGCGGGGCCTCTAGTTCCCTGAACTGTATCATCAGTGGAGCCCCACTGCTTTACATTCGTTTTGTTTCAATGAGCTTTCTAATACTGCTGGAGACTTCTTTCTTGAGGTCTGCTGTGAACTTCTGACCAGAAAGAAGAGGGACAGCCTAGGATTTTTCTCAGAGAAACCATGAAGATGACATAAGGCTGCCGTTTTCCGACGTCCCCCGATCTGAGCTCTTGCAGGTGGGCTGTTTGACCTGGAGTCCATCACCCAACTTCTCTGTGCCTTAGTCCACTCTCACTCCCTGCTGAGTGCCCCCTGCACCTCGACCCATTCTGTCCCCAAGTGGGGAAGTCTCTTCGCAGCTACCTCTCCTCATCCAGGCTGCAGGTGCCCCCCTTCCATGCACCCGGGGCCCCTCCCTGCATGTCTATATCATCTGCAGGTGTGCACTTCCTGACTGTGTCTCACCCCCCCCAAAAAGACTCTGCGGTTCCCCCAGCCATGCAGAGGCCCCCCCCACGGCACATGTCCTCGGGTGATGTTCACTGACTTGAAACCAATGAACACACCTGCCCCATTCTCCAGGCTTATACAGCCTACCTGGCTCTTCTCACAGCCAAATAAAGAACAAATGTGCAGTTCCTCACATACCCAGGTCTGTCCCAGATATAGGTTGGCTATCCAGCTCTCCTCTGCGTGTTCAGCACTCCTGGGCGTCCAACTCAACCCTGGCTGAACTCCAAAGGCAATCTTGTCCCGACTCCCAGTTTTTCCTTCAGCACCCGGTAACTTGGTGTTTCTTCTCCTCACGCCACCCATCAAACTCCACCCTCAGTCATTTCAGTGGTGACTCATATGAAATGATTAACTAAGATTCTTAACTGATTTTTTTATCTTTTGTTCCCCTGACAGATGTAGCATTGCTGTGTCTTCTGGATCCTTGAACTCAGTCACTTCAGTCATTTCCGTGGTGACTCATATTAAATGATTAGCTAAGGTTCTTAACTGATTTTTATCTTTTTTTTTTTTTTTCTTTTTTCCCCTGACAGATGTAGCATTGCTATGTCTTCTGGATCTTTGCACACAGAGAAGACGTTCAATAAACACCGGTTGGATCAGAAGCAGTGCTGACTTTCTTTTTCCCAACCCCATCTCGTTAGAACAAACTTCTTCCGCTTCTCCTCGGCCCCCAGCTAGCTCCGCCCCCACCCGCCTCCCCCGGGCTCTCCCAGGCCCACACGCCAAAGTCCGGGCCAGCGAAGCTGTAGACCTTGATCCGGGCCAGCGAAGCTGTCGACCTTGATCCCAAGCGGAGGAGTCACACGCTGACCCGAACTGGTATCTGTGCCCCGCACTGCAGGCTGCAGAGGCTGGACCTGGCCCCCTCCCGCAGGGACCCCGCATCTGCCGCCCCCGGTTCTCTTCTACGGGGGTCCCAACCTCCGGCTGTGCTTTAAAAACACCTGGGGAGCTTTTTATTTTATGTGGCAGTAGAGCCGTTTACCTGTTGGTGATAGTTTCAGGTGCACAGCAAAGCGACCCGGCCATACATATACATGTATGCGCTCTCCCCCAAACTCCCCTCCCATCCAGGCTGCCACATAACATTGAGCAGTGTTCCCTGTGCTCTACAGCAGGTCTTTGTTGGGTATCCATTTCAAATATAGCTGTGTGTACATGCCAATCCCCAACTTGGGGAGCTTTTTAATCGCTCGTACCAGGGCCCCCTGCCAACCCGGCAATTCTGACTTAATAATCACGGGTGCAGCTTGGGCATCGCAATTTTTAAACACCCCCTGGTGCTTCTCCTGCTCGGAATCCAGGTGCGCGAGGGGTCCCCGCGACACAATCTCCAGCTCCTGCATCCGGCCGCCTGGGAAAAAAAAAGAGCGCGCGCCCACACGGCGGGCGGGGCCCCCGGGCGCCCCACCCCCGCGCGGGCGCGGCCGTCCCGCCCTTGGACGTGGTCTCCGGCGGCGCGGGGATAAATCCGGAGCCTCGCGAGGCTGAGAGCCAGTGACGCGGGACCCGCGGCGCAGCAGACCCGACTTCTCGGCCGCAGCGAGGGCAGCGCGTTCCGGGTGAGTAGCCGAGGCCCGCGGGCTGCGTTAAGGTCAAGGGGGGGCGGCGCCTCGAGACGGCGCAGCCCGGGAGCCTGGGCGGCGGGGACGAGCGCGGGCCCCCGAGGAGTGAGCTGGTGGCCTCCCGCCCCATCCCGGAGCAGCGCGGGGCTGATCCCTGGTCCCCTCGTCTTCTCCGGGGCATTCTGACCAGGTGCCCTGCTCCCCGCTGCTCTGTGCATCTGCCTGTCCCTCCCCAGCCATCCCCCCGCATTCACCCCATTCCGCCCCCCGGTACCAGGGCCGACTTGCGGCCGCGCCCTGGCCGGGGAAGCGGAAGTCACCTGTTTAGGCTGCACCACGTTAACTCAGCTTTTGGACCAAGGGGGCAAGCCATGGGATGGAGACACCAAAGAAGTCTTCAGCCTGATGATTAAATTTAATGCACATGCTCCCTGACTTCCTAAACTTTATACTAAAACAGAACCAGACGTTTACCTGGGTTCGTATGCATGCTATAACCCTCTTTCTTTGGTGTAGCTGAGGATCCGAAGTTCATATGCTAGCAGAAACACCAATCACAGCCTTAGCTATTATTTACTTTGCTGTCACGTGCCTGGCACTGTTTTGGCAAGGCTTCCACGTTATGGGGAGCGGGGGGTGGAGGGGTGCGTAACCTGGCGGGGGCTGAGATCCAGCCCAGCGCGACTCCTCTTGCCCCGACCCCACGCCACGCCCTCCTCTACCTCTTGGAGAGGGCTGCCCGCAGCAATGGGGACTTTTTTGTTTTCCCCAAATCTGCTCAGAAGTTTCCTACGGGGTAGTAGTGACCATACTACCCTCCTTTCCTTAATACCTGTATTAACCTCATTTAGCTTGCACACCTTCCCTATTTCGTAAATGTTGGCATGTACCCGTAGAATCCCCCTGTTTAGATGAGGAAACTGAGGCAGAAGAGATGCAACAGTTTTTAGCAAGGATGCTGAGAAGTCAGTGGCAGATCCAGAATTCCAACCCAAACTTTAATCTCTAGACCTCACTACCTGTGCAGGTACCCAGCAGACACCCTAAACCCCAAATGAGGGAGACCGCAGGATGCTAGGCTCTGGAGAACCTAGGAAGAATCTGCCAGGACAGGGATTAAGAAGGGGCTTGTTTTAGGGCTTGCATCATGCCGGCACTGAGACAGCAGAACACCAAAGTCTAGAACCCGGTAACTTCCATGTCAGCCAGCACAGTGGTGAGGCTTCCGGCCACCCTTGTGGTGCTGGAGACACTGAGGAGAGAGGTGTCTCACCAGGGCAGAGACTATGGGAGGCTGCCCACCCCTTCAGCCCCAGGGACCAGCATCATACCTGGCCGGGGTCTGTGCTCAGTAAACATGATAACGAACTCACCTGGCCTGCACGAACTAGCACAGGAAGCCTAGCTAAACCACACACATGCTCTTCTGGTCCTCAGTCCCATCTGTAGAATGAGCCAAGAAACAACAATTCAGGTCACAATTTCCTAAGGGTCTGACCATGCTTCAAGGCGTCCTGTAGATGAATCTGTGAGAATTGGTCTGTCCTCAGCCAAGCTGCAAAGTAAGTGAAGAACCGCTTCACCTCACTAATGATGTCCCTCTTCTGTCCTCATCCCCGCCTCTCAAGTGACCACTCCATTCAGGGAAACCTTCCACCCACAGCACAGTTTGCCCCTTCTCTCCTCATCCCGGAGGAAATAAGACCTTCCCTTCTTTCTCAGCTGGTTGTTAGTGAAGCATCTTACACACTCATTCTCACTAAAGTGTGAGTAACTGATAGGACGGAAGCACTGAGCCTTGTATGTGTTTGTCAAGGGGAGGCCTTTTATTCATTCAGCAGACCTACTGAGTGCCTTCCCGCGGGTCTGAGAAACTAGGTGACATTGGAAAGCACTTACTGCTGGCCAGCACTGTGGTCACACGCACCGCAGACATTCTCATGCCATCTGCGAAACCACCCGAGGCCACAGGACCAGTAGAGGTGCGGAGACCGAGGCCCAAAGGGCCTTCGTGGGCCGCCCCAGGTTCCACAGCTTGGCAGGGGCAGGGCCTACCCATCTCCCACCGATATCCTACAATCACAGGGCCGAGTGGGAAGTGATCTGGGCCTCAGAGCATGGGGAAGGGGTACCGTGTGGTGACAGCAAGTCCAGGCGAAAGGTTCCGAACGTCTGGTTACTCCCCTCCAGGTACATTATACAAATAGGGTTTTACATTTTCCTCTTGAATCTCAGATTTTAAAGAACAACGGTGCAAATACGAAAACAGAAACCTAAACGGAGGTAAAAATAAAACCAGAAGGGAGCAGTTACATCATAAACACCACATGGTCAAGACTTTGACTGCGAATAATCAGGACCTGTGATTATTATGAAGAAAGGTTAACTACGAGAAATAGTGAACTTCTCCTTTGGGTTAAATCTGGGCACGTGCACAGTTCCTGGTTACTGAACCTTTCTGTCACGTATAATGCTTAGCAGGCACGCGCATAGCAATGACCTTGCTGCTGTGAAGGTAAGTTGGACGAGATGGTCCCTGTGGGTTCCCTCCCCTTTCTAAGTTCAGAGTCTGCTACCAGGAGAGATGTTTACATCCCACTTCTTGGTTTCTTTCACTATTGCAGAAAGTATGAGCTCCGTGGAGTAAGCGAGCTCAGAGGGATTGGATACTGAGGTCCTTACATGAGTCTCTCTTGCTTTATAGGTGTCAGCCAGAACATGGCGCCCAACCTGAACTCAGTCAAGAACTTGTTCGTTTTCTTAGGAAAATCACTGTTTGCCCTTCTGGAGGTTATGGTTTTTACCTTCATCCCAAGGCCACAGAAGAGTGTTGCTGGTGAAATCGTACTTATAACAGGCTCTGGGAGTGGACTTGGAAGGCTCTTAGCCATCAAATTTGCCCGCCTTGGATCGGTGCTTGTTCTCTGGGATGTCAGCAAGGAGGGGAATGAGGAGACCAGCAAGATGGCTTGGGAAGCTGGAGCCACAAAGGTTTATACCTATACCTGTGATTGCAGCCGGAAGGAGGAAGTGTATAGAGTGGCCGATCAGGTAAACCTGGGGTGCTTGCTGTGTCCTATGGGTAGTGAGAACGCTACGTAAATTCTTTGACATCCATCAGTTTCTTTGTCTGTTTGCCTTCCTCAGTGCTGATGTGCCTCTCTCCCACATCCCTTTACTTTAAAAAATATTGGAGAGTGGGAATTAGGATTTTTGAGTTCTCACTGTGTGCAATACACCATGCTTAGCACCCTGTGTGAGTTGTATCACAATCCTGTAAAGTCAGGCCTCTTATTATCTCCACATCACAAATAAGAAAATGGAAACTTAGGGCAGGTGAGTCGCTTACCTGAGAAACACAGGTAATAAGTAGCAGAGCTACAGCTGGGACTTGAGTCTTTTAACTCTGAAGAACGCCCTCTAACCAGCGCGTGTGCTCGCTGTGCTGGCCCCCGTTACCGTGCGAGAGATGGGCTGTAGCACCCTTCTTTGAGGGTAAAGAAACTGAGAAACAGGGCTATTAAATAACCTGTTTGGGGTCACCGAGCTAGCACAGGACCAAGCCAGGATGTGAACCCATATCTAGCCTCATTGTAAGTCCAGCTCTTCCCTCTCCCCCAACAGAGCTTTCCATTAACGTGCATTTCTCTTAAGTGGTCATATGAAAATCAGAATATTCATCCTAAAGACTCAACTGCAGCTGCTGCTTTGGCAATGACACAGATGCACTTAGAAAGAACGCTTTCAGGAAACCAGAGCTCCCATAGGCCAGCGGTAAGGGCGTTCTTAGCTCGTGGAGGCACGTACCTGTTTGGAGGCTGCCTCTTTTCCCTGAGAAGGATTTCTCCGCCCGCTCACTGGCACGAGCGCTCCACACATCACTTTCAGAGCCAGAAACTTTCTCGATTGCATCCTAAATTTCTCCCAGGCTATGGATCTCGTTGGCTAGTGGATACACAGCACATCAGCCTCCGTGCTGGGGCCCAGGCCTTCTGCATCAGCAGATAAGGAAGGTGGCAGCATCTGCCTGGCTTCAGTAGTACCGCCTCCCTGTGCCCGGCTGCACCATCCTCATAGGCAGGTTCACCCCCATACGTGCACACCCACACGTGTGCACACAACACACAGAGCTGGAGATGTTAAGTGGTGCTGCAACCAGTGGTGCCCTCCGATTCCGGGGGGACGGGGCCCCTGCTGTGCGACACAGGGCACAGGAATGAAATTCAAAACACAAAGGCAGAGGGACAGCCGCAGCCCCTGCCGTCAAGCCTAGAAATTCCTGTTGCTCATTTCTGACAAAGGGCCTGGGTCACATGCTGAAGGTTTGCTCTAAGGGGAAGGCTCCCGCAGCGCTCCCAGAATTTTTATTCCTGAAGTTTGTTGACACCTACTCTGGCCAGTGTGACAGCAGCAGACGGGGGCCCCCTCTGATCCTCCTTTCACAGATCTTACACCTGAAAGTCTGTGTTGGGGAGAAGAGAACCAGCCAGCTGGTGAAAACAGGACGGACGGGTTCTGAGCTCAACGGTGTGTTTGAAACACGCGTGTGAATATCGTACACCCTCCGTTCCCTGCCCGCCCCCATCGCTGTGCGGGCCAGGTCGTGATTTATATGGCACGGCTGTCATGCCTGATGTGCCATCGCGTTAATTAAAATGGTGTGCTGCTTACACATCAATTTAGCATAGGACCAAGTTACTAATCACGGAGTGAGTATAAGAGTAGCTCTACCTGTAGAAGGAAAGTAGCATTGCAGTGTTGGAACCATCATAGGACGGGAGGAAAATGAGTAGAGAGGCATCAGACTTAGATCTCTGATGCGCCGTAAACTCTGCAAAGGAGATGAACATACTTTGTTTTTAGAGCGCATTAACTCAGTCTGAGTTAACAAGGACAGGGAGCATATAAAACTATTGGGGAAGTGAAGCTGGGTGATGTAAGAAATTACAGGCATACCTCGTTTCATTGCACTTCAAAGGTACTGTGTTGTTTTTTTTTTTTTTTACCATTTGAAGGTTTTTAACAAATTGAAGGTTTGTGGCAGCCCTGCCTTGAGCAACAGTGTTGTCACCATTTTTCCACCATTTGCTCACTTCCTGTCTCGGGGTCACATTCTGGTAATTCTCACAGTATTTCACACTTTTTCATCATTATTATGTCTGTTCTGGTAATCTGCGATCAGTGATCTTTGTTACTACGATAATTCACTGAAGGCTCAGATGATGGTTAGTATTTTTAGCAAAAAAAAATTTTTAATTAAGGCAACTTGTCTCTTAGACATAATGCTATTGCACACTTAATAGACTACAGTATAGTGTAAACATAACTTTTATATGCACTGGGAAACCGAAAAATTCGTGTGACTCCGCTTTATTGCGGTATTTGCTTTACTGCGGAGGTCTGGAACCGAAGCCAAAGTATCTCCGAGGTCTGCCTGTGCTGCACTGGTGGTGCTGTTTTCCTTATTCAATTCAGGTTAAGAAAGAAGTTGGAGACGTTTCAATCCTCATCAACAATGCCGGAATCGTAACAGGCAAAAAGTTCCTCGACTGCCCAGATGAGCTTATGGAAAAGTCTATCGATGTGAATTTCAAAGCACATTTATGGGTAATTATTTTTTCTTCTCATTATAAATATAAAGTTACTCTGTCATTTTAAAGTGCCTTCCTCTTGTTCTCTTACAGTAGTCTTGGTCTCTAAATAAAGCACAGACTTCTTAATTCTAGCTTGAGCTGTCCTCTCCTGATCCAACTTAACCTACACCTCCCAGCGCCTCTGCTCAGAGAATCCTACAAAGACACAACTGTCCTCTCCTCCTGTCATAATCATGAACTGAAGGCCAGCCTGTGTCAGGTACTATCCCAGGCACCTCATGAAGAAGCCTTAAAACAGCCCAGTGAGACAAGGGACCATAGAAGTTAAAAGTGACCGTGCTTAGACATGACCAGGTGACCTTATCGTTTCCCTAAGAGAGTTCCTGGCTAGAACTCTCTTGAAGTGAAAGGAGGCGTGATTAACAAGCAAGCATCAATCAGGTCTGTTCAGGGCAAACCAAGACACACGGTCACCTTACTCGGTACCTAACCAGGGAAAGGAGAGTTCCCACCGGTCCCACCTGGTGACTACGTGGCTTGAACATTGAGGCACAGCCCTGACTTCCAAGGCGATGTGCCCACATTCAAGCTGCGTCTTCCTGGCCTTTGCAAAGACCAGTCATAGCTTCCCCAGCAATACACGTGCCCTCGTTCTGCCCACCGCCCTGGCCCTTGCTCACAGCCCGTCCCCCAGACCAGCTCTCTCCATCGGGGAGTGAGAGTTTGCTGGGCATTTCCGAGACCCCCTCCATTCTCCCCACGCCAACATCAGGGGCTCCTGCCCAGCTCTCCTGTGACAGCCTTCACATGCCATTTGGAGTTTGTAGGTTTTGTGTCCCCGGTTTCACCAAAAACGTAATGCTGCTGGTGGTAGTTTCAGCGTTCCGTATAGTTTTGGGGAGAAAGATGGAAAGATTCCGAGCTAAGGGGCTACCGAGTTCCTTCAGGAACGACTGCAAGTGATTGATGTTGTCTTGTTGCAAACGCCCCGCTCCTTCTCGAGACAGAAGTTAGAATGTACGGTCAGCATGAAGATGAGGGCGTCGTCTCCTAAGTGCCCGCTCCCGGGGCTTTGTGTTCCTTCCCCGCCGCTGTCCGCGTCTCCATCCTGGTCTCCTCTTTCTCTCTCCCCTGCTAGTTGCTCGTGAGCTTCTGGCGTTGCCCTGGCCCCTGTCATCCCCTCGAGTCCTCACCCTCTGTACACTCTTCCCAGGCGAGTTCGCAAACGCCCTTTGAGCACCTGCCCAGAGCAGGCACGTGACTGCTGAGGGTCAGAGAGCTCATGGTGACCATGCTCCCAAGGGGCGTGTCCCACGGAGCAGTGACGCCCCTCGTCGTGGACCGTCGGAACTCAGGATGCCGTGGGTCACGCTGAGTTGTTGGCGCCTCTTTGACTTTCCGCTTCTCTCTCTCTCTGTCTTTCTCTCTGTTAGTTTCTCTCTGAAACTCATTGAGATGCAGACAAAGGTTGTTTGATTGTTATTAGAGATTCCTTTTCTCATATTTATTCATATTATTCCTATTTGAAAATATGAATATAAATTTATTTCATATAAATATGCAACTATCCATATTTGATTCATTATTCCTTTGTTGCAGAATACATGTCCCAAAATTTATTTCTCTTTTACCTTTTTTTCCCAGGTCCCACAGGAAAGGTGAAGGTATTCTATATAATACATACTGAGACACAGTGTGTGTCTCCTCTGTCTAACAGATATTCTCCTTTCTGACATGGAATAAAAATAAGAAACCATTATTCAAAGAAGTATAGATGAGTTTAAAAATAAAGTGACATTTTTAAACTGAAGCCAGCAGCCGCATGTCCTGTGAACGATGTTCAGGAAAAATCTGAAATTCAAATATAAGCCCAGGGAGGAAAAAAGGCACCATGAATCGAAATAATCATATCCTTGAGCGCTCTTATTGGTTTGTGGATTGTGGCTGCCACAACTAAGAGTTTCCTATACTGCTTCAATTATTGGCTTAATATTGTGTTTTTAAAAGTCAAATATGAGCAAAATATAAGTCTGAATAAGTTATTTTTAATAATATTGGAATTGCCGTCAGGAAAGCACTGATACAGGTTAAACAAGTTAAGATGGTTATTTTCCAGATGTTTAAGTTTGAATATCCCAGTGCCTTCAGGTATTTTTTTGAGCTTAAACATTTTTTTTCAATCACAGTGATCATATAAACATCTGAAAAAAAATATAAAATGTGGCATAAAATGTTAAACATTTTACCTTGATCTTCTTAGACTTATAAAGCCTTTCTACCTGCTATGATCGCTAATGACCATGGACATTTGGTCTGCATTTCAAGTACAGCTGGATTAATTGGAGTAAATGGGCTGGCCGGTAAGAGAAATGTGATATTTCACAATTGCAAAGTTTCTTGTAACTTTAACTTGAGTAATAGCTCTGAATAATCAGCACTGACCTTATGCACTAATAATAAAGGATAATAGATGAAGAGGGATATTCAGTAAGGTAAGTGGTTGAGAACTTCATGGTCCAGCAAAATCACCCAGCAGTTTATACTTACACGAAGTTGAACTATGCACTTCGGAAGCACTAGGTCTTAGGCAATCCCTTGGGTTTAAAAAAAGAGAAAAGAGAGACCCTAGTGATAAATTTCTTACACAAGGGATCAGCTTAGTCACCGTCCCCCAGAACTCCCCCGGCACTGTTATCAGGATGATAAGGGGACCCTCATCCCTCCTAAGTTTCCATTAAGTGGTCTCCCCTAGCCGTGAGTTTAGAGGAAATGTCTTCACCCCAGGAAACCTAAAATTAACCTCTTTGCTTTTCCATTGGTTGGAGACTGGCAGGAACTTGTTGTGACTCCCATTTCCCTGGCAGCTGACTTGACATTAGCAGTGGAGAGGGGACAAAGACGTACGCCAAGGTCTTCGGTGAAGGCGGCCCACTGGGGAAGCTGGTTCTAGGAGGAGCGGAAGTCCTGTCCCTCCTGGAGGCTCACCCACCGGAACCCTAAATGCAGCACTCAGTAGCGGACGGCCCAGCCGGCCGTCTGGGCCCCGCCTAGTGCTTTTGAGCTGAGCAGTGTGGTTCAAGGTTCACAACACTAGTCTCAGCAGATATGTCTCAGCTACATGGATAGGTTTCTGGAACCACGCATCACCCAAAATATTAGCAGTCTGTACACATCTCCCTGTGCCCTGGATTTCCCTTCCTCTGTCCTCCTTAGAATTCATCAGGTGTTATTATTACCTCTGTCTCGTACATCTGAGAAATCATGGGTCTTTGAAATAATACGAGTGTATTTACAACTCCTCTTAATCCTTTTCCTGGACACAACGTCTCTGTCTTCAGACGGACGTCTCTCCCACCCGTGCTCCCCTTAGGAACAAGTGTAAGCCTTTTGGGTTCCCACAGGGTGAGAGGTGGCTCCCCTGTGTCAGAACCTCAGGTATGCTCCTTAGAATGCAGATTCCCTGGCCCTGGGCCGTACCCACACCTCCTCATCTCGGGGGTCGAGGAGCTCAGAGAGCTGCATGTCTACCAAACGACTCAGATGATCCCAGAAGCGGCTCAGGACCCCCCCCCCTCCCCGCCCCTCCTTCTGTGGGCTTCCCCACCGTCTTGGGCAGCCCACACCCGGCATGTGTGGCCTGGATCTTGCCAGCTGGGGGAGCTGCTTCCCACCGGAGCCAGGAAGTGCGCATCACGTGAGGCAGAGGGAAGGATAAGTCCACCTAGACTCCTCTTCTGCCCACGTTTCCATTTAGCAAATTGAATATTCAGGTGTTTACTTGAAGTGAGTGTCACTGAGGACAGAGAGCTCAAAACTGACACAAATACCAGTTTCCCCTCCCCCTTGCATTTGAAGATGCCTGAGCAGTTTAGGTGGAAGGGACAGAGTCCTTTGTTTTCCTTCTGGAAGTGGAAGAATTAGAGTTGGAAGAAAATTTGATCTGAGTATCATGGCCCACACTGATCTCCATTGCCTAGACTCCCACTTGACCTATTATCTTATTTCTCCTTTTGTGCGTCTTCCTGCCCCGATTGGGCTGCAGTTCTTTGGGACAGGGACAGGACGCACATCTTGTGCCCCATGTCACGGCCGGCAGAGTGTCTGACCATCACTAACACGGGAGTAAAGGCCAGCTGTGTGACCCGCCTCTCAGGAGGCTCCCCGCAGCCCTGTTTCTCCACGAATCCACGTGGTCATTGTATTCTGACCTTGAGGTGACCGTGGTCCTTCCCACTCACTCTTCGCCCCTTCCAGGTGGAGCAGACCAAGATCATACAGAATAAGAACTCTGAAATTGCTGTCCCGTTCTCTGTTGGTATTCGTGTCACGAGGAAACCTTAATGTAATGACATTTTAAAACTTTACGCTATGCATTAGCATCGTTTGTCTTTTTTCAGATTATTGCGCAACTAAATTTGCAGCCTTTGGATTTGCTGAATCGGTATTCATGGAAACATTTGCCAAGAAACAAAATGGGGTCAAAACCACTATTGTGTGCCCATTTTTTATCAACACTGGAATGTTTGACGGTTGTACTACTGGGTAAGCATGTCCTTTGATTTCAAAGAAACTGTGTTTTGAAAAATGATTGGCCATCCATTTTATTGTGTTCTATCTGTTTTCTAAAGTTGTTTAAAAAGATCTTTCCAGCACGCAGCCTGATTCATAAATGGTTTCAGAATTTCTTTCCTCAAATGCGGTTGTGTTTAAGATAACTGGGTTTAAAAGCAATGGGTTATCAAGGCTGTATCCAAGTTGCAGCCACCCTGCGGCCCAGACCTCCTCCCCCATCTCCTCGGCACTCCCATCGCACCCCCTTTCTGCCACCTGACTCCATCCTGCCTTCATCCCTGATTCCACAGAAGGACCAGAAATTGTTGAAGGGGCATAAATACCCAGTCTGCACTCATGAGATGACAGGCAGGTAGTTTTCTTTTCTTTCTTTTTTTTTTTTTTTTTGTACATACAAATACAATTG
Source organism: Balaenoptera ricei (assembly GCF_028023285.1). Lineage (NCBI taxonomy): Eukaryota > Metazoa > Chordata > Mammalia > Artiodactyla > Balaenopteridae > Balaenoptera > Balaenoptera ricei. The sequence goes on from NC_082655.1 coordinate 78,000,413, forward strand.
ATTTTTTTTTTTTAAGATTTTTTTTTTTTTTGATTGATTGATTGATTGCTATGTTGGGTCTTCGTTTCTATGCTAGGGCTTTCTCTAGTTGCGGCAAGCGGGGGCCACTCTTCATCGCGGTGCGCGGGCCTCTCACTATCGCGGCCTCTCTTGTTGCGGAGCACAGGCTCCAGACGCGCAGGCTCAGTAGTTGTGGCTCACGGGCCCAGGTGCTCCGCGGCATGTGGGATCTTCCCAGACCAGGGCTCGAACCCGTGTCCCCTGCATTAGCAGGCAGATTCTCAACCACTGCGCCACCAGGGAAGCCCTCTTTTCTTTCTTTTTTTGGTTTTTTTTTTATTAAATATTTATTTATTTATGTATTTGGCTGCTCCAGGTCTTAGTTGCGGCATGCATGTAGGATCTAGTTCCCTGACCGGGGATCAAACCCGGGACCCCTGCTTTGGGAGCGTGGAGTCTTAACCACTGGACTGCCAGGGAGGTCCCGGCAGTGATATCTCAAAGACTTGCTTTACAACATTTAGACCATTCATTTAATATGGTTTCACATATGTGCATATTGTAACATCAGTGTATTAATTAGAATCATTTTTCATTTCGAATCCTAGTTATGCTGTTATTTGCCAGGTCGATAATAAGGAAGTAAGTATAGAAAAAGATCAAATCTGGCAAGGAAAGAAGCAAATAAATGATAATGTCTTACAACTGTTTTATCCTATTTTTAAGAATTGCTTTTATTAATTTCTTAATATGTGGCTTTTTTTTTTTTTTTTTTTTTGACCCCCTAGCTGTCCTTTGCTGTTACCGATTCTGGAACCAGAATATGCAGTCAGGAAGATAGTAGCTGCTATCCTGCAAGAAAAACCATACTTGTATATGCCAAGATTTATGTACTTCATAGTGTTTTTAAAAAGGTAACAGTATCTGCTTCTATTACTTCTGTAATGTGTCAATCGTATCAACAAATTACTCCAGATCCTACAGAGAGGAGCCACTTAAAAAATATCTGTTAAATGAATGAATTTTGATCCCTTGATTGTGCCCATTTGCTGACACAATCTCAAATTTGCATACTTGCAGTGCTTCCCATGAGTCAGAAAATGGAGGTTACATTTACTTTCATAGGCTGTTAGTTCTGGGCCCAGATGGGGAGATATCTGCATAGGTCCTGAGAAGGCTTTGGAAACCCGAAGAAGTTCAGTGACAGGGAACCACATCACACACTCCTTCAAATATCCATTCAATCATCATTAGAGTGGCGAGTGTGTGCCATGCTCTGTTGGCCATCCCAGGATCTGGGTTACAGCAAAGAACAAGAGAGACAAGAGTCCCTGCTCTCATTGGATAGTCTCTTCTCGGGGGGGCTGGTGGAGGGAACAAACAAACAAAAAAGTGAAGTAAAAGAAAGATATTCTGGGTGGTCGTAAGTGCTATGAAGGAAATACAAAGCAGGAGAAGATGATCCCAGAGCAGGAGGTGGAAGAGCGCACGTCAGGATTTAATTGTCAGTATGGTCCTCACGAGGGTCTCATGGGGAAGGGTCACATTTGACCAGAGACCTGAAGCCGGGGAGGGCAGGAACCACCTGGATATCTGGGGCTGCCCTCGGAGGTACAGTGAGCACAGGGCCGTTTTCTTCCCCCCACTCCTAGGACAAGTCTCCGGTGTGTTTACTGTGCCTCTCCTCACCCTGCAGTGTGAACGTCGGGATGGATGGGGTCAGAGTGTCAGGAGGGGTGAGCGGGGTGGAGAAGGTGAACAGTCTTAGTTGGGTCATGCCAAAGCTCGGAGGAGCTATTGCATCTAATCCTCCCAGTGGTCCCAGAAAGAAAGAGCGATGACCTCTTGACAGTGGAAGGAACTGAGTCTCCAGAGGCCAGTAACACTGCGAGTGACAGAACTAGGATGCAAGCCAGGCTCACGACTCCACAGGACTTCACGGCTTCCTATCCATCGTTACAGAGTGTAGTGAGGCCTTGGAGACTGAATAATGTAAATAAAGCAAGGAGAGATACAGAGACCCTGGGCCAGTGTCCTCCCACGTGGTGGACAAGCCCTGAGTGACCATGAGGCAGGGACATTCAGGTGGGAGTGTGTGAATGACTTCTTCTGCAACAAGTCAGTGGCCCTGCTTTTCAGCGGAGCCAGTAAAGATGCTTTCATGAATTATAACCAGGAAAGTTCACTCTTGTGTTCTCTTTAGTTTCTTGCCCCTCAAGGTTGGAATGCTTTTGGCTGAGTATATGGGTATCTTTAATTCAATGGATGGCTTCTCTGGCCGTAAGAAGAAAGACTGAAGACCAACTCTGGCTGACGTCACCTGATACCCAAAGTTACATAATGTGTGTTTCAATGAAGAAGTGTCTTTGTCCGACAGAATGTATCTGGAAACCACAAGTTCTTCGTCTGCTGTCTGGACTAGTATTTTCAACCAATGCCTTTGAAAGTAATGTTGCGTACTGTTTTTCGGTTGAGTGTTTTAAATTAAAAAAAAAACAAACAAACAGCCCATTTTTGTCATTTGCTTGCAACAGCTGTGAAAGTGAGATAACCCTCTCTCTCGTGAACTGCCTTTCGCTTTGCTCTTTGGGGAGGTTGCTCAGATGGGGCTGGCTGTGGTTGAGCCCGCACTGGGCAGCGGAGACGAGGGCTGATGGGTGAGTGCTGAACTGGGTGCCCTCTCTCCAGAGGACACAGAGCTCTGGATTCCCCACTGCCCTGCTCTCAGCCCTGGCCTTGTTGAAACTGTGCCGCCTGGTGTAGGAAGGCCAGCCTCCCATGTCCCCCTCTGCACAGTAGCTACACAAATGCTTGCTTCTACAGCCCTGGGTATGCTGCTGAGGGTACACCAGGGCCACTGTGTCAGTGCACATTCCCTGGGTGACCCGAGGGGCAGTGATTCTAGACCACACTCTAAATAGGGTCACATTTCTTTCCTAGAAGAGATTCAAGAATGGTTGCTTCTTACCCTGAAGAAATGATATTCTACTGAGTTAGATGACCTGTTCCCTATTAAGCCAGAAATCATATCCATGTGGGTAATTTCAAGTGCTTCATTTAGTATTTCAAGTTGGGGTTCTTGTGAGGTATTTTTATCACAGAATGAAAAATTTTATCCATTTGCATTCCTCAGGGCTGCCTTCATTTCAGATCTATGGTATGCTTACAGTTTAATCAACTGGCCAACTCTTTTCACGCTTTGGAGATTAACTGTAAAAGCAAGATTAAGAGAAACACGTTAATTACCGTATCCCTGGAGCTCCTTCCCAGGCTGGTGGGAGCGCCTGCCTTGCAAGAGAAAGAGCAGCCTTTGTCTCTTCCCATCCTTTGGTGGAGCGCGGGAAGGGATGAGAAGTATCTTGGAAGACCCTGTGAGAGACAAAAGAAATGAGAGTTTGGATATCTTGGGGGTAAGATTCTCTTAGAGGAGCGACCATCTCAGGGAATGCGGCGTCTGGGATTCATTGTGGACTGATTTCTCTTGAGCTTCCTGCGTGGCTCCGACAGCTCCGCCCCTGTATTTCCTTTCCCTTCAGAAAGCCTTTTAAAAAAGCTCCTTTTGTGATCCTAAAAACGATAGCTCATATTTATCGCGCCTGGCACGAAGCTAAGCGCTTTACACACATTATTTCATTAAACCAGAATCATGAAGGTATTTGGTGTATGCCGAAGAAGAAAAGGCGTTTTATTTCGCGAGGGTGACATCCTTCCCAACCGGAGACGTGCATTCAGAGGATCAAAGGCCCGCTTACACCAACCAACTCATGCTCCAAATCCTTGGTTAACAAGGTTAATTAAGAGAGAGGCACAATATTGCTCCTATATTACAATTCCAAAAGCGTATATTCTAGGGGCCTATCTATTTAGTTGAAGAATAAAGAAGAGACTCTCAGGGGATTTTGTAGAACAAAGGTCTGGGGCAGAGTGGGCACCACCACATCATAACAGCGTTAACAGCAATTATTTCTTACTGGAGTGCATCTGGGCTGGACGACTACAAAGGCCTGAAATTTAATTGTGGTTTTACAGTACCCATACAATTGTCTAAGTGAATTCAGATTTATTTGAAGCGTTCACAGGAGAAGAGACCACGTGTAAATTAGAGGATTCTGGAGGGTAACAAATAACAAGCTGATTTAATACCACAGGGGAGCAAGTGTCCTCAGTGTGTGTTTCCAAGCAGCTTCCATCTGAAATTTAATCCTACGGAAGCCATGATCAAGAGCCCAACACCTAAGGAGGCCTTAAGACTGGAAAGGCTGGAAAACAAGGGCTGTCCCCAGAAGTGGGCACCCTGCCCTCCAGATGGCATCATCCTGTAGTTGGCACGCTGCTCAAGAATGAGGAAGAACGCTTGGTATTAGAAGGAGTTTGGCTGGGGAAAACGTGTGACCATGGTTTTGGGGGGTTTGGGGGGCTTGGTTTTTACATTGTGATGTTGTATTAGTTAGCTCAGGCTGCCATGACAAAATACCACAGACTGGGGGGCTTAAACAACAAACGTTTATTTTCTCACAGTTCTGAAGGCTGGGAAGGGCAAGATCAAGGTGCCAGCTGGTTCAGTTTCTGGTGAGGGCTCTTCCTGGCTTGCGGCCAGCCCTCTTCTCACTGTGTTTTCACGTGGCCTTTCTTCCACGTGTGGCCATGGAGAGAGAGATCATGCTCTTCCTCTTCCTATAAGGGCACTAACCCTATCACGAGGGCTCAACCTTCATGACCTAATTGACCCTAGTTACCTCCCCAAGGCTCCACCTCCAAATATCATCACACTAGGAGTCAGGGCTTCAAACACCACATCCTATCAGCCAGAATTAGTCACATGACTAAACCAGCCTGCAATGGATGCTAAGTGTGGTCCCCGTTTTGCCCTGAATGAACAAGCTAAAGATCAGGGGTTATATCACTGTAGAAAAGGATAAAAACAGGTGTTGGTGTCAACTTACAGTTCTGTCACAGTCTGCTTCCCTAAATATCTATGTATCCTCTTATCAGATGGAACCCACAGACCCACTCCACCTCAAAGCCCTTCCCACTCACTGCATGTCTTGCAAAGTCCAGAACTTTGCTCTGTCCTGGCTCTGCTCTGTTACTGGCATCTATGCCCTGCCTCTCTCTCTTCCCCCGTCCCTCCCCATCTAGTAAAGACTCTCTTGGGGCCATCTGAATCATAGCTTTAGGGGAAAAACCTATCATTTGATGATTGCTACTGTGCTGGATACCATGTCTGGCAAACAGCCTTTAATGGAAGGTGCTGGAAAAAGGCTTAGGACCACAGTCCTACTCTGCTAAGGCCATTGTCCGGAATCCACACTTCCAAGGGCTTCTCATCAGACACAGAGGGTGTTGGCTGTTTCAACCATCCGAGGCTCTAGATTGTAGGTAGAGAGGGCCTCCTGGAACAGACTTTTATTCCCTCACACCTCCGTTTGCACATAGGTGCTCTCCAGCCTGCGTTCAACTCTGGGAGACTCCACTTAAAGCAGCAGAAACATCCAAGTCATAGCAAAATTCTGAATCTGTCTTACCTTTTCCCCTCATGCTACAATCTCCCTCAGCAGGTGACAGAGCTTTCAAGGTAGAGTAAGGTCAAGTTGAACTAAATGTTTCCACTGCCAAACACGGATCACCAGATTTCTAGTCTGTACGATTCTGAGCCCTTGCCACCTCCCGCCTGAGAACTTGAACTTACACCACATCTTTTCATTTCTGCCATATGCAGTGCTGCTCGACAAGGTACTGAGTTCTATATTAATTTAAAAATGATGTTCAGCTGTAATAATGATCATAAATAACAGTGAGGTAGAAACTATGAGTGTGTTCTCTCTGTTGTGTGAAAGTCCAGAGGTGAGTGGACGATGCCTTCTCTGCTGGTTCCGCTCTATGAAGTTCCAGGGACCTGGGCTACGGACAGCTCCTCACTCGGCCATCCCTGCAGTGTGGCCACCACCATCACCGCCAAGATGGCAGCCATCATAGAACCTTCCAGGCAGCAGATGTAGGAAGGGGTAAGGATGAAAATGACATAGGCACCAATTTGCCTTTTAAGGATATTTCTAGAAACAGCCACACATCACTCTCTTCAAACATTATTAGTCAGATGCAAGTGAGACTGGGGATTGTAGCTTTTATTACAGCAGCCATGACTCCATCTAATAACGGCAGAGATTTCTAAACGTGGGAAAATGGGCATTAGTAATCTTGGCCACAGGCGCTCCCAAGTCATAGAAGAGGATTCGAATCAGTTCAGCTATGCAACTTAGGTCAAGTGATTTGAACTTTCTGAAACCCTTTTCCAATTCTGCAAATGACTGTAATTCCTCTTTCGACTGTTACAAGGATTAAATGAGTTGACAGTGATAAAATGCCTAATGTAGGGTCTGGTACATACCAACACTCAATAAACATCAGTTTCTACTATGTCCCCTATGTAAACTCTGATCTTAAACTTCTAGTTTGTAGCAATGAGTCTGGTACCACTTGAAATCTCTTTGTAACACATTTCCATTGACATTTTTTAACCTGTTTGTTAAGGGTATTTTAGTATTTATTCAGAGCTATGGATTTTTTTTATATATATAAATTTATTTATTTTATTTATTTATTTTTGGCTGCGTTGGGTCTTCGCGGCTGCGCGCATGTTTTCTCTAGTTGTGGCGAGCAGGGTTTACTCTTCATTGCGGTGCGCGGGCTTCTCATTGCGGTGGCTTCTCTTGTTGCAGAGCTTGGGCTCTAGGCATGTGGGCTTCAGTAGTTGTGGCACTCGGGCTCAGTAGTTGTGGCTCGCGGGCTCTAGAGCGCAGGCTCAGTAGTTGTGGCACACGGACTTAGTTGCTCTGCGGCATGTGGGATATTCCCGGACCAGGGCTCAAACTCTTGCCCCCCTGCATTGGCAGGCGGATTCTTAACCACTGCACTGCCAGGGAAGTCCTGGAGCTATGGTTTTTATAGAATAAATATTCTTTTAATTCTTTGTTATCTAAAAGAATTTGCCTGCCTTTGGGAGTATACCAAAAAAAAGAAAATATAATGTTCTCCTTTGATTCTTATTCATGTTACTATTCAGTATACTCTACATAGGCCACTTATGTTGATATAGTTTTGCATAAACTTTGGATCTTAATTCTCTTTCTCCTTATGGTTCCTATTTTTTCTCTCTTTCCTTCTGACTTCCTCCTTTCTAACATCTCTGTTTCTCTATCTCTTCCTTTCTTCCTTTCAAAAAAATTACGTTTCAGTCACTTTGCAAAGTACTATGTACTAGGTATGTAAATATTTAATATATGTTACAGGCTATTAAATGGAACATTTTCTTGACATCTTGAAATTTTGGCTGAAGCCACAAAGCTGTTAACATGGAGGGTAAGGACCTTTATCTTCTAAAAAACAGTGCTAAACATAAGCACGCAGGACTAGCTGATAGATGCCAACTCCTGGTTTCAGGTTTCATCTTCTGAACGTTGGGTTTCATCTTCTAAACGTCAGGTTTCATCTCTGACATGATGTCATCATTCCCATCTTAAACAACAAAATCTGGATAAACTGAAAATAAATTACTTTTCTCTGACCCATCAGAAAACTGAGGGCAAAACCTACTGTACAGCACAGGGAACTATACTCAATATTTTGTAATAACCTATAAGGGAAAATAATCTGAAAAAGAATATATATATATATATATATATATATATATATATATATACACTTAATTTGTATATATATATTACATATATATGTAAAACAATCACTTTGCTGTACACCTGAAACTAACACAACACTGTAAATCAACTATACTTCAATTAAAAAAATTTTTAAGAATAAAATAAAATATATAATGGAATCTTTTATACCAAATTCTGTGTAGTTTTGGGGTTAAATGTGATTATAGCTGCATGCGGTTTATTATCTTGCTGCAAAATATGGATGAGATCATTAGTTTAATGATTTAAACCTCCCAATAAAAAGAAATTAACATAAAAAAAAAGAAGAAGAAAACTGAGGGCAAACCAGCACTGCAAATTCTGGAGAAGTTGGTTCAGAGAGACAGAGCCAAGATCTACTTACCTGGAGCAGAAACCACTGGAGCTATAAAGTGGTCGGAACACTTAAATGGCAATTCTGACAAATCGCTAGAGGCTGAGGATGAACTAATATGACAGTGAGAAACTCTTGGGAATCAAAGTCTTAAGGGCCCTCACACTTACGTGGGCTTTACCTCTGGGAATCCTAGCAGGTTCTCACAGTGAAGGTCTGAGAAAGATCCCTTCCTGGCTCTGGGGAAGAGGGATCATTGTGAAAGAAGCCCAGGGCTTTCCCCACACAAAGCACTCTCCAGGGGAAGGAACTTTGCCAAAGCCTTATCTCAGCAGGACGAAGGTCATTCTACCCGCTTCCAGCTCTACTGTCTCACCTAAGAGGAGAAAATAGTCAGCTCGGGCCAGGGCTTTCAGGAAGTGGATTGGGAACACTGCAGCCAGGGAAAGAAGACGGACAGGGAAAAAGCTACACTCCTGGAAAACATTTATGAAGATTACAGCTCTGAGAAACAGGTCCCCTAGAAGGTGAGGTTCAGTCAGAAGTTTGTAGACTGCTACCCTTCTCCCCACACCTTACTGCACACCAACAGAGCTCCAGTGTAATAACAGTGGATTATAGCTGAAAACATTGCAACATACAAGCTCTCTCTCTAAAAAGAAATGCTTAGGGAAACCCAAAGACCAGAGGGGAGACAGAAACAAGGGTCATAGAGGGATTTGTAGCCTCTGGCACTTAGAGCTACAGTAAACATTAAATATAGCCCAGCCCCTAAATAGATTAACATCAACCCTCACACCAAAAGCCTATTTACCCCAGTTCCCATAACCCAATAAAACATGCTTGGCTTTCAACCAAAAATTACAAAGCATGCCAAAAAGCAAGAAAAAACAGTCTAAAGAGACAAAGTATTATCAAAACCAGACTCAGATATGACACAGATGTTCAAATTATTGGGCAAGGAATTTAAAATAACTATGATTAATATATTAAGGACTCTAATGGAAAAAGTAGATAACATGCACAAACATGCACATAATTGTGATACTGTGATTTATATTAAGATATATATATTCCTCTTCCCCATTTCTGGCACAGAGCTCCTAAAACCCTCACGATTCCTAAGTGATAAGAATGATAAAGATGAAATGGGTGCCCTATTATTCATCTGACAAGTTCCTTTCACCCACACCTGAGTTTATATTAATGAGGGGACTTTTGGAAAGCCCGTAAGGGTGCAAGCTGGTTGCCTGGGAAACCTTTGGGGAGGGAAGAGGGACCGGAGGTTGAATCAGTCACCAATGGCCAATGATGTAATCTCATGCCTATGTAATGAAGCCTTCATAAAACCCAAAGGACAGCCTTCAGAAAGCTTCCATGTTGGTGAATGCATCCCCATGGCTGGAGGATGGGCACCCCCAGTTCCATGGGCACAGACGCTCCTGCACTTGAGACCCTTCCCAGCTCTACCCTATGGACCTCTTCTCCTGGCTATTCATCTGTATCCATTATAATAAACTTATAAATGTAAGTTTCTCTGACTTCTGTGAGCCATTCTAGCAAATTAATCAAACTGGAAAAAGGAGTCATGGGAACATGCAGTGTCAAGCCAGTTGGTCAGAAACGCAGGTGACAACCTGTGCTTACAATTGGCATCTGCAGTGGGGGCAGTCTTATGGGACTGAGTCCATAACCTGGAGGATCAAGATGCTCTCTCCAGGTAGATAGTGTCAGAACTGTGTTAATTTATAAGACACCTGGTCAGTGTCCCCTGAGAACTGGAAAATTGCTTAAACCCCACACATCTGGTGTCAGAAGTGTTGTGAGTGTGGTAGTCTTCCCAACTCAGTTGGTGGTGTTGGAAAACAGCCATCAGAGTAATGTAAACAGAGAGATGGAAACTCTAAGAAAGAATCAAAAGAAAGTTAGAACTCAAAAGCACCATAACAGAAATGAATGCCTTTAATGGGCTCATTAGTAGACTAGACACAGCCAAGGAAAGAATCAATGAAATTAAAGATGAGTCAATGGAAAGTTCCCAAATTGAAATGGAAAGAGGAAAAGATGGGGGAAAAAAACATCCAAGAAATGTGGGGCAATTTCAAATGTGTATCATAGGCATAACTGGAATACCAGAACATAAAGAAAGAGAGTAGAAAGCAGAAGAAATATTCCAAGTAATAATGGCTGAGAACTTTCCCAAATTAATGACAAACACCAAACCACAGATTCAGAAAGCTCAGAAAACAACAGCAGGCTAAATACCAAACACACACGTACACACACACATATATCATATTCTAACTACAGAAAAATCAAAGACAAAAAAAAAGAGAAAATTTTTAAAGAAAAATCTTTAAAGAAGCCAGAGAATAAAAAACCACCTTACAGCCAAAGGAACAAGGATAAGAATTTCAGGGTGCTTTCATTAGAAACTATGTGAGAAAGAAGAATGTGGAATTTAAATATGTAAAGTGTTCAAGAAAAAAATCTACCAACCTAGAACTCTATATCCAGCAAAATTATCCCTCAAAAGTAAAGGAGAAAGAAAGACTTTCTCACACAAACAAAAACTGAAGGAATTCATCACCAGTAAACCTATCTTATAAGCAAGAAATGTTAAAAGGAGTTCTTCAGAGAGAAGAAAAATGCTACGTAGGTCTGAATTTGGATCTATATAAAGAAAGGAATAATGTTAGGAATAAATGAAGGTACAACAAAACTTTTTATTTTTATTATTTAATTGACCTAAAAGATAATTATGTGTTTAAAGGAATAATAGCATCAATGTATTATATGGTTATAGCATGTAGATAAGTGGAATGAATAACAGCAATGTCACAAAGAATAGGAGGAAAGAATTGGTAATACTCTGTTATAAGGTACCTGCAGGCCACACAACACTATATGGTTTACTTCAGAGTGGACTTAGATTAGTTAAAACTACATATTGTAAACTCGAGAGCAACCGTTAAAAAAATTTTTGACATATAATCAATATGATAAGTGGGGAGACAAAATAGAATCATATAAAATGTTCAATTAAAACCAGAGAAGGCAGGAAAAGAGGGGGAAAAAAAGAAACAAAGAACAAATGCAACAGTAGAAATCCTTAATTCATCTACATAAATAATCACTTTAAATGTGAATGATTAAATACACCAATTAAAAGACAGAGATTGGGGCTTCCCTGGTGGCGCAGTGGTTGAGAATCTGCCTGCCAATGCAGGGGACACGGGTTCGAGCCCTGGTCTGGGAAGATCCCACATACCGCAGAGCAACTAGGCCCGTGAGCCACAGCTGCTGAGCCTGCGCGTCTGGAGCCTGTGCTCCACAACAGGAGAGGCCGCGATAGTGAGAGGCCCGTGCACCGCGATGAAGAGTGGCCCCCGCTTGCCACAACTGGAGAAAGCCCTCGCACAGAAACGAAGACCCAACACACCCAAAAATAAATAAATAAATTAAAAAAAAAAAAAAAAAAAGACAGAGATTGTCACAGTGGATTAAAAAAACAGGACTCAACTATATATTACATATATAATTTATATATTAAATATAAAGACTCAGGTTAAAAGTAAAGGGATGAAGAAAGATATAATAATACTAATCAAAAGAAAGCTGGAGTAGTTATATTAACTTCAGACAAAGCAGACTTCAGAACAAGGGAGTTTATCAGGGATAGAGAGAAGCATTGCTTAATGATAAAGGGGTCAATTCTCTCTGAAGATCTAACAATTTTAAATGTGTATGCGTCTAACAACAGAGAGTCAAAATACGTAAGGCAAACACTGATAGAACTGAAAGGAGAAATTTTAAATCTACTATTATAGTTAGAGGCTTCAATGTCCCTCAATCAGTAATGCATAGATAAAGCAAGTAGAAAATCAATAAGGATACAGATAATCTGGACAGCACTGTCAGTGGACCTAATTGACATGTATAAAATATGCCATCCAACAACAGCAGAATATACATTCTTCTCAAGGTCATCTGGAACATCCACCAAGAGAGACCACATACCAAGCCATAAAAGATACCACAACAAATTTACAAAAATGGAAATCATACAAAATATGTACTCTGACCGAAGTGGAATTAAACTCGAAACCAGTAACAGAAAAATATCTGGAAAGCCCACAAATATGTGGAAATTAAACAACATATTTCTAAATAACCTGTCTGAAGAGGAACTTAAACATAAAACATATTTTGAACTAAGTGAAAATGAAAACACAACTTACCAAAATGTATGGAGGGAAATTTATATCATTAAAAGTATCAATTAGAAAAGAAGAAAGCTCTCAAGACAACAACCTAAGCTTCCACCATAAGAAACCAGAAACAAGAAGAGCAATTTAAGCCTAAAGTAAGCACGAGTAAAGAAACAGTAAAAATTAGAATAGAAATCAATAAAACTGAAAAGAGGAAAACAGTAGAAAAAATCAATATAATGGTAACAGAGGAGATAAAATGGAATCATAAAACATGCTCAAAACCAGAGGAAGCAGCACAGGAGATCAACAAAATTGATAAGCCTCTAGTTTTCTCAATGTCTGGTGGAAAAGTCATCAATGCATTCTTTCTAAAGTTGACTTAAATTATCATGGACCTCAGATCTTAACTCCTGCATAAAATTTTTAGAGCAAGTGTATAAAAGTTCATTTATAAATCTAACTGGATTTTATTTCAGTATTAATCAACCAACCTATTTGTAGAGTGGGTGGAAGGCTGGGAGTTTTCAGTGGCCCAGAGTAAGAAAGGGCTCTGCAGCAAAGCGGTAGAAAGATGGGATTTTTAATTAATGGAATTGGGACAATAGGATAACAAACTAGATACCTTACACAACAGTAGAACAAACTTCAAATAAATAGAAGACTTAAATGGACCAGAAGAAAAACATGAGAATATTCAATTTATAAATTCAATTCATAAAGAAAAATATGAGAAATTTTAATTCAAAATACATGAAAGTACTGGAAGAAAAACATAAGAAAATTCAAATAGAGCCTTGGAGTAGGGGAAGCCTTTCTAGTTAAACCTCAAAGGAAGGGCTAACAAGTCCAAATAGATAAATATAAAAGCCTTCCTTAGAGCAAAGTAAAAAAGCTTTATATTGCTTTTAAGAGGAATATGTGTAAAGCTTCTTCATTAAGTATAAAGTTTATACACTTAAACACTTATAGTTCAACAAGTATAAAGTCTTTTAGTATATAAACTTTATCAAGTGAAGAAGGTTCTCTTTTATCCCTAATTTTCCAAGAGTTTCTTTTAGTAAGATCTCACTCACACACACACACACACACACACACACACACACACACATACACTCTCTCTCTCTCTCTCTCTCTCTCTCTCTCTTTTGGATTCCAGCTAAAGCAATCAGATGTTCCATGACAATGTGCTTTGGTAATTCCCCCTTTGGGCATGCACCCTTTCCCTTCACCTGATATTCATCTGTTCATGTTACCTGCCTTCCCACGTAGACATTCAGATTTTGGATGCTGGTGTCATATTGCCTGTGAATATAGTCCCTTTGCTGTCTTGATGTGGATGCATTACCAGGAAATGTAAGCCTCTCTGCACAAACCCTCCATGTCCTGCAGGTCTGGGCCTACCAACCCAGCACCCCTGCTATCTGCTCATACCTGCCCAGTGACAGCTGTCAACCTGTCATACAAGCCCTATCCAGATCTTTATTTTTTTAAATAGCACATGAAATCAGAGATTTGCTACTCACTCTTAAACTTGTCATTGAGAAGTGTTATATGTTTGCATTACATTAAAAATTATGTTTCTAAAAACTCCTATGATGATTGAGAAGTGCTTCTGACAATTGATACAGGGCTTTTAAAAATAGGAAAACGAATTGTGCAAAATCATAACTACATAAAATAAAATTTAAAGCAACTTAACATCATTTGGAGAAAAGCTTATGGACATGCACCCCAAATCTCTCTGGTGTTGCCTCCATGGGTAATGTGACTAAGGGTGCTTTTTTTCACTTCTCCTTCCTGTATCTCTCAAATTGTAATGAGGATCTCTGCCAGTGGGGCCTCACCCAGATCCCTTTTCCCCCCGATACACCCACCCAGCTGCTGCAAGGGACTCTAGCAGCTGATGCTTGTGACCTTCTCCCCAGACTCCTTCCTGCCTGACTGAGCCAGTGCCCCACCTTCAGGGCCTGTATTTGTTTGACTCAGGGTACAAGGAGTGGACTCAGTGATACAGTTTAAGCTCCAGAGTGCCCCCTCCACCCCAACGGAGCCGGGCGCAAGGTAAGACTTTACCTGCCCACGCCTGGCTTTGCTCTTTCCCCTTCCTTATAAAGCTTCCCTCACTGCCGTTCAGGGTTTTAGCAACCAACCCACACTGAGTGCTGGGGCAGGCTAGGGGTTTCCAGTGGCCTGGAATAAGAAAGGGCTCTGCAGCAGAGCTGTATAAGCTGTGGGATAAGCAGCCCCGCTACCTGGGCCATACGACCCAGAAGATCCCATGATGCTGGAAATCCAATAGGAGAGATGCAGGCACGCTTCCTGGTTTCTGGAGCAAGACCGCACCATCCGTAGTAGGAAATTAGCTCCTGGGTCCAGCTGGGCCCTGGGAGAGAGGAAGCATCCGGCTGTAGAGCATCAAGTAACTATGCAGCAAGAACTCCCCACGTTAAATGAGGACCGTCCCACTGACCAGGACATAGGATCAGGCAAAGCCAGCTTCAGTCTATCACAGGATGGAAGTGGTATATCCAGGATCGAGCTTGACAGGCCCAGAAGGCACAAGTAAGGGGCACAGACAGGCCACTCAGGCTCCCTGTCACCTTCCACTGCTGCACAAGTTCCATTCTGTCAGCTCACACATACGGGAAGTCCCCTGTGGCCAGATGACAGAGGAAAACCCCAAGCTTTGTTCACACGGGGATGTTCGGTGTTGGTACAAGTCAACAAAGCAGCGATGCGTCACCTCAGCCCCCTGGGGGGGGAGGGGAGGGTGTTGGGAGATCGAGTGGGATGGAAACCATCCCAACTGCGCAGGGGTCCAGGCGGTGTACCCAGCCATCTCCTTTGTAAGAGAGAGGGGTTCATAGCCAGGATACACACAGACTCGTGCAGTGGAAATGGCTTGGTGGGTGATCAGGACCTAGAAGGAACAAATCTGGGATATCAGAGACAAGAAGGTCTGGGGAAGGAGCATGGAGATAAACATATGGGAGTGGCCGTAGCACTCCTGTGAGGGTCTTTATCACATGTTAATGTCCACCACAGAGCATCCCTTTAGCAGAGACGTTAAACTGAATAGACAGGATAGCTTGGCTAGGAGACATCAGCCAGCCTCTGTCCTCAGCTACCCCAGTCTTTGTACAATGGCCATAGACTGGAACAGCCATGGTAGCAGAGAAGGAAGCCAGGCATGTCCCAGCAGGGCTGCCTTTCACCACAGGCTCCCTTCTGCTGAGGCTGATCGAGCAGCTGCTACGGAGACGGATGCTGAGCCCTCCATTACAACACTGTCCCTCAAGGAGGCTAACCAGGCCCTTCATGGCAAGTGATTACATTGGATCCCTTCCATCCTGGCAGGGTCAGCGGTGCAACCTGACCAGTCTAGAAGGTTAGATAACAATACCATATATCATAAAATATGCAAATTGAAAAAATGATTTTTTTGTATTGTTACAGATTCACAATACCTGTATCACTGCAGTTATGTGTGAGTAGAATTTTGATGAATTAGATTGTTTGTAATTGTTTTTTCCCCCTTCTAAGTTTACTCATTTTATTAAGACTATGTGAAAAGCAAGGAAAACTGTATTTTTTTTTTTTTTAAGGTAATGATTTGAGATTTCTCAGGGGATTTCATTAGAGTTGGAACAAGGTTTTTAACGTCTTTTAAAAGTCATTAAAAGATGACTTTTCTGGGGCTTCCCTGGTGGCACAGTGGTTGAGAATCCACCTGCCAATGCAGGGGACACGGGTTTGAGCCCCAGTCCGGGAACATCCCACATGCCGCGGAGCAACTAAGCCCGTGCGCCACAACTACTGAGCCTGTGCTCTAGAGCCCGTAAGCCACAACTACTGAGCCCGCATTATGCAACTACTGAAGCCCGCGTGCCTAGAGCCAATGCTCTGCAACGAGAGAAGCCACCGCAATGAGAAGCCCGCACACTGCAACGAAGAATAGCCCCCACTCACCACAACTAGAGAAAAGCCCATGCGCAGCAACGAAGACCCAACACAGCCAAAAAAAAAAAAAAAAGACGACTTTTCTGAATTTCATTTGTTAAGAACATTCTCCGATCTGAGCACCAGCACCACGAAGGATTAGATTCCTATTCAGTAAGAATTTAATTCAGAAGGATGAATTTACTATTCACTCCCCTCCCCTTTCCCCTGGGGCAGAGCACACTTCCACGCTCCACTGACCTTGGGCTTGGCCATGTGTCTTGATTTGGACAGAAGAGGTGATGTGATCAGTGGAAGTGATCTAATCAGATGTCTTAAGAGGCGTGGCCTTGGGCTGACTCATAGCCTGAAGCAAAGCCTCCCGATGACTTGCAGACCTAAAAGCAAACAGTGTGAATACATAAATAAATGCCTACTTTAATGAACCCTGAGCTTTGGGATGACTTGTTCTGCAGCACTGTTGAGCAATACCTGACAATTACAAACATCACCAACATTGTCTAATCATGATTACAGATAAAAGGCATGCACCTGAGTGTCTGAGCTGTACAACCAGAGGATATAGAATCGCACTTCAAAGGGATTTGGACAAGATTGTTCACCTAGAGAACAATCTGTGTTGTAAGCCTAGAATGTTATAGTTACGTGGAGTTTATCATTTGCTTAGCTTGATTTTTTTCCATATACCACGTACAGCACACCTGTGCTTTGGAGGGAACCTACAGCCACGTTCTAGACCAGCACTGACAAATCTCATCTTCCAAGTTTCCACCATCACGCGAGGACTCACGTGCACTGGGAAATGGCTCACTGGTGATCGGGGGCCAGCACAACCCAAATAACGAGCACAGTGTCAATCTGCATGTGACACTAGTTGTGAGACAATCAGGAAAGAATATTTTGTCCCAAATAAGGCAAATTCAAAATAAAATCAACCCCAGGCAGATGCAGGAAGTTTCCAATCACTCCCCAAAGGAGAAAGGTGAGCTAAGGCTGTTGCTGCCGACAGCAGGGGTGAGACTTGAAAGAGAAGAAATTGGGCAATATTCCGTATATATACCTCATGGCCCAGAATCACACTTCCCAACCATCCAGGATACATTAAGAGAGGACTCTAGTCAAAGGGTACAGAAATCTGAGGGATGTGGAAATGCAGAGTGATCCTTCCCCCAAACACACACACACACACACACACACACACACACACACACACACACAGTAGATTCATGGGTCATGTAGAAACGTAATCAGGAAGTTTAACAGAGTCTAAAACACTTTTTTGAGAGTGTAGTTTGTGTTCTGATTGTTCCCATGTTCCTTCTTTACCCTAAGATTCTCCTCTGCTGGGTGTAGACGTTTCTTCTGCATCCTGCACAGGTACCGAATTCTCAACTGCTGATGCATTTCTTCTTGATATCCCTCTAGCACATCACTCTTTCCTGACTCAAGTCTCATCTTTCTGATAGCCCCTCCTCCATCTTCCATGCCAGTTCACTTGTGCACCCTGTTTCTTAGTTCAGGCTGCAATAATAAAAATACCACTGACTGGGTGGCTTAAAAAATAAACTTATTTATCCCAGTTCTGGGAGCTGAGAAGTCCAAGATGAAGGTGCCAGTAGATTGGCAGAGCAGGTGTCTGGTGAGGACCAGCTTCCTGGTTTGCAGACAGCCACCTTCTTGCTGTACCCTCCCAAGGGAGAGGAAGAGAAAAAGAGAGGGTGGGGTAGAGGGGCCCTCTTGTGTCTGTTCTTATAAGGGCATTAATCCCATTCATGAGGGCTCCACCCCCATGACCTAAGCACCTCCCAAAGGCCCCACCTCCAAACACCATCACATTGGGGATTAGAATTTCAACATACAAATTGGGGCCAGGGAGAGACACAAATATTCAGTCCATAAAATGCTGTCTGTTGCATGTTGCTGTTCTCAGTGTCCCATCTTTAACTCCCTTCTCATCTCACTATAACATATTCTCCCCAGGTGGTCTCCTGAGGCAAACGAAACAAAAGAAAAATAAACAAATGGGACCTAATTAACCTAAAAGCATTGCACAGCAAAGGAAACCATTGACAAAATGAAAAGACAACCTACTGAATGGGAGAAAATATTTGCAAATGATATGATCAATAAGGGGTTAATATCCATAATATATAAACAGCTCACACAACTCAATATCAAAAAAAACAAATAACCTGATGAAAAAATGGGCAGAAGACCTGAATAGGCACCTTGCCAAAGAAGATACACAGATGGCCAACAGGCACATGAAAAGCTGTTCAACATCACGAATCAGAGAAATGCAAATCAGAACCACAGTGAGATATCACCTTATACCTGTCAGAATGGCTATCATCAAAAAGTCTCTCTGGATTTGGGCAAACTGCAATTTTTCTTTGGTGACAGAATGTCCCTTCAAGGCTAAGAGTGTTAGCAAGTAGATGCTGTCTTCCTGTGAGAAGGCTTGAGAAAGAGAGCAAAGAAGTAAATCATCCATATATTGCAACAAAGTAGAACCTCTAAGGAGCTTTATATTATCCAGATCAACCTTCAGGATTTGTGAGAATAAGAAGATTCTCAGTAAAACTCTGAGGCATTACTGTCCAGGTGAATTGTTTTTCTTCCCAAGTGAAGGCAAAAAGGTATTGGGTAACTTTGTCAACTGGAATACTAAAGAAGGCACTGCATAAGTCAATTACAGTAAAGAATTTACTTCTGGTGGGAATGGATGGTAGTAAAGTCTGAGGGTTAGAACCACAGGGTGTTGAGGGATAAGAAGGTGTTTACTGCTCAGAAGTCCTGGACAAACCTCCATCCTCAGCCCTTCGGTCTCCTCACTGGCAATATGGGAGTGTTACAGGGGCTAGCACTGGGATAATGGGGCCTTGAGAGACTTTCAATCTGCTGTTATGGGTTGTATGCCTTGAAAGGCTTCTTTACTTATCGAGTATTGATTAATTCTGGTAAGAGATTTTGATGCCTCTGTTTGACTCTTGATGGGAGGTGCACTGTGAATTTTGCCAATATCAGTTGCAGCTTTTGCCCATAAGGAGGGTGGTAGCGATTCAACAGGGACAAATGATCAGTGTTTCCAGAATCAGTTCTAGTACCATAAGAGATGGAACAAATTAAATCAAAGGGTGATTTAATTCACCTGGTTGGCTGCTTTGATGACTACTGTCAAATTCTAGGATTATTTCTCCCTTTGGGAGAAAGAAATCCCAGCATGATTCTTCTCTAAGAAGTCTTGGCCTAACAGATGGCTAGGGGCAGAGTAACTAAGGAGAAAGTGGTGTCTATCTCTCAAAGGACCTAAACAAAAGGGAATAGGTTCAGAGACAGGAACCTCTTGAGTTTTGTTAGAGATACTCACAATTTGAACTCTTTTAGTCCTCCGAGGCAGGGGCTACTTTATATAGTGGGGTTGAGCGCAGAGAATGCGGCTCGAGTGCCAGTTAGGACTGGAAGAGATTCATCCCTGATCTGGGGAAATGTTTCTCCAAGCCAATTAAAAGGGAGAATTGCAAAAAGCCCCTGTAGTTCCTCAGAGCCTTACCGTTGTGAATGGGAGGACATTGGAAAGGCTGGTTAGAAGGCTGAAGGTGTCTAAAGCTCTAAAATTTCTAACAATCTCTTTTCCAGTGTCCTGGATCTTTGCAACAATAGCAGAAACTAGGAGGGTTTGGTTTTGTTTAGAAGACTTCATCTGCTGGAGTTGAAGATTAAGAATTTTGGCGGTCTTCCTTTTGGTGATTCATCTAGAGAGCAAGAGAGCTGGTTTGCCAAATTAAGTCTGGAGTGGACGTAATTTCCCATTCTTTTTACTAGAATTTTTACTAATTTCCCATTAACATAGAGTTCAAGCTACCCAGGGGGAATCAACATCTGAAGGAAGACCAGGATTTTCTTTAAAAGCAATCTGAAGTCGATTGTAATATTCATAAACAGATTCATCAGATTTTTGTGCGCAAGCCTGAATTTTGTTCCAATCAACAGACTTTGGAAAAGCCCTAGGAGTTGCCCAATGAAGTCACCTAGCTGGTCACCCAGGTGTAATTCTGGAGAGTCCAGGATTTTCCCAATTGACTATTTTCATCCAATATTAGGCCTGACCTTCACTGACAAGCATATGCTGTAAGTCAGAGAAACCAGGTTGATCCGTTTGAATGATTAATTAAACTCCTCAGCAAATCCGTGAGGCTCTTCGGTTACTTTGGGAGAATCTTTGACTATGGTTTGCAGTTCAGCTTTAGCCCAGGAATATAAGAAATCAAGGGTTTAGCCTCTGGCTGCTCAGAAGTCTTAATTTTAAAGGGACAGGTTCTGATTAGTTAAGAGGAAAAGGCTGTAGGGAGAGTTTCAGAGAGAAAGGGAAGTTTGGAGAGAGATTAGTACGGAGGAACTGAGGGTCTAGAGGAGGTGTAAGTGGCAAGAAAGGAAAGAGAAAGATAGTACGAGAGGCAGAGTGTGACCACAAGGAGACAAGGGAGAGAGCTGAGATGGAGGAGGAGGTGGGGTCTGAGGAAAAGAAGCCAAGGAAGAAGAGCCTGACACTTCGGGAGCCATTTTATCTTTCTTTAATCATTAGTTTGCCTCAGTTAACCTTAAAATCTCATTTTACAGAGAGGCAAACCCCTGATAACATTTAGAAGCCTCAAAATACCATTCGAAATAGGCATTCCATTCACTTCCAGAAATTCTAGAGCTCTAGATGTCCAATTTGGTTTTAAGAAGATTAGGTTTGGGGATTTCCAAGGTTCCCCATCATAGCCATTGATGTGCTAATCTGCCTTTGGTCAGGTGGGTCCATTTAGTTAGAAATGGGCATGAGGTAGGACCAGGGTTTTTAAACATAAAATCGGCTAGAATCCCTGTAGGGGGGCACACGCTCAAAATCTTTAGATAACCAGGATCCCCTTTCTCTCTCTCTCTTTTTTTTTTTTCCCTAGAGTAAAAGAATAATTTTCAAACAACCTAAATAGCTCATTACAGCTCAAATGACTCAATTCAAGCACCTTAAAGAGTTCAAACATCTCAAACCACCTGCAGGCCTAATGCCAGCCAGTTCTAAGGCAACAGCTTGGTCCCAGAGGAGCAGGGTCAAGGGCTTTTCACCAGGGCCTATAGATCAGCTCCTCTTCCAAAGGCATGGGCTGACAGCTGAACTGGGACAGTTCCGGTAAAAC
This sequence comes from Balaenoptera ricei, assembly GCF_028023285.1. Taxonomy (NCBI): domain Eukaryota; kingdom Metazoa; phylum Chordata; class Mammalia; order Artiodactyla; family Balaenopteridae; genus Balaenoptera; species Balaenoptera ricei. The sequence continues at coordinate 78,021,801 of NC_082655.1, forward strand.
AAATACTACAAAAATCAGACCAAAGTACCAAACAAGTACGCTCATACAGAACAAGGCCTTCACCAGAAGAAAACAAAACCGTAAAACAGATCCCCATTAAAGCCCAGAGAGCTTCAAATGCAAAGAGGGTGGAGGTTCAGACTGAGGAGAAAGACTCCAGGGTCTGGGAGAAAAACCATGACCTCAGTGGGGTCCACTGTGGGTCCCGCACCTGTTTGCTCACTGGCCCCGGAGCCGGCAGCGGTCTTCTCTGGTGCCCCCACCAGGCCCCCAAAATGTTGACCCGAAATAGGCAGACCGCCAGATGCTTCTCCAGCAAAGAGGGGCTTCCCTGGGATAGCAGAGCATTGCAGCTTGGGGTCGGCAACCACGGCAGCCACAGCAAGGCCCTGCAGGGCAAGGGAAGCTTTTATGGAGGGGAAAAGAAGTGGAGGGGATGCATTAAACAGAGCCCACGGCTTGTCATTGGCCGGGTCCTTCCAGGAAAAAAGAGGAGTCGGGCTTCTTCCTGTTCTGCTCCGCTGTAGTCACAGGGCGTGAGAGCTCCCCCTGCTGGTCTCCTGGCGCTATTTAACTGAGGTTTCTGTTTATTAATTTTTTACAGCTTCATCTGTACTATGTAGATAATGACAATATTTACCCTATAAAGTTGCTGTGACCATTAAACAAGTTGATACAGGTTAAAAAAAAAAAGCTTAAAATAGTGCCTAGCATATAGGAAGCACTCAACAAATATTAGTTTACAAGATTCTAGGATATTACTCCTCCAGCTTTGAGTGGAAACAATGTTTTCCCATAAGTTACATCTTCACTTTAAACCACCTTCTGTCACTCTGATATCTAACAATTCCCCCAAGTTTTCCCTCATTCATAGAATTTGAACCTGGTCCCCTGGCTCATGGATCCATTCCCCCCCCCCAATTTTACCACCCTTTGGGGTAGCTCAAATGCCGCTGTCCCCATGACTAATCCAGTACTCAAGCATCAATGGTATTTGAGGAACCCCCCTGTCTGTGGGCTTCCCTAGAGCTCACTGCTATGTGCTGAATGTGTCCCTTCAAAATTCACATGTTGAAATCCTAGGCCCCCAATGTAATGGTATTCAGAGGTAGGGCTTTGGGTGGTAATTAAGCCTTGAGGGCGGAGCCCACAAGGTAGGATTAGTGTCCCTATAAGAAGAAGAAGAGAGCTAGCTTATTTTTTATAGCAGCCCAAGCTAAGACATTTGCCTGCCAGATTGCCTTGTCCCTGATGTCCTAGGTTTCAGTTTCCCATTCTGACCACAGGGTCTGTCCCTTTACTTCCCTCAAAAGATTCATGCCTTTCTCCCCCAAATCAACAGGTTCCTTGCATTCTATCAGCATCATCCTATATTCCTTTATAATACTATCACCAATGAACATTTTTTAGTCTATTACTTAATAAAATTGTCCTCTTTATCACCTGAACTGACACATGGCCCCTTCCTTCCACTTCACTGACCTTTCTCTTTGTTCTTCTTCACATCTCTCTTCACCACCTCTGAAGTGCACGTGATCCCCAGGGTTTCTTCCTGTGTCAGAGCAGTTGTCACTCTCGGCACCTCCCATGGTTAGACAGACAGTCGAGTCTATTTCACAAAACAAAAAAAAATCATCCTTCTTATTTTTTTAGCAACCACAGATAGGTCCATGGCTCCCATATCAGCATCTGAGGCCCAGCCCTTGCCCCTAAACCTGGATTTCTAAAAGCCTGATGGACGTCTGCACAAATCCCTTCCTGCAAAAGAAAACCAGAACAGCAACAACAAAAAAAACAGGACCCCCTCCCCTTGTATTCTCTGTGTCAGTGGATAGAACCACCACCCACCCAGGCACCCTGGAATTGATCCTTTATTCTCCCTCTTGGCATTCAATTTCCCAACAGTCAGATCTAGTATGTGTTCAAGGTACCAGTAATGGAGAGACACCAGAAAAAAATATTTGGAAAGCATTCAATATTTGAAATTGTACACACACACACACACACACACACACACACACATACTACAGGAAAACAAAACTAAAACAGAACTTTGCTGAATTTTCTCATACTTGTTATATAGACCATTATAGCTTGTTTTAAAAATATGTACAATGAGGCAAAAGATTCATTTTTAATACTTAGGGTCCCTAAAGATCTTAATCTAGCCCTGCCCTTCTCTTTTAGCTGCTACTAGTCACCAGGTCCTGGCAATTTGGCATCCCAAATACCTCCGGCATCCCCACCATCGCACACCCCGACCTTCATCCTTAACAGCCACCACCCTCGGTCAGGCTCTTATCCTCCCACTGGAGTTTTACAAGCGCTTTCTCAACTATCTCCCGGTCTCCCTCCCATCATAGCGTCCTTCCCTCAGGACCACTGTGGTGGCTTCTCTCAAAAGCAATTCCAGAACCATCTCAGTCCCTTGCAAAAAAAAAAGAGAAAAAAACAAAAACAAACGAACAGAACAAAATAAAACCTCTTCAACGGTACCACACAACAACAGGGAAAGTCCACGCACCTTAGCCAGACTCTCAAGGTTTCTTTGATGTATTCTGGTGTTTCTCAAATGTTACTTTCTGACCACTTTTAGCACGTTCATTTGGAAACTGTTAAACTTCCTGGGAGGGGATTCAGGATCTATGTATTTAACAAGCTTCCGGCATGTAAAATGTGAAGACTCCTGTCTACCTTCCCGGGTCATTTGCCATCACTCTCTCCCCAGCAAAGACAGTGTTTCCCAACCCTGGATGTTTGTTAAAATCACCTAGTGAATTTATTTTTTTTAAACACCAGCACCTAGGCATCTCCAGACGAATTAAAGACTACCTGGGAACGAAGTCCAGAAATTGGTATTTTTTAGAAAGTCCCCAAGTGAATCGAATATGCAGCCAAGATTGAGAACCACTGGTAGCGTTTAAGATTGAGCTGCTTGGAAAAGTACCCACACACCTATGACATATTTCACCTCCATTCCTTCGCCCATAACATTCCCCACCTGGAATGTATCTCTGCCCTGACATCTGCTGAACTAATTCTGCTTTATCCCTTAAGACTAGGCATAGGTACTGTTAACTCCAGGGAGCTCTCCCACACTCCCTCCCACGGACTGGGTTTGATCCATTTTCTCTGGGCTCCCGTAACAACAAGTGCATATCTCTACCATTGTAATAAGTATAATTGTGTACATAGTATAATTATGTTTCTGTCTCCTCCAAATAAGTTTTGAGCTAAAGGCAAGGAGCAAAACTCATGCATCTTTGCCTCCTTTGAGCTTAGCGGTATCTGGCATATAGAAGGTACTGAATGAATGATTGTAGATTGAATAAATAAAAGAGTGAAAAACATGAATGGCTTGATCTTTTTGATAAAACAGTAGTTGAGTCACCTGTCTAGACTAAGAGGCCTAGGGTGACGTTAGAATATTGGAAAGAGGAGGATATTTGGGATTATGGTTGTGAATCACCAAGAGAGGAACGGAAGAATTGAATTTTGCAAATATATTCAGATAAAATACAGAAGTAGATTTCTTTACTGTAGTTAAAATATTGGCTTAGCCATGCAATCCATTCTGTGTGCAAGTATTGTAAGTGTCATAGGGCCGTATGTATGTATTTAGCTAAGACCCAAAGAGGATTTTGTCACTGTTCTAACGGACTGTCAGCCCTTTACACCTTAGTGTAAATAAAAGCTCTGAAGGTAGGAGAAGGGCGCCATCTACTGAGAAAATGGAGCATAACAGAGATGTGAAAGCTTCAGAGGTTTCTTATTTTTAAACTGCTCCTAGGAATTGCCTTACCAAATTTCTTACTCTGCCCGCTGCATATTTTATCAAGTATTTTTCTAGATTATTTTAAACACGTTACTTAGGAAAACTTTATATTGCCTCAATAAATATTCTGTGCCCATTTTTAAATACATCAAACTTTGTTCATATTTTCCTTAAAATTTGCAGTGTTTTTTCCTTAGATGTCCTTAATTAAAATTTTAAAAATAGAAATTAGTGGATAGCACACCTGCAAAGTCCAGACTGTTATTTATTAACAAACAAACAAAAAATACTACTTGTTTTGTTCATAAATTCAGGGGGTAAAAGGATTTTTGACACAAGACAATGGCCAGATGTGTTCACCCTTATTTAACACAAATGCAAACAATGTGCAATTAAGTGCATCCTTGGAGCCTTTGCAAGAAGGCATCCCTGGCCTGGCACTGTAGCCCACACGGTGGAGCAGATGATATCACCCGGACAGTGAAGAGAGGGCCACCCAAAACCCACTCCTTAGGTCCTGTGGCCGTAGGATGGATAACACTTTGTACATTGCATTTTCTCAAGCGCCTTCCTCGTGCACAAGAGACTTAGTTAACATTCAGAGAGGAGGCTGAACCAAATACAGAGTCTGTTCCATGACCTTCCTGCTGAGATCCCCTGAAAGTTCAAACAAGTAGAAACAGCATTTATTGAGCAGTTTCTATATGCCAGGCACTAAACTTTTCACCTTGTAGATGGTGTATCGTTTAATCAAAACATTCCTAGGAGGTAGGTTTTATACAGAGTTTAATGATGAGGAAAGGAGACTTGAAGAAACGGAAGAAGCTTACCGGAGCTCATACGTTTAGTAAGCTGTTGAAATTCCAAGGCCAATCTCTTCGTCGCTCAGATCTATTTTGTCCCCTCTTGCCCAGGCTGTGTCATAAGGGAAAAGTAGACAATCTAGCCAAGAAAAATGGTTGTGGGCGGCATCAAAAGAGAAACTAATTCTTAGATGGGGGAGGCAGAGTTGAGTGAATCCCCATTAGTTTGAAAGCGATTTCTATAGGAAGTGTTTCTCAAAATGTTTACTTTGTGATACTAATCACTGTGGTGCTTCCCTGGAGAAAGGGCGCGGCACATCCAGTTGGATTTGGGAAAGGCTGTATCTCACATCCCCTCTCAAAGGGTCAAAATGTTCAGTTAGTATGTTAAGAGCTCTGAGAGGTAAAGAACTCTGTTTAAACTGGTTTATACAAGGCTTTGTGCCGAATTTTTCTTGCAGCACTTCTAACGCCCCAGAGAAAACCAATCAGAAAGTGCCAGTGAGGGGTGGATGGGCTGTCAGCAGGGCGAGATATGGTGACACTTCCATTCTCCCACAGGCTTCTGGCAGGTGGCCACTGGGGGCTGGGAGAGACGTTAGAAGAGGCAGCCAGAACCCAAAATAGGATATTTGGGGAAATAAATAGGGATGGAGAGAGAGAGACAAAAATGGAGAAATACATAGGAAGTAAAATTAATAGGACTTGAAGATGGATTAGGTGCAGAAGGGAAATAAGTAATGATATTATTTTATTATATATTATGTATAACATATAAATAATATGTAATATATACTCTAAATAATATGTAATAAACAACCCACGGATTTCTCGCTTGGGTGACTGGGTAGATGTTGTACCGGATGAGACAGAGTTGGTTTAACTTTTTAAATTCAGTGCTCTCCAAATTTATTTATCCCTAACACTTTTTTTTTTTTTTTTTGAGATCTCCAATGGAACTGATAACCTGCAGAACACATTTTCAGAAACACCACTATAGGGTCTTATGCGTTAGAAAGGAACTGGCCCAGAGAATCTGCTCAACATCATTCAGCTTCTGTGGGGAAAATCCTAAGGAAAACTTTAGGGAGACAGATGAGTTTCACTGTACAAATGAATAGTGTGCCACTATAAGATCTAGAGCAAAGGAATCTGGAAAGGGGAGTGGTGAGCTTTCCAGCCCACCGTAGAGGAAGGGAGAGGACACTGGGAATGGTTTTGGGAGCAGTGAAGCCACAGTGTCTGACTCAGAGCCTTTGCTCCCACCATTGTCTGTCTGGGAGAAGACAATGCCGCCATGATGTCGGTGCCCCACGTGGACGGTCCCACTGGCCTTGCTCAGTGTGTGTGCCACAGCCTCCTTTCCTCATAACTCTGGGCCTGGCGGATAACACGCTGTGGAGCAATCAGCAACACCGCCCCACTCGACTGACTTCACCATGGTCCCCTCCGTTCTTATTCTGAAGCTTGAAAGAAACAGGCTTCTTCAAGAAACTCTTGCCCATGTCTTCTCTAGCATCTCATGTTAGTTAATCTCTTGGGGGGTCCTTCCAGATACCTCCAGACATGGCAGAACCTACAGGTTGTTACAGCTCAGTATCCCACTCTGGGATCCTCACAAATCAAAAATATAGAGCCGGACAAAGTGGATAGAAATAGGGTTTCAGTGCAAAGGCGGAGCCTACAGAATGGAGTATTTATGGAACACCTACCAGTTGCCACAAACTTAAAGTCTATATTTTAATTATAAAGTATTAAACACAGTCAATAGAATATAAAATATAAATTCTATATTTTAATTATAAAAGATTATATTCAATAGAATATAGAATATTAAAGTCTATATTTTAATTCTAAATATTTTATCTATCTAAATACCAGACCAGGACTTCCCTGGTGGTCCAGTGGTTAGGATTCCTTGCTTCCACCGCAGGGGTCACGGGTTTGATCCCTGCTCAGGGAACTAAGATCTGCAAGCCACGCGGCTCGGCCAAAAAAAAAAAAAAAAAAAAAAGGAAGGCCACAAAGGCATTCTTGGAAATATGGTTATGGTGACTAGTAAGGAATCATGTTCATAAGTTTGATAAGAATTTGTACTTTGATGACTGGATGAATGGTTGGTTGGTTGACTATTATTTTTGGTTAAAGTCTATGATAAAAAATAATACAAAATATAATATTTATTGAGTATTCTGAAAAATAGTCTTGCATTAAAATCAACCAGAGTTTTTATTCTTCAAACTAAAGAAGTTATATTCAACTCAAGTGCATCACAAAATAGATATTTACCCCTTTACCAAATACATTGCTTTGGTCATGTGTGAACATCAACTAGGAATCTATCCAATATTATGACATAACAATAATTAATTTTGGTGTAGAATATCCAGATCCAATTCACGTGCATTATCTTGTTTGACTTTCACAGTTATTAAGTCACTCCATTTTCTTCAGATCAGATTTCCCACCCCAGGGACATGACTGCCTTTATCACAGGCAAATTTGAGGGGCCTTAGTTAAGGGCTCCCTGTATCCCCTAAATATTTTTGCAACCTGCTCACGAAGGCTTGACATCTTTTCATAAGAGGTAAATCTTATGAATAAAGACCAAAAAAATTTTCCATGGGATAGGTGATACTTTATTCAGTTTCACACATAAGTGTGAAGGCAACACAGTAAATAAGAGTTCAGGCTCTAGACAGACCAATGATGAAACATGGGCTCAGCCATCATTAAACATGCTTCCTCATCTGTAAAAGGGAATCATGATTATGTATTATCTCTACCCCATGTGTTTTTTCCCAGGTTTCTTTTTTTTTTATAGGAGAGATTTATTTGAAGAAATATTGCAACATACAAAAACTACATAAAGTCTTAATTTCCATTCATACGGTGGTAAATTCGATACAATGTATAACAAAAAGAAAATTTTTTTATGCTTAAAGTACTGCACAGTTTGATCACTAAGTCCAATTAGTTGATAAGCAAACCTCACAGAACAGCTTCATGTCAGCCAAGGCCACAAACTCAGTAAACGTTAGCTGTTCTTGCTCTCCTTCTTGGACTGATGGAAAAGGAGAGACAGTACGAAGGGAACCAAGCTTTCCAAGGGGATGAGAGACATAATCCACAGAGGAGAAAAGCACGCCAAAAGAATTAAGAAGTTCGTGTTGGGCATAGTGGACCAACAGGCCAAATCCCCAACTTTGCTTGTTAGCTGGTGGACCAGCCCAGGGCCAGTGAGTCTGACTCATCAGTGAGGCAGAGCAGCAGTTCACCACCAGATGGCAGCATAGACCAACTGCCATTTTCACCCTTGGGCAGCATTGCAGCTTCATGATGCAGAACTATATACAATGTTCCAAAGAAGAACCTGGTTCACAGCTATGGAAACAGGTATTAGCCCATTCAGACTCCCTTTACTGCACCACCTAAGACTGGAGCGCTGATGTTCCTGAATTCCCTTTCCATCCACTTTCCCTCACTCCCCCTTTTCTTCTTGCTGTCCTTGGGAACGTAGAATAACTAGTAAATCTGATTTACTACAAAAAAGAATCATTCCACTCCCAAATTGAAGAATTGCAGGGTCCACTCTGCGGCAAGCATCTTAGCCGTTCTTCCTAAACCCACAGTGGTTCAGCTACAGTTAAAACTTTTATTAAAACAAAACACCATTTGCTATGCTTAACAGTACCACCAGTAAGAGGTAAATCACATTCTGACAAAAGGAGTTCAAAACAGAAGACGCCGCAGAAATCCACTTGCTTTTTTGCAGAAAGTCAAGCATTATGCCATCAATATCCTTTAAGATTAATTTTCAGATACTGAATAGCTTCTAAATGGATTCATACAAATAAAGTATATTGCATCCAAAAACCCAAAGTCTTTATGAGCTTTCATTGTTGATCGAGGCAAACAGATCATTTTTCTTTATAGCCACCAACAGGAATAACATTGCAATGATCTACCATAGATCAAAGTACTATAGGACCATCAGTCTGAATCCACTCATTTTTCATTCGCGCCAAGTAAGTCATTCAAGGAGAATTTCACAAATATACATAATGGCCCCCAAAATGCTATAATTTACATTTGCTGCTTAGATTTTGTCAACAGATATGAAAACATATGTATCCAAACGATTCCCTAGAAATTATACATTATGCAGAAATTGAAAACAACACGTTATTCTTGCTTATGTCACTGTTTACCTGTACCTGACGTTTTCCCTTAATCTGCCTTTTTTGTTGCGATGGAACCTGGCCTGGTATTGCAGTTATGCGCACATCCCTTGTTCTGTAGGTACACCTAACTTTAATGTGGATTAAATGTGAGCCCATGTTAATTTTTAGAATATTTCCCAAACTATCTATTAATAATGACACTACATTGAGCTGAAGACAGCAAAAACATCTACTATTTGAAATATATAGCCTTACCCTTAAGTCAACATCACCAGTGATTAACCTCCTCAGAGATACTAACTAATCACATCATGTGTGTCTAGTATGATGCACGGAAAGGCCACAATAGCTCTCAGATAGGACTCTTTCCAAAACAAAGCACAACCTGAATCCAGTCGTGAGGAAATCACAGATAAGCCCAAGCTGGAGACCATTCTACAGATAAATGGGTTGTACTCTTGGAAAATGACAGTCATGAAAGAAAAAAGGAGAAACTGACCCAGATTAAAGAAAACTGAAGAGATGTGGAAAAAACTCAGTGCAACGTGTGATCCTGGATTGGATCTAGAACCTGGGGGAGAAAATTGCTATATAGAACATTACTGGGACAATTGGTGGAATTTGCATAAGGTCTACAGATTAGATAATAATAATGTATCAATGTAATGTTCCCTGATTTTGATGATTGTACATGGCTGTGTAAGTGGAGGTCCTTGTTCTTAGGAAATATACACTTAAAGTATTTAGGGGTAAAGGGCAATGTACTCTCAAGTGATTCAGAAAGAATACATAATTTTCATGTGTAGGGGGAGAGAGAATGTGCAAACATAGCAAATGTTAACAATTGGTGGATCTGACTAAAGAGTTTGTCAAAGTCCTTTGGATCATTCTTGCAACTTTTCTATCAGTTTGAAATTGTTTCAAAATAAAAGGTAATCCTTTAAAAAATGGTAGCCAGAAAGTCATTCCAGGCTAAGATCCAGTAAAGTAATTTTTACTTATTCTTTTCTTAATGAAACAACATGTACCAAGACCAAAAAAAAAAAAAAAAAAAATACAATATTTACAAAGAAAGTAAAATCACCCACAATCCACCTCCCTACTCTGAAGGCATTCCCATGATGACAGTTTTCCCCCCCGTGTCCTTGCTGTCATGCATCTGTTGTCCCCTCTGTGTGGTTACCATCACCTGTTCCAAGACTCCATAATCTATTGTCCAAAGATTGGACTCCCCGCCTCTACGTGTCACCTCCCCATCTATTCTCACCAGAGCAGCTGAGGTGTGCCTTTTGTGTTCGGCACTTTCAACAAAGTTGTGCACATTCGCCAGAAAACCTCACAGGAGGAGAGATCTGGGCGAAATACATAATGAAGTGTCTGGCTGAATATTCTTGCATTTGAAGACATCCAAGCTTTGTTTAATCCTAGTAAAATCCCTTCTCCTGTCACTCATCCCTAGAGTTCACCTTCTACCCAGTTGAAAAGGAGACCAAATGTCCCCACCTCCACTTTGGTTCTCCCCCCTCCACCCCTGCATGTATCTCACACTATGCCTCTCTACCTGGGCATTTCCGAGGCCAGGTGGCGGTGTCCAGATCTCTCAAATTAGATCAGATTGGGCTCTGCACTCCGAGTGAACCAGAACCGCTGGGTCTCACTGAAATCAGCAGGGCAAGGGTTAGGCGTCTTATCCTGAGTGGAACTCTGCAACTAGCCAGCTGTAGGCCTTTGGCGAATTGTATAATCTTTCCTGTCCCCAATTTTCAATTAAGTAAAACAAAGGCAGGATTAAATAACTTCTAAAATCACTTTTAATTCTGAAAGACTATGATCTATGATTCTATAGCCGGGAAAAGTAGAAATAATCAGATAGAAAATCAGGAGTAGAAAACTTTTGAAACGCAGCAGAATGAAAGATGATTATGAACAACATAGGTTTACTTTAGGACCTAGATGCAGAAAATGGAAGAATAAGACTCTCCTTACACATACTAGTGGAATAGAATTAGAGACTGGGAATTGTACAATGAGATAATTAATGACTTAATAAAACAGTAGACCATGACTCTTACCAGCTATGGATGAATGACACATCTCCAAATGCTGTAATTAAATATCTCTGAAACCAAATTCTAGCGATGAGCAAGCTTCTCTTCCTTTATACTTTCAGTAGCTTAGGAAGGAAATACAGTCAGTTTTTTAGGTTATTAGATCAATGGTTCTCCAAGCATGGTCTATGAGTTTCGACCAGAGATCAGAGCATTTCAGAGGGAGAAGGGTTGATGACCACCAGCCCAACTTTTCAGTTACTGCACAAGGAGAGTAAAGACCAGGCTGGTTGAGTGACTTGTCGAAGGTCACACAGAACGGTGGTTCACTCCCAAAATGTCTGATGGGCAGGGTGTCCCACTGCCACACATCCTCGTCCGGGAAACACTTCTCACTAGTCAGTATCAGACTGGTCTCTGGTGCTCTTATTGAAACCATGGCCAGGCTTCACCTCTAGCACTGATTCACACGCTTCACCCCTGTATACACTTCACCCCTGGGACCGTCAGGTTAGGCAGGTCATGTACAAGGAGACCTTTTGCAGTACTGGAGTCATTCTACCGCTCTGGGATGGCATCCAAGATGCACACATTCTGCCTGCCTCCCTGATGTGGGTCCCTCTGGCAACCATCCAGGTGTTTTCAATTTTTGCAACGGCAGTAGGTGAAGGGCTCCACACTGCTCCAGGGGCATGTTACCTCCATCAACGTGTCCTCTAGAAATTTGGAAAGTTTGAAAGCCAGTACATGTTCTGAACTCAAATGAACATGTTCAAGAAAAAAGCCAAGTCCACTTATAGGAACACCCAACAGTATGTCTCTTCTCTGGTTTTGCCCAAAAAGTAAAGATAGAGTTAAGGGGGACTCCATGATAGAAGCTAATTCCTTGCATTATCGCTATTGGCAATAGTAAAGATAGCTTTCGTTACTTGACATGGTGATGGTGGTTTCCACTGTGGGATGGGATGGAACAAAACAAGCAAGCATCGTGCCTTTTGCTGGCCTTGCAGTGAGCTTTCCACAGCACCTCTTGTGTTAATCCCTAGACCCTGGCAAGGCTAGATGAGAGCGATGCTTTTGCAGTTCACCTTCCTCTGGGCAGGGACCACTCTCTGCAAAGCCTCGGGATCCAGAGAGATAGTGCACCTGCCATCACACATCGCCTTGCAACGTTTTCTCGTGAAAACAGACATAACGTTTTTTACCTGGTAGGAAGCATCTTCAGTACAGAAAAGAATGTCATTCCTTGAATCTGTCAATAAAACCTCCCTAATCACCTGGAAGGTTTTTTTCTACACCTTTCCAGGTCTCTCAAGTTCTTCTGTAATCTATAATATTCCAGAGGAATGAAAGTGATTCCTCACCAATTCAAAAGTTTGAGAATTCCTAGCCCAGAAATTTGGATTTCAAAGGACATGGATCCGAGGCCCTCATACGAGAGAATCTACACCTACAATTTAATTGGTGCGAGCATCCCCAGGAAGGGGAAGTGGTAGAACTATGGGATTCAATTTCCCTGTTTTTGTAAATCAGACTGCCTGAATCTGAATCTCTATTCTTTAACTTACTGGCCGTGGGAACTTGGGCAGATCACTTCACCTCTTCAAATCTCATTTACGTCATTTGTAAAAACAAGTTTGATGATAAACAACGAACACATTTCAGATATTACAGTTGTTATTATCATTACTATTAATTATTAGTTGTTCAGAAGGGAATGTCACATAAAATTTCAGGTTGTGGGTTCTGAAATTACATTGCCTAAGTAACAATCCTGGCTCCATCCCGTGTTAATTATGTGACTATGAGCGAATTATTTAACCTCTCAAGTCACAGGTTTTTCTTCTCTTGTTTGGTAATGAACCTTAAGTTCCAAAGACAGTGTAGCACATAGTAAGACTCGATAAGTATTTGCTGAAAAACAAACAAAAAGGTTTTTGCTGTACAAATGAATGACTGTCAAAAGATAGATATTTCTTTAATCCTCAGGTCATAAAGCACATCCTATAGACTGCTAAATCTTTTCCTTGCTTACTTTCCTTATTATTTCCTTGTTATGAAGAATCAATGAAGAAAAAAATGCAACATATCCACAAAAGTACATAGCACAGCACTTGGTGTGTAGTAAGTATTTTAAAAATATTAGTTATTGTTATTATCAGTGGAAAGGCAGCGGCAGCAATGGCAGCAGGAGTGGTAGTAATACTGCTTTATTTGGGAGACAACTTGTAATTATTAACAGTGGAATATCTCTGGAAAATGTTCTTGGCAGAATTAATATTTCCATCTTTGACTGGAGCTCATTACAAATACCCATCTTCTCTGAACAGCGCAAGAAGCTTTGAAAGAATGTTCCGGATGAATTGGGAGTGTACAGCATCCAGTAATGTGTAGACAGGGAAACATTTTTTTCCCTCCTGAACTGTTCCACTGGACTTATTAAAAACCTTTCATGTGTTACTTTAATAGTTGGGATACTAATAAAAAACAATAACAATTCCTGCCAATATTTATAATATAAAATTTTTCACTGGTCTGACACTGAGTATTTTAAGTATTTACCTGAAGTCCAATTTATTCTCGCGAGGCACTATGACATGAGATGTGCGCTGGATTTTAAGTTGAAACAAAACCAAACAAACTGTATGTGAAACGCTCCTCCAGCTGCTGTCTTGGGTAGAATATTATGGGCCTGGACCATCGTCGAATATTTTTTCATCTGTTTCCTCCTCTTCAGTAGCTGCCCCTCCTGTCTTCCAAGGTGGTTATTGCAGATGAGATGAGGAAAACCTTGGATCCAATTGTAATTGAAGTTGTACAAATTTAAGTTGTTCTTATTTCAAGATGTGAGCTCACTGCCCCCCCCCCCCCCCCCGCCCCACACTGGTTCTTGGATTCTGTTTGCACTCACTGAAAAACAACTCATTTGGTTGGTACATTTCCTCCACCGTCGGGGCCTGAATTTGGCTCGCAGAAAGGAGGACAGGCCGTCTCAGAACTTGCTGGAAGGTATTCGGGTGCACACCTATCTGCACTGGAAACAGGGAGGCCATGCTTCTGCAGCAGGAGCCTTTCCGAGACTCCTTTAAGGAATGTTACCAGGCCTTCTCAGAGCTGTGCGCAAGCCAAAATATATACTGACATGATAGACCACAATGGATTTAAGTGTTTAAAGTCAAAAATACACTTTTAAAAATAAGTACTTAAGTTGGCCGCTTGAGCAATACCTGGGTGCCAAAGTGAATTTGTTTAGAATAAACCACCAAGTATACTTTTTTAAAACATTTTTGCACGGAAGCAAGGAAAACCAAAGGGGAAAAACACAATTCCGTGGAACACTTCCTTGTGTCTACATTATGGAACAATTGCAACTTGTAGCAGAGTTCTATCGTGAGGCCAGCAAATTCTGACAGTCTCTATAAAAACGTTTAGCTTCAAGTGAAAATTAAAGATGCTTCTATACCCCCAGCTCTGTGCCCTTCTCTCTGTCTCACATGTGTCCCTTACACTTCCTGTAATCCCCTTCCTGACGGCCAGAAAATCTGCTGCAAAAGAATCTCCCAAACTTGGGAAAAAATTGCAAAAATGTCGGCTGCCTATTTTTCACTGATGTGTCCGTGGGCGCACAGACTCTGCTCTCTCTTCCTTTGGTTACAGCACAAAGTTCCTATTACTCTCCCTGGTTGTCTCCATTGTTTTAATTTGGGTGGAATATTGTGAAATATTTTGACTTGGGCAACGTCTTGTGTGGGTGGGCTATGTAGGGTGTTCTGAATGTAGAGGTGAATTTGTCTCATTCATTGGGTTCCTTTTGGGAGATACCAATGCCTCCAGCGTACTCTAAGAAGTGCTATTTTATTCTTTTGTGAGGTTTCAAGCACCAGCTTGAAGCATCAGAGGGGAGAAACCGTGTTGACGTAGGTAGGTGGTCAGAGCATTCTTGGTCGTATCATGTCCTCGGATACGCAGACACTTGGGCCATCACACTCGGGGGCAGGGTAGGCGGTGGCCCTGGGAAGGTCTTGAAATTTGCCACAGGGTTTCTCGCTCCTTCACTTCTCCTGACCCGGTTCTTCAGTCCAAGGCTGGGAACTGGGCAGCAGGGCCCGACTCTGGCATAAATGTATAGCAGTAGGTCAAAGGCGGTCAAATTCTCCCCCCGGCTTAGAGGGGCCCTCCGCAACTGAGACTCAGATTCATCATGTTTGCTTGCCTCTGTCAGAGGTGAAGGTCCGATAAATAGTGTTTAGCAAGGTCCCCGGCAGCTAGGACAGGGCACAGCATGTTTCCTCAAAGGGAAAGAAGTTTTTCTTCCCTCTCCCTGAGATGACATTCCTCCAACCTCAAATGAGAATCCTGAGCATTTTCCACCAGCCCCTGACCACAGCTCCGAGCTCGACCACGGGTACGCAGTGCCACATCCTGGAGGAAAGAGAGAAACTGAGGCAGCCATGGAGGTGCTGGGAGTCACATCAGCAGGCAGTTCACTGAGTTTCTCCCTTAGGATCTTAGAATCCCCTGTGGGAAGAGATTTTCTTCAAAGGCGTTTAGCACTCTATCGATCCAAAATCGAAAGCGTTTTCGAATCCAAAACCTTCCTGCAGAGCCTTTGTTTATTTTCTGTATGACAAGAGCTCTCGCTCCTTGCTGCGTGTGGTTTTGGAGTTCACGGCACACTCTCACTGTCCTGCCTTCCCTGTTGTCCTTGGTTGCCTGGACCCTGGGAAGCTTCAACACTACTTTTCACTGTGCATTTCCATTACCTCGATAAATGTGATTTCCAGGTTCTTTAAATGCCTATTCCTGCTCTCCTGCTCTCCCAGGGACACTCGTATGACCTCTTTTACCTCCATATCCTAAAGCCCGGGAGACGTTCATTAGAAAAGCAAAGTCAGAAGAGCAAGAAGCAAAGTCGCCCGTTGCGTGGTGGCCCCAACTGCTGCCGGAGGACTGAGCATACAGCATATCTACATCCTCTCCCCCCCCCCGACACCCACTACTCCGCACCCGTCTTCTCCTGCCTTAATAATCCCTTTGTTCACAGCGCTTATAACTTTCTAACACACTAGTTCATTTATTGTGTTTATGGCTCTCATTGTCTCTCTGTCTCTGTCTCTCTGACTCTCTCTTCAGTCATATAAGTCCCATGAGGGCGCAAGTCTTTGCCTATCTTGTTTGGTTATGAACCTTAAGTTCCAAGGACAGTGTAGCACATAGTAAGTACTCGATAAGTATTTGCTGAAAAACAAATAAAAAGGTTTTTGCTGTACAAATGAATGAATGTCAAAAGATAGATATTTCTCTAATGCTCAGGTCATAAAGCATACCCTATAGACTGCTAAATCTTTTCCTTGCTTACTTTCCTTATCTCTACGTACAAAGCTTTGGCAAAATTTTAAACTTTGTCCATGTTTTTCTTCTACACTCTCTACATCCTTCCATAATCCCTGTGGCCCAGGACTTTTATTTAACCTAAACAAAACCATTTCTTTCATCCAGTCTGACCCATATTCTTCAAAGAGCCCCATGTTTCAATATATAATGCGTTCTCTCTCGGTTGTTCACCCCTTCTAAGTAAATCCATCCCATCATTTGTTTTATTGTTTAGAGAAGTATTCAAAACTTCAGAGCCATAAACACTTCAGGAGGTAAGTAAGTCTCTTCAAATTAGAAGAGAGTCAGACTATCTTTGTAAATATGCTACTGCCTTCTTGAAGATTACTAGTGCCAAATCATACAGTCTTATGCAGCTGGCCCTCTCCCTTAACGATACCCAGATAGTAAAATTACTATAATTAGTTTTGCAATCACTCAGCACTAAAGAACTCTTAGTCAAGACGAGGATGCTATTTTGAGAGTACGAGGCGTTCAACAACATGGAAATAAGTGGTATTGATCTACTATTCCCGCGAAGAGAAAAACAAAGTATAAGGTCTCTGATTTTCAAAATGTAATCTCCTTGAATGGAGATTTCATGAGGGTATTTTACTTCTCCTTCTCCTCAACAGGGAGGGATACAGAATAAAAATAGCTGATACTTATTGGTGCTTCCTATGGTCCCGTTACTGTGCTAAGCTTTTTACAGACATCATCTGACTCGATGCACACAGGAACTATAAAATGTTGGCATTTTACAGTTGCAGAACTTGAGGTTTCTGCATCTAAGTAATTATCCAAAGCCCACAGCTTAGGACAGCTAGAAAGAAGTGGCATTACAAATCGAGCCAGAACAAAGCAGAACCCTCACCTTCAACCACCAACCACACCCCTCTCACCCTGTCCCTGATTTCCTCTGCTTTCCACATCTTCACCCCACCCCCATCCCCAAATGATAAATAAAGGGGTTTCTAGAGACATACAGGTAACTGACCCAAACACTGCTCTAAGCCGTCTTGTGCTGGATCTCGGGGGCCACGCGGCCATGAGGGGCTGGAGCCACGCCTGCCAGGGAACAGGACTCAGGAGAGTTAACCAGGCGGGGTTTGCTGCTATTCTTGGCGTTGTTTGGTCTTGTTTTCCCAAGACGTAGAGAAATATAGTCTATTGAGGTTGTGAAAGACATTCTTCAAGAGTGGGAATTACATACAGAAGCTGTCAAGGCTCTGGAATGCTGCTCTACAAGATGACATCTACGTTGAAAGGGAGAAGGAAGCAGGGAGACAGATGACAACTCCAGCAGCGGAGCCCATGAACCACGAATTGAAAACGCCCCAACCCCTGGCCACAAGTCCCCAGTCTCTAAGGGGCATAGGTATGTGTCAGGAAGCACTTCGGCACAACAAAATGACAAAACCCACCTTTATGTCCAGGAAAAAAGTCTGCTTTGCAGATGACCCAGACCTTGGCCTTCCCTCCTTGTTCTTCACGACAAAGAGCACGGTCATCTCAGCAATGTCACATCCCACTGTCACCTCAACGGCAGAAGGAGCAGGTAGGGTTGACAGGGCACCCGGCAGCAAACATTTGAAAGGCTTCTTAGAAGTTTAGTAAAGAATCAGTCACACGGTCACAGACGCTGCTTAGTTTGTAAATTTCTTCCTAGAGTATAAATCCTCATTCACTTTTACATCCCGTGCAGAAGCCTTTCATTTGTGCCCAAGACTCAGTAAGTACTAGATGGTGACATGAATAGTAATTGGAATACCAGGCGGAGTCAGGAGCTGCAAAGGAAATGAAAGACGCTGAGGAGGCCGGGTCCACGCGGGAGAAACGCGAGGGTCGGGAGGCAACTGCATCAAACCACAGTTCATAAGCTGCAAGTCTCACTCCTGCACCTGCGAGCCGGGGAGACCACCGGCTTCCCAGGGGTGGGCTGCGGGTCAAATACGACCGTGTTTCTGACAATACCTTGCAAACTGCGAGGTGCTGCACAAGGTACCGTGGCGGGCGGTCCCTGCTTTTGCAGTTTAGTGCAGGACGGGACAACCTAGGTCTACAATCAGGGACACGATGGAAACCAGCATCTGATTAGGGCCAGAGTGGAGTAGAGCTGCACTTAGCGCTCAGGCAGCAGGAGGTGCAGAGGGTGAAGAGCCGCTTCTGGAGTGGGGCTGGGACTAGCGTGAGGCAGAGCTGACCCAGCAAGAGGCCAGGGCGACTCCTGAAGCGAACAGAGGACAGCTCTGGAAGAGACGAGGAAGGAGAGGGCTCTTGTGCGCCGGCAGAGGGACCACCCAGCCCGCGGTCAATTCTATCCACGCACGTCGGGCCCTGAACACTGATGCCTAGTAAGTTTCTTCGGAGTGACTTGGTAAACATTTCCTGTTCTTCTAATCTGACCCCCACCCCCAAAATGAATTTTTTTGTACTTGTTCTTGCTTATTAGAGATTTCAGGTATACATGAAGTGACTAGGATAGCAGTAGAGTGTGAGAAGAAAATGAGAGGAGAGAACATTCTGGGCCAAATTACATAATAAAACTGTAAAAGTGAGGGCGTGAAATAAAACAATGATCAGTTTGGCTTCTTGCAACCTCTTCGAGCAGAGATGGGGTTTGGGGGTATTTTTTAGGGAGGGCTTGAGGGAGGGGGTCAAGTAAGAAGATTGTAGTAGTTGATATTATGGTTTTCAGAGGAGACCAAAATCAGCCAGGCTTTTGCTGATTACATATAAATCCACTATCTATCTTTATCAGTGCATTTCAAATATTAATAATATTAATAATACCTACTTGCACAACACACGTGAAATCTGCTTTGGGTTTCACAACAACCTACAGGACAGTTAGGGCATATTCACAGTACGAAAGGCTCTAGAAGGGTAGGCGATTTGCTCAGGACTGTGCAGGCAGGCAGTAAGGGGCAGAGCCCAAACTCACACCTGGATGTTGTGACTCCAAATGCAATGCCGTTTCCACATCATGTTGTGTCTCGCTTCTGGGTATTAAGTGAGGTTTTTGGTTTAGGTTCTGGCGCTGGAAGCTTTACTTGCAGTGTGAATGATCTTCACCCTTGGTGCCCACCTCACTGGGCAGCTCACTCTCTCCTCCCCCATCTCAGCGCCCTACACTTGCCCCTTCCTCATCCTGCCCGCCCTGAAGATGGGCCGGGAGACAGTCCCGACTCTCTTCTTTCTCCGGGAGCACGATCGGAACTGGGGAGGAACCCGAGTTGGTACCAAGCCGACATATTTGTGGTCTCTAAACACAGTGATGAAATAGAGAGAGAATCTGAGCGCACCACCCCGCCGCCTCGGGCTTCGAGCGTGGACACGACCAACGACACAGGCGGCTCCTCATAAGGATGCCTGTGCACGAAAGCTGTTCCTGTGTTTATAACTCAAAGCACAACCGGTTCACCTCTTTCAGTCTCCTTCTCAGAATAAAGCATTTCACACTTAGGAGACATTTCTTTCACTCTGCTTCTGCAAAATAAAAACAAAAGGTGAAAACTTAAAAGCCCATCCGGGTGACTTTATTTGCCTGGTTCTACCTCGTCTGATTATATGAACTCACAATGTGAGAACCACCGCAGTGGGGGGCTGAGGGGGGCGCGATGGGCCCTGACCGGGGCGGCAGGGAGGCTGCAGAGGGGGCCAGGGGCTGAAGGCCCTTTGAGACCTGACTGCGGCCCCGGGAGGCCTGGGCGCTCGGCGGGGAGGACCGGGCCGCCCAGGGGCAGCGATGGCGCAGGGAAGACACTGAGCCTGGAAGGAGTGGCAGGGACATTCCCGTCTGCCTCCCTCTCTGAAGTCTAAGGTCCTTGAGGACAGAGCCTGGGCCTCGTGTGTCCAAAAACACACCCTCCCCAGCCTGCTCAAGGCTGCACCCTTTACAAATGTCGCCAGATCTAGAGGACCTTGGAAACCAGGGGAAGGAGTGCGGCTGTCCATCCTGAGGTAATGGCAGGTCTTGGGAAGTTTAAGCAGGGGGCTTGCTGGGTTTGCATTTAGGGAGGTCCTCCGGGCTGCGGTCCCGAGAAGGACCTGGAGCAGGGCAAGGGTTCCCGAGGGAAACAGTGTGGACGGTCGCAGGGATCCAGGGTCATCGCGATAACCTCTGTCTCAGCGCCTCCAGAACTATCCTTCTAAACACACATGGGACTTGACCTTCTCCATCTCAGAACTCTGCAGAGCTTTTCTTTCTGTACAGAGGGAAGTTTAAGTCCCGGGAACAGCATTCAGGGCCACACACGAGCCCAGCCCACCTGCCCAGAGCCCCTGCCGCATCCCCTTCACCTACTCTGCTCTAGTCAGTGAAGAGGACAGGGCCCCAGATATGCCCCACAGACGTGCCCCTTCGTGTCTGTCGAGGCCACTCACCCTCTGGGAAGCTTGCTCTGGCCGCTCCCGGGAGCATCTTGAAGTCCCCTGCAGCCGGCGGTACCTTGCTGCTCCCACACTGTTACCCCAGCGCTTTGCACGTTGCGGGCACCTGGCGAATGTTTGTTGAGCAGGATTGAACTGCAAGTGCAGTGCTTGTACTTGGATTCATTTAATATTTATTGACCACCAGAAACCATAGGCAAAAAGACTGATCTACTTAATTACCTTAAAATGTAAAACACTGCTCAGAAATAAAAACACAAAGTTAAAAGACAAACTGGGAGAAATATACAGAATACATTTGACTAAGAGGTAATTCCCTTAGTATACCAAGAGTTCCCCAAATTGCTCACACCAACACTCTAAAAGAAAATGAGCAAAGGAGATAAATACGCCCATTCCATTTTTCACTCATCAACTTACAAGGATGAAAGTTTTAAAGTGCCCAGTGGGACTGAGGGCGTGAGGAACGAAGACTCTCAGGCTTTGCTTCTGGGCGAGGGAGTGTGCTTCCTGTGGGAGGGGGTTTAGCAACACCTACACGAGGCAAACTACTGAAACCTTCCACTCCTACACACGTAGCGTACAGATAAAAACGGAACAAGCAAAGAACCGCAGCTGTCGCCTCGTTCCTAAGAGGGGACCCCTCAGTGGGAGACTGGTTTCAGGACGGTGTACCTGCACAGTGAAAGAACTAGAGGAAATCTGTAACCACGCATGGGGAATTGTTCCAAACTGTATCGCTACGTGAGAAAAGCAGAGGGCCCCCACTCGTGTACTATGATGTGCCTTTTGCGCAAAACAAATAAACAAATATGCAGATACGTTTGTACATACATATAAAACCATGAAAACCCTTGACGTTGGCTGCTTCTGGGCAGATTTATTTACACTGTAAACCCGTTGGCATTGTTTGAACCTGCGTTTTTTTTTTAATAAATTTATTTATTTATTTTTGGCTGCGTTGGGTCTTCGTTGCTGTGCACGGGCTTTCTCTAGTTGCAGTGAGCGGGGGCTACTCATGGTTGCGGTGTGCGGGCTTCTCATTGCAGTGGCTTCTCTTGTTGCAGAGAACGGGCTCTAGGTGTGCGGGCTCAGTAGTTGTGGCATGCGGGCTCAGCAGTTGTGGTTCGCCGGCTCTAGAGCACAGGCTCAGTAGTTGTGGCACGCAGGCTCAGTAGTTGTGGCACGTGGGCTCAGTAGCTGTGGCTCGCAGGCTCTAGAGCACAGGCTCAGTAGCTGTGGCGCACGGGCTTAGCTGCTCCGCGGCATGTGGGATCTTCCCAGACCAGGGCTCGAACCTGTGTCCCCTGCATTGGCAGGAGGACTCCTAACCACTGCTCCCCCAGGGAAGCCCTGAACCTGCAAGTTTTTCAATGTGTTCAATTTTAAAAGCCTTCCCTCCCCAAACACATACACAGCCGTTGATCCTTTATTACGTACTAGACACTTGCCCGGCGTTATGGGCAGAACCACAAATGACATTGCTGCATCCTCCAGGAGCTTTCAGATAGATACAGTGATTCTCACAAGGACTGTTTTTGCATACCACACACACATGGAACCTGCAATGAGACGCTTCCTACCAGCGTGAGACGCACGGGAACACAGTAAAATACCTTCTATGCACCTTGTTAGTCGATAGTTGCTTCCAAAGGCCTGCCTGACTCCCAAATTTCTCAAGGCACCTACTCACGTCCTGACACAATTAATTTATTAGCTTCACCTCTCCCAAAGTAGAATCTTAGAAAGAGAAATAAAAGAGTGGCACATTTAACACTGATGACGAGGGAAACCCCTGGGACTCTGTCCCTTCAAGTGGTGCAACAAGATCTCTAACAACCAGCTTACAAGAATAGTGTCCTGAAGTCAGCAGGGTGTGTGCAAAGGTGTAAGCAAGAAATTAGGAAACTACTGAAGACAAAGTTAGAACTCAACAGTGTTGCCTGGGTAGAGCCACATTATGCTTACATATGTTAAGAATTTGCTGATCAGAAATCCCCAGTTAGTCTGTCTTCCAACGTACTTCATAGAAGACACACCTATAGATGCCAATCATCGAGGAGCTGCACCATCACCGCAGAACCACAGTCATCAGGACGGTGCGCTACCGGCGTTAGGATCAACACAGGGATCAGGGGGACAGAACTGAGGTCCAGAAACACGTTCACAAGTACAATCAGCTGCTGTGCCACAAAGGTGCCAAGACAACTCAGGAGAAACCACAGGCTTCTCAACAGAAGAGGCAGGGACGACAGGCAGGACAGCCACGTGTGCAACAGAACGAAGCTGGACCCCTACCTCACACCACATTCAAAAATTAACTCAAAATGGATCAAAAGCTAAAACCATAAAACTCTTAGAAAAACCACAGATGTAAACCTTTGGACCTTTTCTTAGATATGTCACTGAAAGCTACAACAAAAAATGAGTCGGACTTCATCAAAATTAAAAGCTTTTGTGTTTCAAAGGACACCACGAGGTGAAAATACAACCCACACAGAATGGGAGATAAAATTCACAAACCATGTGTCTTATAAGGGACTTGTATCTAGTATGTAAAGGACTCTGACAACTCAGTAATAAAGATACACAACCTAATTTAAAAATGAGCAAAGGACCCGAAAGCACATTTCTCCAAAGAAGATATACAAGTGGCCAATACGCACGTGAAGATGCTTGGCATCATTAGGCATCAGGGAAATGCAAAGCAAAACCACAGTGACATACCAGCTCACGCCCACTAGAATGGCTGCAATCAAAGGCAGATAATAAGGGTTAATGAGGATGTGGAGAAACTGGAACTCTGATACATTGCAAAGTGGTGCTGCCACTTTGGAGAACAGTTTGCTGGTTCCTCAAAAAGCTAAACACCGTTACCATATGACCCAGCAATTCAACTGCTAGGTATACATCCAGAAAGAAATTAATGTCCACGCAAAACCTCGTACACAGAAGTTCAAGAAGCAACATGGCTCATAAAATAGCCAATAGTGCAAACAACCCAAATACCAATCAACTGATGAGTGTATAAATAAAACGTGGTACATCCATACAATCGAAGGTTACTCAGCAGTGAAAGGGAATGAAGTACTGATACACGCAACAGGAATGGACCTTGAAAACATGAGGTTAAGTGAAAGAAGCCAGCCACCAAAGACCACACGTTGTATGATTCCATTTCTGGAAATGTCCAGAATAGGCAATGCTAGAGACAGAAGGTACACTGGTAGTTGCCTAAGTGTTGGGGAAGTGGAGGAAGGGTGGTGTTAGGAGGAAAGGAACAGTGTGTGCTAACAGGCACAGGCTTTCTTTCTGGGGTGATGCCTCCTAAAGTCCATTGTGCGGACAGCTGCTCAACTTCGTCAGTACACTAAAAACCATCGCATTGTACACTTTACATAGATGGCTTATAGGATTTACAAACTGCATCTCAATGAACCTGCTATTAAAAAAAAAAAAGAGCTAGGCCAGGACAAATAGCTACCGGATGAATGCTGCTGTTGGTATGCACCTTTTAAAAGGGTGACACTAAAATTCCAAACCCTTGAACAAGCTTCAAAGTACTGAAATGCTTCTTACACAGTACGTATTAGTTTCTTGCCAGCTCCTATTTTAATCCATCATTTTAGAGCAATCAGTACAAATCAAAGAATTTCTGAAAGAATCTATCTTTTATTCAAATAGAATCACATCTGAAAATCAAGATCATATGGTTTAAAAACATCTGACCCGGGTTTTGGATTCAGACCAACGAGATGGATAGTCCGTTGTCAGCACCCGTTAAAATAATACTCTCGCTCCAGGACCAGATGAAAAAAAGGGACACAAACTATTCGTTTTCACTGACTTTTATATGTACATTAAATTTTATCAAATAATGTATCTTTTACAATTCTGTAAATGAAACAAACTGGATTTTAAAAGGCGGTGAGTTTGAGAGCTGCTACACAATCCACCCCGGTCACTATACTGAATGTTCCTGCTTTTATATCATAAAATGAAGCTGAGCTCCAGCCTCATCCTGTGTTGCAATCACCTGATGAACCCCAAACCCTCCTTTGTCCACCTCATCCTGCAAGTAGAAATCCTACTTCTGAAAGTATCACCTTCTCTTTCCATTGTTGTGGTTCAAGGATACTACGCCTTCACAAGGTTGTCCGGTATTCATAGATTTGAGCTACAGAATCCTTTGACTAAGCCTTTCCTTAAAGAAAGAAAATGAAGAAAGCCAGTTCTTTCTCATGCCACTTAAGCCAACCTTGCCTTTCCCCTGCTCCCCTAACCTTTTTAAACCGAGGTACGTGAGTGAAGTCAGGGCAGGGATCTTACTAGCACACTGGGATTAGACGCCCGCCACGTACCCACCCTGGACTTACCTTCCCGTCTTCTCCTCACCACTCAGTCCCCCACCTCACCCTCCAGGGGGACCGTCTACACACTGCGCTCCAGATGTGGCTCCAGCTTTCCCTCCATCATGTTGTCACTCGCATCACTTCTCTTCCTTGGAAGCACTGCTCCCCCTTCACCCCCGTTAAGTCCTTCCTCGTTCACGACTTACTTCTCTTTCGAAACCCAGCGGAAAAGCTCACCTCTTCATGGAGTCCTTCCTGACGCTCCCTTGCCTTCAGGAAGTCTTGTAAACTTGGTGACACGGCACAGCCAGAGTGGCCTGCTCTCGTTACGGCACTGAGAGCAAACACAGAGGACACAGGGCTTCCCCTGGTGGAATCTGAGATCTGTCTGGGTAAGGCCTGGAAGGTCTTAAGAAGTTACCGTAACCACTTATTAAACATATTCATCTGCTTCTGAGTTAAATAAACCACTTTAATGCAAACACTCAATAGGGCATCTTGCCCATTGCTCCCAAGATTATGTCTCTCTCTGCTGCTGTAGGCATAGACGGCTTCACTCCATTCCGTCTTCTCTGGATCATGATAGCATTCTGTGTGTATGTACAAAAAAGAAGAAACCAAAATCAGTCAAGTACTAAATGCTAATCAATTGCCAGTAACCTGCTATTGTGGTCTTCAAAAAGGAAACATAAAAAACCGAGTTTAAAAAAAAAAAAAAACAAAGAATGAATTCTAGGACTCCAGATACTGTTTTCAGACGATTGTCAATTAAACAGAAGTGATTATTCGCACAGGAATATGTTAACTGGAACTGGGGTGGGGACACACTTTGTAACTTCAGGCCCATCGAGAGGAGCTACGGAATAACCGCCGAATGAAACCAACAGGTGATCTAGCAGAGGGACGGGAAGCAGCTGCAACCAGCGCTCAGAGAAACAGAAATTCTACGGCAACGTCCGCCAAAAATGGGACCACGGGTGATGGCGGGAGAGGAGGAAGAGGAAAGCAAGCCTGATGCGCGCTGTGACGGGACGAGCCACCCGTTCCGCTCACCTCCAGAAAACTCCACTTATAACAAGGTTATCACTTTAGGGCCGCACACGCTTATGCACGTAGGAAGACCCACCTCTATGAGACCTGCGTCCTTACACGTGGGAGGAGGGTGAGGCAGCTACCGAGAGCGCCCAAGGATCCTTCAGGGCACACGGAGGATCAAGCCGAAAAGGTAAGTTTCCGACAGCCATCACTAAGGAAGGACTGCGGGTACTGACAAACTTCAGGCTTCAGTTTCAAGGCGAACAGATGAGTTTTAACATAAAGGTAACCAAACCAGGCTTACCCAGAACTTCCGGCAGTTTTTGTACTTCAGGAAGTGAGTGGAACACCTTCCCCTCTCATAGTTATTCTCATCCATACATCTGGTAGAAGCATCAGATTCCTTAAATACGGAAGACAGGTATCATTTAAGAGGTGGAATGGCATCTAAAAACAAACAAACTTCTGAAGCTGCTTCCCCCCCAGAGCGGGTAATGTGAAATAGTTCCTTTTCGTTCATTTGAACGAACAGATAATGAACAGGAACAGAAATATCTTTCCAACTATCCCAGCATTCGTTCTGCTCAAAGCAGACATCTTCTTTTTCACAGTTGCGTCAGTTCTCTGAATATCTGATCACAGGAATTCGAGTCGAAGCACTGACCGAGATCACTTAACCCAGTAACCGTTCAATGAAGAGGCCGAGGCAAGGTGCAACGTGCTCAAGATCACGATGCAAGGAGTTCCCTGGCGGCCCAGTGGTTAGGAATCGGCGCTTTCGCTGCCGGGTTCAATCCCTGGTCTCGAAACTAAGATCCCACAAGCCACGCGAGGCGGGGTGGAGCGGGGAGGGCATCACTGCTGTACACGGAAGCAAAACCCAGTCTCCCGACTCGGAGGGCAGCTCTCCGCCCCTCCAAGTTCTCGCTTGGACTTGAATGTTTGAGCTGAGGTGGTTTCCAGAACCTAAGTAAGTTGCTAATGACCGGTCTGCATCGAGGTAACTTAAATTAACGACAGTCATCTCAACGCGTGTTCGGCTATCCTTTGCTCCATTACGCAAGTAAATACACTAGTATGGGAGCAATTTTAATAGGTATCATTAATATCACTTCAAAACCACAATGAGCAAGCAACACAGGGCTAAGAGTTCAAAGGAGGGTAGCTGCCATTTGGGAGTTAAATTTCAGCTGTCTGAACTGGAAGTAGATTGGAGAACAAACTTCAAAGTGAAAGGCATGATTCTGAGACTCCAGCTAAAGGAAAGCTTTAAATAAAGGGGAAGGTAACTTGCTTCACAGATCTAAGAAACATGGTCTAGCTAAAGCTGTTAAACAGATTTCATATGTATAGCAAAGCTAATTTTCTAAGCCGAATATTTAATGAATGTGTATATGTGGAAAATGCATATAGGATCGGGAATATAATTTTCATAGCACCAGTCCGATGACTGCATTAGTCAAGGGTGACAATGCCACAAGTAAGAACCGCTAATCTTACCAAATAAATGCCAATAAAACCTTACCATTACAACAAAATGTTCTGTTTACATGATACCTTTGTGAAAACCTTCAGGCTTTAAATAGCCTAATTCAGTTATCAGCCCATATCCTCAGCCAGGCTGTCTCAGGGACATGATGAAATCACTGCTATCAAAACATAAATTTCAGTGACCGTTTAAAAATACCTACTTTCCATCTTTGCGTGTTTGGACTCAAGAATTTCCTCAGTGTTACACATGCTTGTCTAGCATTAACAGTGATGTTATACAAATTAGGGAAACTTAAAAGAGATGAATCCTTGTTAGCTAGATTATGAATATCTAAAAATGCTCTAGTGAAATAAGGATACACAGGCCAGGAATATTTCTTGTACAGAAATAACTTTATTTAAGAACTGCAGAAAACTGACACCCACAAAATCAGAAGAAGCCTGTTTTTCCAACTTAATACTCGCGACAATTAAAAACGAACTGGCTTACCAACAAGCAAGGATTTATGTCAGGATCTCTCAGCCTTCCAGTTACCACGGACATCCTAACTGTCTTCTTCCTGCAGGCAGATGTTGGGGAAGAGTTACACAGCGGATGACAATATAAGCCAGTAAATCTCATCAGCTCCACAAGTACTTGAAAAGTTAATTTTGGCATAATGATTATCCAGTGAGGAACTCATATAGCCTCTGTATTTTCAGAGTAAAGACTTGGATGTGATTCTCCTTTGCACTGACGTGTGCCTCAGCACAAAGGCCTTATTTAAATTACTGAAGTGCATCTACTGAAATTTGATTACAATGTCCAGAAAGAAAGATAGTTCAGCTAAACTTTGGTTTTAGTTTACTCCTATTTCTAAAGGTTAAGCAATTAAATGTATTAACGAAACCTAAGAATACCGCATGCACTCTATTACTTCCTTATTATACATGGATTAGCACACAAAATAAGGGTGGAATAATTTAGTACAACCCAACTTTAGCAAAAACATTTGTTAACTAAAGTACGTGAATGTCTACTCCATGGCCGGCCCTGGGGTGGCCAATATACCAAGAACAAAAACAAAACAAAGTTATTACTTAGTTGACATTCTGAAACTTAACTTCCAGGGGCATCTTCTATTTAACTGATCCTTGCCAGGGTTGAAGGAAGTCAGGGAATACTACTGTGGAGCAGTCATCTGCCAACTAAAGCCGTATACAGATACAGCTCTGAAGAAGCCTGTATCCATTAAAGACGATCACAGCTCTCTAAGAGCCAGTCAGTGATTCCAAGTCAACTCATACACTCTTACGACAAGTATGTCGACTCTATCCCAGGACAACTACTCTCTATGATGAAGTTAATTGAAATTGGTATACTATTATCTTCAAAGACATGCCATAGAAATGAACTAAAAGAGAAAACTAAAAAAACAGTCAACTAACTGTTAATTATTAAAAAGTAATTTTTTGTTTATTTCAACGTATTGGCATACTATCGATGAAGCCACCCACAAATATTTTTAAACGCTCTGCACTAAGTTTAAGGAACTTACTCCTGAACGGTGTTCTAGCTTAACTGTCTTTTACCTAAAGATCAAAGGAGAAGCCAGCAAATTATGCAGTATGACTTACCAAAAACACCACTGAATGAAAACTGCATCAGTATAACCAGACAGAGCTCAGAATTTTTGTACAAAGTGGTTTCGACTTTCCTTGCCCAAGATGGGACCATCAAAAAATATCAGTCATGTTAAAATAAATAAAGTACATTCAGGAAAAACAATCAAACTCCACAAGCTCCTGAAAAGTGAAGGTATTCTGAATCTTGAGTCAACTAGTACCGTTTCTCTATTAAGAGAAAGACCGGGATGTCCAGGCTAAAGGAGGTAACCTTTGCAAAGAAGGATGGAAAAAAGCCTAATCATTCGGGGGTCTTTTCAGTACCCGCTAAGTAATCCTTCTATTTTATGATCTTCACTGACCAATACATGAGTATACCTAGCTAGCAGAAACATCCTGGCAAAAAGGAAATTCAAGATGCTGTTCAACTATACGTAGACGCTTCTTCCTCTCCTGAATACAATTCCTTTGCAGGCTTCCCTTCTTCTTATGAGAGGTGAGGGCACTAAGTAAATTCACAGTCTTCCTTTCTGCATCTGTCCTATGCTGTGAGAGCAGAGAACTTTGCTTAGCTGTTTATATGCCTTGGATATAATCTCAACAACAATCAGACGCAGACAGAACTCAGGTTGCCTGCCTTCTGTGAAAATGTTCTGCTTCGCATTTTATCATTGTCATGGGTCAGGAATTCTTTACAAGTAACACCGGGTAACATCACATATACCGAATCAGGTCTGCTGTAGGAGTTTATCCACCTTTCATTTCCTTTCCCTTCCGGATTCTAAATACAAGTCAATCTAAGTTTGGATTTCCGACTGTCACCTTCCTTGCATGAATCCTCATGTATCAACTGGAAATGAAGAGGAAATGTCAGTTTACAGTGAGGAGCGGGGCTGAGGTCGAGATCGAGTGTTCCGCCAGCGAGGCCTTATCTGCTTAGTTTCTGAAGGTACCAAACAAACGTGACGAAGCTCTACTTGCAGGGGACAGTCAGAAAGAAACCAACGATTTGAGAGACGGGCCGCAAAAGCACAGCACGTTTGAGGAATAGCTTTAAAACCTTTTCCAAAGGGCAAACTGCTTTAAAAAGTATTTCTCGATTTCCCACCCAGTGAGTGGTTCAGGTCCCCACTCCGAGCAGCTCCGCAATGCAAGGGGGACGCGGCCGCTGCTGACCCGTGCAACCCACCCCTCCCAGGCTGGTCCTTGCCCTGGCAGGGGCTGCGGCCCTCCCAAACCGCAGGGCAACCGTCGGGAAGCTGAAACACGTCCTGCGAGGCCCTCAAGCCTTTAACCCACGGCTGGGTGCAGGCAGGCAGGGTCAGGAAGTCGCGGTGGCCTTGCGGAGGGGGCGGGGAAGGCGAGCGGAGAGCCTGGAGCCAGGCGAGCCCCAGGCCCCGCTGCCTCCAGCGAGCTGCCCGGCCCCCCGACGGCGGGCGCAGGTGAACCCACCTTGCTCCGACCTTCACCTTCGACGGCGCCCAGGAGGGCAGGGGGAGAGGAAAACGCAGGGAACTGGGGGCAGGGCTAGGCAGTTACGCTCCAAAGGCTGGGAAGAAGGGTGAAGGAAGGGCCGGGGGTGCCCAGGCAGGGGGCAACTTCCTCGTCCCCGGCCCGAGGAGACCCGTGTTGCGGGGAGGATGTGACGGGAAGGGGCCCGCGCCCAGGAGAGGCCTGGTGGAAGCGGCGTCACGCCGGAGAAGCGGATACGGGCCCCGCGGCGGCCCAGGCGCGCCGGTCTCTCCCCGCAGCCCGGCAGCCGCCGCAGAGGGAAGGGCGGGGAACTACTCACCTCGGGCGGCCGCTTCACCAGCGTCCAGGCCGTCTCCAGCTCCAAACACGTCAATGGCTCACGCAGCGGGACCTTAAGTAGCGCGCATCCCAACGTGCTGCCCCCGCTCCCCGGCGGCCGCCGGCCCAATCGGGGAGCGCCGCCGCCTGACTGACAGCCGAGCGGGGCCTGGCGCGGCGGGGGCGGGCGGGCCTCGCCCCGCCCCCGGCCGGCGGGAGGAGGGCCGAGGCGGGAGGAGTGGGCGGGGCGGCGCGCACGGCCCCGCCCCCTCGCGCCCCCCCGCGCCGCGGCCCGCCTCTTAACACTTCGGCTTGATGGGCGGCTTGGCGAGCCAATCGGCGGGCCCAGCTGCGGCGGCGGCGGCGTCCAGTGGTCGACCCCGGGGCGGAGCGTGCGGGGGGGGCGGGCGCAGCGGCAGGCGGGGGCAGGGGGCGGGTCGGCGGGAGGCGGGGGCGGCGGCCGAGCGGGCCGGGGGAGGCAGCGGTGGGCGCGACGTCGGCGGCGGCGGCGGCGGCGGCGGCAGCTGCAAGTTGGGCTGCAGGGGCAGCGCATACACTACAATGGCTGCTGGAAAGAGGCGTAAGGAAACAATTTCCAGGCCCGCCGCGTCCAGCCCGAAATATGAGAAAAAAATTATTAGAAATTCCGCGGGCGGTGTAAAGGCGGCGGACGGGCCGGAGGGAGGATGTTAAAGCCCCGCGGTGAGTTCTCCCGGGGTCCGGGGCGGCGGAGAGGCGTTTAGCGGGAGAAATATCAGGGTTATTTAAATTATGGGACTCGCCGAGGGGGCAGAGGAGCCGCGGCGGCGGCAGGAGGAGGAAAAGTTTGTGCTACTCTCAGCCCCTGCTCAGGACCCCAGAGAGAAAAATAATAATAAAAAATAAAATAAAATCATTCAGCGGGGGTGCGAGGACTCCCGGAGTCGCTGCTGACAGGGCAGGGGGCGATGCGGCTGGAGACCCGAAGGTGAGGTCGGTGGGAAAAAAAAAAACCCCTTTATTCAGGGTCTGGAAAGTTTGAAAAGTTTTCCTCCTCCTCCTCCTCCTCCTCCTCTCTGGTGCTGTGAATATTGTGACAGCGGCAGCGGCAGCAGCGAGAGCGGAAGACATTAGAGACCCGAAAAATAAGGGAAAAATTAATATAAATTCAGTTTTACGAGTAAACTCTCCGCATTTTCCACCAAAACATCCCGGGGGAAGGTCGCTTCCCAAAGGGCCTGGCGGAAACCCGCAGTCGGCAATATTTGGGGGGCACTTTGAGTGACTTGGGGGAACTTTGCCCCTTTTTCAAAAGAGGTTTTTCTTTTTTGGAGAAACGGATTTGTTTTTGCCCTTTCCTCAGGTGGGCGAGTCGGGGTCGGGGTGCGGGGTCTACGGGGAGGTGTGAGCCCGGGGTGTGTGCCTGCGGGAGGAGGGGTGGTAAATGAAAGCAGGAGATCTGCACAGAGCAGGGACAGCTTGTTGTCAGTATCATAAACAACCAAAATGGAGGGAGAACTCAGGCATATAACCAAATAAAAATTTTTTAAAAATCGCAAAAAAATCCCAAAAAATCCGGGATGCTCCCCGTTTTCTCGCTCAAGGTAGAAGGATGAACCGCCTTTCCCCTGAAGCCCATTTTGACTTTGCAGGGACCAAGGAGTTAATATTTATTTATTTTTTAAAACTTTCGAAGGGCAAAAGCCTTTTATAACTCAACCGACAATGAGAAAACGTGAAAATCCGATGCTCGAGAAGGAGGGGGAGGGAGGGGGGGAGGTGGTAGTGCAGAAACTGCTAAACTTATTGGTAATGTGGACTGATCTGAGATAAGATAAACACTATATTTGCTATTTTATAACTCTCTTTTAATGATCGTTGCGGGGTTTCCCCCCCCCTCCGTTGGAAAAAAAAGTGATGCCATTTTCTTAATAGAGTTAATATGTGTGATTGGAAGAATAAACCTTTCCGGCTTTAGATGGCATTTTCGTCGCATTTATGCTTCAGGTTTTGTTGGTGGCTCCCTCGTTTCTTCAGACTAGGCTCTACAGAGGAGGGGTAGAGAGGTGATGCTTCACACAGAGGCTGGTGTGCAAGGCTGGAGCACCTTTTGGGGTGGGGTGGGCAGCTGCTGGGTTTATCCCTTCCTGACACGTTTCCTTCACCTGCTCATCCTCAGGAAAGAGTGTTCAGCTGAGGTTTTCTGGTTTTACGTATAGAAAAGGATGGTGCCTCTTGCATCACATTGAAGTTAGTGGGAAAGTGCTGCTGATGTTGGTTCCACGTGGGATATGGGACAGAGCAGGGCATTTTAAAGGGACAGCTTCTCTTTTCTTATGATTTTCATCACCTACACAGAATCCCTGCGTGAGGACCAGATGCAGAGGTTCTGGGAGGGTGTGGTGATGGAAGAGTCTCCTCTTTCCATTACTCAAATGCACCCACCTTTAGCAGTGATGGAGGGAAAGGAGGGATAAGCAAGCCCAACAGAAGATGGATATTGTGAAGATCAGTTTGTATCCAAGCTGTTCTTTTGTGTAACAAGCCCTCCCAGGAACTTTGCATGTTACATTGCTTTGCTTTGGAAGCTGATTTTGGAAGGAATTGTGGAAAAATGGGAATAGTTTAAGGTGTGTGGTGTAATGGTATAGCATTATTGAACAGCTGTGAATTCTGTGCAGTGAGATCAAAGAGCTGTGTATGCCCATAATGTGATTTTACAGCCATTTTGTAAAAGCTGTAAAATACCTAATATTCAATTTGGCTTAAGGTACATTGAGGACTTCTGGTTGAAAACTGCAGACAGAGTGGTGGAGATTCTTTTACACTGTAGGCAGGAGACATTTCTTTAAGGGAAAAAAAGCACATACACCAACACCATGGAAAAGTTTACGCATACCCATTTTAAAACCCCATCCTATACATGTGCTGTAACTCTGCGCCTTGGAAATTGAAAGGTTTTAAAGTCCTGTGACCTAGCAGTTTGCATCTTTTAAGTTGAATTTATTTGTGTTATTTAACAGGAAATGTTTACTGATCATAAACTGCTATTGACTCCAATGGCTTAGATTTTCACAGTATTTCCAAAATTTAAAATGTGTAGGTTGTTTGCTGTCCTCTATTGGAGATTAAGGTTAATCTCGAATAGAATTTACTTGTGTTCCGTTTTCCACAGGTATATGAAGTTTCTGGAATAGATGCCTATTTTCCCTTGTTTTTATGATTTATAGAAATGGATTAAAATTAGGGCTGGATTTTTAGACTTCTTATACAGAATATTTTTTCTTGCCATACTGTACAAATTATTATTTTGAAGTCTAGTGTATGTTAACCTGTGTTCACCTCTGAGCTCTTATCTGCACCTTTCTGTAAACATCTCCATGACAGCATTACATTGGTGTAGTGTGGTTTCTGATTTTGGAAGCAATTGCAGCTTTCTAAGAACTCATTAAAAAATTAATCCCATGAACCACTGTTAAATCAAAATTGATTGGAAAGTGATTAAACTGTCAATGGAGAAGAGAAACTCCCCCCCCCCCCAAATAATCTTTCCAGAGGTTTCAGAATGCCATTAATACTTATAAAACCTTTGCAATTTATCTTACATTTTCATTGTATTTTGGCTCAAGACAGTTACATTGACTATAAATGGTCAGAATTCGGCTATGTGTTTAAAATAAGTGAGACTTTTAGATCTTGAATAGTTGCCACTTTCACAAACCAGATACTAATATCAATAAATTCAGTTTCTGTAAAAGTGAAGGAAAAGTATTTCTTCCAGTTACATTAGACCATTAGGTTATTGAGGTTGCTTGGACACTTCAAGTTATGATTAGTTTACTGTCAACCTAAATAAAAGTGCTGGTATTGTGATTTTTTTTCTATCTCACAAAGATTGGTATGAAACTTACTTCATGTTTGGGTTTTACACAACTAGTTACTTTTCTGAATCAGAAAATGCACTCAGAGCGCACAAGTATAAACCTGTAATTCCTCAGAGAGTCTTATTTAGATAGAGCATGATTACTAATTTGAATTGATTGTACTGAGCTTTTTTAATGCCTAAGAAATACTACCTGTTGAACATCTTTTTTCTGAAGCTACCATTAAATTGTACCAATTTACAGAAATAACCTAAAGTTATTGTATACTCAAAATCTTTATTTCAGTTAGAATTACAGAAACCTCATAGGCTGAGATTCTTATTTGAAATTTATATGCCTAATTTTGCTATTTGAAATTCTGTAAGGTATTTAGCTGCTGTGGAAGATGATTTATAAATTTGGGCTAATTCTGATAAAATTCAATACCTGCATATTTATTATAACCTAAATATTTTAATAAACAGACATCTTACAGCTAAATAAATTAATGAATGTTTTTATCAACATAGTTTCAAAATTTTAAGGATACTCTGTGTTTTAATATCATACAAAGGTGTTCTTTTTCTTTCCTTTGTTTTTAACATAATCCTGGTTGTCACTGCATACATTTTGGTTTGGTATTCTGGAAATTTTCCTTTGTAAGGATTAAATTGTTATTTGCTGAATGAAATACAATGCTCCTGTCTTTGAGATTTGAAAAGCCCGAGAACTGAAACATGTATCTATAGCTATCTTTGAAGTTTTGTTTTGATAATCATTTGCCCCTTAAGCTGTGTAATCAAAATATTGGTTCCTTCCAGGAATGTTTTAATGTTTTTTATTTAGAATCTTGTTCTTTGGAAAAATAATATATATAAAAAATTACCTGTTACACACACGTGCACACACACACACACACACACGCACACACACACCCAAGAAAAAAGAAAAAAGTTCTACTGAATAGCTTTACTTACACAACCTGGAATACTTGTTCTTTTTGATGTGTTTCCAAATGTATAGGAAATAAATAACAAATTGTCCTCTTTATGTTGATAACGTCTTAGATTCTTAAGTTATTTGAGTAGGGAAGAGTTTCAGAAGAAGGAAGGAACAACTGAATCTGTTCAACACAATCCAAGATAATGAATATGTTAAAGGTAAAAGGGCTAAAAATTGTCCCTTGAGCCATTTTCTAAATGCTTTAAGAACCTGATAAACACCTTATCTGAAACATCAGATACTTTAAAAATATATCAGACACTGCAAAAGAACAAAAATGGACCTTTGATTTCTTTAATTTTAACAGGAATTAATGTAGGCAGCATATTTAACCAATTAGTAACTGTTTAGGTAGCCTTGGAAAAGTATTTACAAATAAGTTAAATGTGAGGGCAGGGTACATTGGATTGATGAACTGTAAAGTTAACTATGATTTTAGAATCCATGCAGGGGAATTCTTTCCCATTGTACAATAAGACCACTTTGGAGGCAACTAATTTTTACTTTTGTATGTATTTCAGTCCCTAATTTTTTTTTTGAAAAGCCTGAACCTGACATCTACTGTGTTACTACTTTTCATTTATACAGGGCAATTTTTATATCTCATTAGCAAATTTAATTTTTAAATTTAATTTGAGAAATTAAATGCAAAATTTGAGACCATAACATTTTATGAAAGTATTGGTGTGTACTTCCCATTTGAAGTTATGAAAAATACACATGTGTGAAAGCCTGGCAGAAATGATTGCAGGGCCATGATTTGATTTTTGCTTTTAAATCACTTGGCCTACTGCCCAGTCGTTTGCATTCTAGTCTGGGTGCCCACCTGTCTCCACCTTGTCCCCCAAGGGTGGTACTGACAAGGGTATAGTGGCGAGGAACTGCCAAAGGTGCTTTGGTATTTTTGTTTTCTGATTTTGTGTATGTACTGGTGTTTGTTGTTGTTAAAGTGTTAAGGTTTTTGCTCTTTTTTTTTTTTAATGCTTATCAGAAAACAAAATCACAATTTCAGAAAACAAATAATATCTCATTTTTAAAAAGTGAAGTGATGTGATACTGCATTAAAATTGTTAGTGTTTATAAGTCCCTGGATGTCTTGTAAACAGAGTTACTGCAGGGTCGTGGTATTAAAACTAACCACAGTGTGGGGTGGGGGGGATTTGAGATGGCAGCCTAAGAAATGGGTATGCCTGCACAGAATGAATGAATTCAGGCAGTTATGTCCTAGCTTAATAGGAGAAGCAACTGGCTTGAAATGTTTCCCTGTATTTTTTTTTAAGTGAAAACTTTTCCTAATCTAAATACATAGAAAACCTAGAAATATGAATGTGTTAGAAAGCAAAAGTGTTCTTTTTTGATGTCTTTAAAAAAAAATGAGTTTTCAATAATGAAAGTGTATTATAAGAACATAAGTATGGACTAAAATGTCCAAAATTAATGGGGAAGAACTAGAGGATGAGAATATCAGATTAAATAATAATCATGGTAAATCTAAAATTTGACTTCTGTGAATAAAGAATAACTAAATGCAAAGCAAATAATAATAAATTTACCCCCCCCCAAAATGAGAGTGATAATTGGGGGATCTATAAGAGAGTATTTGTAATACAAATTGCTGGTTTTATAACCTTTTAAAAATAGATTCCCCCAAAGTTCTCCCTCCATATCTTTAGACCTGTATTAAACTAAATTAAATTCTAAGAATAATGTGTAGTGGTTATTTGGAATTCTTTATTTTTAAATAAGGAAAAACGATTTTTTGTTATTTTTTTAAAAGATTAAAGATTATTTTAAATGTGTACCTAAGTGAAGTGTTCTGAAAAATCTTAGAAACTGTTGAAAATTATTTTCTTCATTCTTCATCAGAAAGTTTAAAACTTTCTGTTAAGTTAATGAAATAAATTTTAAAACCTTAGTGTAAGAACAGTGTACTCTGTGGACTTTTTTAGGGCAATTTAAATCATTTCTTACAGACTTCATAACATTTAAAAAGCTTCTCACAAGGTAAAGATAAGAACATTCACAAACTTGTTAATTTCTGGAATGTTTTTAGGTGTAGGCTGACAATTAAAGGAATTTTCCTTCCCATTTACTAATTAGCAATTGATTTTCTGAAGGAGAATCTAGACCTGTTACAGTATTATGTTCGGGAGTGGGCTTTTCCTTCAATATCAGAAAATATTTTGAGGGTAGAGGAGGCATCTTTTCTTCACGGGTCTCTACAGAGTGTGATGATCTGCCATTGCAGAGTCTTGAGCGCTACCTTTTTTTTGAGAGTGAGAGACTCATTTTAGGCTTTCAGATATTAAATGTTTGAATTATTTTCTCAAACCAGTATTGGAATTGCACATGTGTTTATTGATTATTTATGATATCCTATCTTTTAGTTTCTGAATATGGGAATGTTAATTCTCAGATGAAATGCTACAACTAAAGGGCTGCCATCTGACTTTTTAAAAAATTATCTTTTTAATCAGTAGTTTGACCTTAGAGCCTTTAATTTTGAGATATATTTTTGGAGACTGTTAAACTAGAAATTAGAGAATGAGGAATTTAGTCCCTTTGTCTAATAGGCAAAGTTAGAAAAATGTTTTAGTCAGTTTTGTTCATTTGAAGATACTTTAGCAAAAAGTTGATTGACTTGTTCTTGATCAGAAGAATTTTAAGAAATTGAACCTGAAAGCTTGAGGTAGTTCAAATGTGCAGGTTCAAAATAGCACCAGTTGAATTTTAGCCTGCTAGATTTTCTCAATAACTTGATTTTATTTTCTTGTATTGTCTTAATGCTGGAATTACACAGAGCCTGCATCACTTTTCATCATACTCCAAAAGAGTTATAGTAATAGGTTTTATTTTTATCAATTTTAGGCAATGAAATGAAAATACTGTTTTATATAAGAGAGCATTACCTTTTTTAAGCTACTTTGTGCAAATTCCCAGTTTCTGTAACTGTTCCATTCCAAAGAAGAGAAATTAGCTCCTTTACCTTAAAACTAAATTTGCTCTAAATTTACAGTTTATGGGAGGGTTGTCACTTTAGATATTTGGGTAAGATCTATTATAACCTAAAAAATAAATATTAATATGATCATCATATCTGATTATAAGCTACCTCTCAAACATGAATTTGCTTCCCTTGTACTTCTAAAATTATTTTCTAAATAAAACTGAGAAAATGTTTTTCATGTGTTTTTCTAATTTGATATTGTCTGAAGTAATTGAATTGGGTAAAATTTCAGTTTCAATTATGTTTCTCTTCTAATATTAATAGTATTTTACTTGAAAATTACTATTCAAATGCACAGTGTTTCAGCACTAAAATAGCATTAGATATATAATAAAATAGGTATGTTGATTATACCAAGAGTGGTGGAAGCAGCCCTAGTAGGTCTTATTTGGAATAGTTTAAAATGTTTCCAGCAAAGTGCCTATGAGTGTAAGGCATACCTCTGACAGCAGTTAGTGATATTTTATGCTTTTCTTTTTCTGCTTCATAAAATTTGAGCATCCTCAGAGCTACTGCCATGCAAACAAATAACTGATTTAACTATGCCCTGTGTAAAGTACACATATCAGGTTTAGCTTCTAATGTAACTTGCTTTATTTAGCTTTCTTATAAGAAAATTGTATAAGACAGGTATTCCTTAGTAATAATTTGGTATACATCACATCTTAAAAGATATTACAGGTAAAATATATTATCATAATCATTTACCCAAATCAAAATGAAAGTAAACTATCAAGTAATCATTTTAATTAGACATAGAATGAAGGTTTTAAGTATTTAACAGGATAACTTGGTGTACTGCTGAAATATAGGGAATTTTAGTTGAAAGTTGTTTTTGTACCCGAATCTATTTTTGTGTGCCTCGAAGTTTGTAAACAAAAGTGAACACATATAAAATCTGGCAGTTTATAGAAGTTCCTAAAACATCTATCCTTTGACAGTTAATGAAAATGTACTTTTCAAATACGTGGGCAAAATTACTTCAAAAATCATAACATATTCAATTATTATAGTTATTTTTGAAAGAAAAATGGAGATGAATGGTTTAGTATTGCTTTTATCTACATCAGTTGAATATTCATTATATTTGAATTTTTTAATCATTAAAGCATTTAATACTCTTAGGGATATTTTGGTGTTTTTTTTTTTACGTAGTGTAACAGTGTTTTCCTTAAAACCCTTTCTTTTTTGGACATTATAACCTAATTAAGACAGTTATTTCAAAACTTTAACTGCTTTTATTTAATAAGAGAATTCCTGTTCCCTAGATCATATTATTCTTAAAAGAAGTTCCTATCTTGAAGCACTCTTAATCTAGCTCAGGTTATCTTTTTAAATCTATACTACATAGAAACTTTTCTTCTTCTAGAGTTAGGCATTTATCGCTATGAACTTACCTCTTAGAACTGCTTTTGCTGCATCCCATCAATTTTAGTATGTTACCGTTCCATTTTCGTTTGTCTCAAGGTTTTTTTTAAAAATTTCTCTTTTGATTTCTTCCTTGACCCATTGGTTGCTCAGTAGCATTTTGTTTAATCAACATATTTGTGAATTTTCTGGTTTTCTTCATGTAATTATCTTCTAGTTTCATACCATTGTGGTCAGAAAAGATGCTTGATATGATTTCAGTTCTCTTAAATTTATTGGGACTTGTTTTGTGGCCTAACATATGATCTGTCTTGAAAAATGTTTCATATGTGCTTGAGAAGAAGGTGTATTCTGTTGCTTTTGGATGGAATGTTCTGCAAATACCTGTTAATTCTATTTGGTCTAATATATCATTTAAGGCCAGTGTTTCCTTATTGATTTTCTGTCTGGGTGATCAGTCCATTGATGTAAGTTGAGTATTAAAGTTCCCTTCTATTATTGTATTGCTGTCTATTTCTCCCTTTAGGTCCATTAATATTTGCTTTATATATTTAGGTGCTCCTATGTTGGGTACACAGATATTTACAGATGTTATATCTTCTTGTTCAAATAAGCAACCTAACTTTTAGGGATATTTTAGGAACTAGAAAAAGAGCTCAGGGAACTAGAAAAAGAAAGGAAGGAAGGAAACATCAAAGATTAGAAAAAAAATGAAATAGAGACTACAAAGATAATAG
Source organism: Balaenoptera ricei (assembly GCF_028023285.1). NCBI lineage: Eukaryota > Metazoa > Chordata > Mammalia > Artiodactyla > Balaenopteridae > Balaenoptera > Balaenoptera ricei. Next base: position 78,062,606 of record NC_082655.1, read on the forward strand.
AAAAGAGCAATGAAACTAAGAGCTGGTTCTTTGAAAAGATAAATAAAATTGACAACCTTTAGCTAGACTCACCCTGCCCAGAAAAGAGGACTAAGATAAATAAAATAAGAGATGAAAGAGTTGGTACAACTAATACCACAGGAATACAGAGCATCCTAAGAGACTACTATGAGAGAATGGACTTGAGGACATGGGGAGGGGGAAGGGTAAGCTGGGACGAAGTGAGAGAGTGGCATTGACATATATACACCACCAAATGTAAAACAGGTAGCTAGTGGGAAGCAGCCACATAGCACAGGGAGATCAGCTCGGTGCTTTGTGACCACCTAGATGGGCGGGATAGGGAGGGTGGGAGGGAGACACAAGAGGGAGGGGATAGGGGGATATATGTATACGTATAGCTGATTCACTTTGTTATACAGACAGTTACACCAACAAATGGACAACCTAGAAATGGACAAATTTCTAGAAACATACAATCTACCAAGACTGAATCATGACAAAATAGAAAATCTGAACAGATGGATTACTGGTTAAGGAGATTGAATCAGTAATCAAAACCTCCCAACAATCAAAAGTCCAGACACCTTCACTGGTGAATTCTACCAAACATTCAAAGAAGAATTACAGGCATGCCTCATTTTATTGTGCTTTACAGATATTGTGTTTCTTACAAATTAAAGGTCTGTGGCAACCCTGCATCAAGCAAGTCTATTGGTGTCATTTTTCCAACAGTATTCACTTCTGTGTCACATTTTGGTAATTTTCACAATATTTCAAACTTTTTCATTATTATTATACTTGTTATGGTGATCCGTCATCAGTGATCTTTGATGTTACTATTGCAAAAAGATTACAACTCATTGAAGGCTCAGATGACGATTAGCATTGTTTAGCAATAAAGTATTCTTTAATCACATTGTTTATTAAGACACGATTCTATTGCACCCTTAATAGACTACAGTATAATGTAAACATAATTTTTATATGCACTGGGAAAACAAAAAAAAAAAATCATGTGACTTGCTTTTTGCAGTATTTGCTGTATTGCAGTGGTCTGGAACCAGTCCTGCAATATCTCCGAGGTATGCCTGCAATTCCAGTCCTTCTCAAACTCTTCCAAAAAGTAGAAGAGGAGGGAACTCTTCCAAACTCATTTTACAAGGCCAGCATTACCCTGATACCAAAGCCAGACAAGAATGCCATAAGTAAAGAAAATTATAGCCAACCAATATCTCTGATGAACATAGATGCAAAAATCCTCAAAAAAATATTAGCAAACTGAATTCAGTAATACCTTAAAAGGACCACATTCCATGATTAAGTGGTATTTATCCCAGGGATGCAAGGATGGTTCAACATCCACAAATCAGTATGATACATCATGTTAACAAAATGAAGGACAGAAATTATATGATCATCTCGACAGATACAGAAAAGGCATTTAACAAAATTCAATATTCATTTATGATAAAAAAAAAAAAAAAAGCTTTTAACAAATCAGGTATAGAGGAAATATACCTGAACATAATAATGACCATATATGACAAGCTCAGAGCTAACATCATACTCAGTGGTGAAAACCTTTTCCTCTAAGATCAGGAAAAAACAAGGATACCCACTCTCGCCACTTTTATTCAACATAGTATTGGAAGTCCTGCCAGGTCAGTTAGGCAAGAAAAAGACAATTGGCAAGGAAGAAATAAAATTGTCACTACTTGCAGATGACATGATAACTTTATATAGAAAACCCTAAGGACTACCCCCAAAAACTATTAGAACTAATAAATGAATTCAGTCAAGTTGCAGGATACAAAATCATTACCAAAAAAATCTATACATTGCATTTCTCTATACTAATAATGAACTATCAGAAAGAGAAATTAAGAAAACAATCCCACTTAAAATTGCATTAAAAAAATACCTAGGAATAAATTTAAGGAGGTGAAAGACCTGTGTGCTGAAAACTATTAAGACAGTGATGAAAGAAATTGAAGAAGGCACAAATAAATGGAAAGATATCCCATGCTCATGGATTGGAAGAATTAATATTGTTAAAATGTCCATATTTATTTGCAGATTATAAAGCAACCTACAGATTCATTGCAATCCCTATCAAAATTCCAAAGGCATTTCTCAGAGGAATAGAACAAACGGTTTTAAAATTTATAAGATGCCATAAAAGACCTGGAATGCCCAGTGGAATCTTGGGAAAGAAGAACGAAGCTGGAGGCCTCACACTTCCTGATTTCAAACTATACAAAGCTATAGTAAAAGAACAGTATGGTATTGGAATAAAAACAGACACATAGATCCATGAAACAGAACGGAGAGCTCAGAAATAAACCCACGCATTGATGGTCAATTAATACATAACAAAGGAGCCAAGAATATACAGTGGGGAAAGCACAGTCTCTCCAATAACCCATGTTGAGAAAATTGGATAGCCACTTGCAAAAGAATGAACTTGGATGACTATTTTACACTACACACAAAAATTAACTCAAAATGGATTAAAGACTTAAACATAAGGCCTGAAATCATAAAACTCCTAGAAGAAAACATAGGCAGTAAGCTCCTTGGCATGGGTCTTGGCAATGATTATTTTAATCTGACACCAAAGGCAAAAGCAACAAAAGCAAAAATCAAGAAGTGGCATTACATCAAACTAAAATCTTATGCACCCCAAAGGAGATCATCAACAGAATTAATAGACAACCTACTGAATGGGAGAAAATATTTACATATCATATATCTGATAAGGGACTAATATTCAAAATATATAAAGAAGTCATACAACTCTAAAGCAAAAAAACAGTCCGATTAAAAATGGGCAAAAGACATTTTTTCCCAAGAAGACATACAGATGGCCAACAGGCTCGTGAAAAGATGCTCAACATCATTAATTGTCAGGGAAATGCAAATCAAAACTGAAATGAGATATCACCTCACAGCTGTTAGAATGGCTATTCTCAAAAAAATAACTAGAAATAGCAGGTGCTGGCGAGGATATGGAGAAAGGGAGCCCTTGTGCACCCTTGGTGGTGTGAACTGGTGTAGCCACTGTGGAAAACAGTATGGAGGTTCCTCACAAAATTAAAAATAGAAATGTCATATGACGCAACAATTCTACGTCTGGGTGTTTATCCAAAGTAAACAAAAACACTAACTCAAAAAGATATATGCACCCGCATGTTCATTGCAGCATTATTCACAATAGCCAAGATACGGAAACAATTTGTGTCCATCAGTGGATGAATGGATAAAGAAGATGTGGGGGGGGGGGGGGGTGTGTGGTAAATATGTATATGAATATTATTCAACCATAAAAAAGAATGAAATCTTGCCATTTGCACCAACATGGGTGGACCTCGAGGGTATTATGCTGAGTGAAATAAGTCAGACAGAAAAAGATGTATACCGTATGATCTCTCTCATATGTGGAATCTAATAAATATATTAATTAATTTTTAAAAAACCCCAAGTTTATAGATACATAGAGCAGATTCGTGGTTGCCAGAGGCAAGGGGTAGGGGGTAGGAGAAATGGATGAACTGTTTTTGGTTTTGTTTTAGTTTAAATGGGAAACAAAAACAAAAAAATATACTAGAGATCCAGTTGGTCTACTTAAACATTGGGTCTTGCTGTGACGCTTAAATTTCATCATACCCAGTTCACCTTTTATCAGCCAGTGAAGGAAGAGGAAGAGAAAGCAATTTGTTTTGAGAGAAGTGCAATTGATCATATTCAGAGGCTGACTCACAAGAGCTTTTCTAAAATGCATGATACCTCTGCCAGAATTAAAAGGAATTTCTTAATTAAAACCATAATACCCGTGTGTCTAAGAAGTGTTTTCATAATCAGATTTCAGGCACACTTGTATGCCTGCGCTGGCCATTCCAAGTATTCTGCTGTTTGCACGTATTTTGCTCTCAGTGCTGCCACCCTGTGTATGGCAGTGCCTCGGTACTGTCTGCACTAATTTTCTGTGTTTTTTTTTTTTATTAAGCGATAACGTCCAAAACTACTTCTGGAAAATAAGCATGCATATTACAATAAATTTTAAAGATATTTTAGTATACTGTGCTCTGTGTTTAACGCTGTACTAAACCTAGATTTTTAAAGGTTACACAATTCAGAAGTATGATATTCAACTGCCAAAAACAAAATTTGGGAATTTTTACAGATAAATACCTTTATCTGTTTCATCTGTCACTTCACTAAAGGCGGAATTGGACTAGTATTCTAAATACAGCTTGAAATTAATCAAATATGAAAGCAGAGGCTTTGCTCCTTTAAAGATGAGAAATATTATAAGATCTTCTCTTTTAGCCAAGTTTTAGTTAAAAGTTCTTCCTAGTAAAAGCAAAACCAAAAATGAGCACAAAAGAGACTGTTTCTGTTTAAAAGAAAAAGAAACTAAACTTGATTGGTTAAATTATTCCCCGAATCATTAGCCAACATGACTTTTAAATTATATCACCCCAAATATTTTGAGTATTAATACTGTCTGTCAGCCATAAAATACTTCGGCTGGATAGCAATCTCTGTTTTCACCTATATTATCTCACTTAATTTTTACAGCAGTCTTGTGAGATAGGAAGTGCAGGCATAATGTGTATGCAAGGAGCAGTAATGATTTCAGAAACTGGAATTCTGTTGCTTTTTATGAGTAAGTCTTTAGACTGGGCAAGCCATAGGAGCTAAATACATTAATTTGCTAGAGTAAACCTAAATTATCTCCATATTGAAGTTTAAATATTTATTTTAAAAATGGATTTGTTGTAAAAATAAAAATTTCAGTCATAAAGTTGACACTGAGTAACTCAAGTTAGAAAGTGCTTGCATGTCTACTTAATTTTTAAAAGTTATAGATAAGGGGGATATTTTTTATGAATTTACTACATTAAGGAGCTTTTTAAAGATATAAACCTAAGCTTCCTTTTTTTTTTTAAACATAGTAGACTATCTTTTATTTATTTTATTTATTTATTCTCTTTTTGGCTGCGCCGCCCGGCATGTAGGATCTTAGTTCCCCGACCAGGGATCGAACTTGCGCCCCCTGCATTGGAAGCGCGGAGTCTTAACCACTGGACCACCAGGGAAGTCCCTAAACTTTCTTTTTTAATGATCTTAAATAGGTACAGTTTTACTAATTTTTGCTTTAAAACACATTTAGAGCAAAGCCTTCTGATTTCAGAATGAGCATCTCTTTTTGAATAGTTTCAGTTCAGTAAATAATGTAATTCTATATCATGACAACTGAAAATATTGACAGTAAAAATTGCAGGTCTTCAAGGGAGGGGGGAGAGGTGGCACTTGAGGTAGGCTTTGAACAAGGCATGAGTGAGGAATAGGCAGAAAGGAGGGCAGACACTCCAGTGAAGTGAATGGTTTCAGCAGGGGTTAGGAGGCAGAAATGCGCTTGTTGTCAGCAGTCTCCAAGAGGACCAGTCCGACTGGAGAGGATGGTTTGTTAGGGAGCAGTGCCACGTAGGACTGGAAAGGTATGCTGCGGCCTGACTGTGAGCCATCTCGCCTGCCAGCCTGAGGAATCTGCGCTCTGGGCCTTAGAAGGCACTGCAGCTTTTTGAGCAGGGGAGGGTGTTAGGAAAATGAAGTCGATTCAGAATCCAGAATGAATCGAGGCCACGGGTGTGAGACTAGATACAAAAATGTTAGTATCATCCGGACTTGAGGTGGTGGTCCACTGCTGGGGGGATGACTCAGATATCTCTCGCTAAGCCCATTCTCACTAGCAAGTTCCAGACCCTGATTTTCAAGGGCCTCTTGGACGTAACCACCAGGCATGGACGACCGGCATCTCAAACTCAGCGTCCCTACTACTAGCAACTCAGACTTCAGTCCTTTTCTGAACGGCCCTACCATTCTTTCCGGCCCCTGGTCAGGAAACCATCTTTTCCGCGTTGAGTTGGAACTTCTATTGTAGGCTTGGTACTTCTGTCGTAGAGACAGAAAATGAAGTGGACACGTAGGGGAAGGAGTCGTTAATGCCAGTGGGAGGATTCAGTTGGCACGGAGGTGGTCCTGGAGCAGGGAGTCGGGTTGCGGGGTGGGGAGACAGCCAAGAACGAGGGGAGGATGAGGGTGCCGGCCTGCGGTGCACGCCGCAGGGGGCTCCCCTGTAACTGGGGCCCAGCGCGTCGTGAGTGAAAAGAACGCTGGTAGATGAGGTGGAAAGGGAGGCTGGGGTCAGGCTGGACCAGATCTTCGCTGTTGAGAGATCGACCCCTGAGGGTCAGAGCTGGGCCTGTAGTGATGTGAAGCCACTCTCTTCGCTGGGCCTCCGTTCTCATCCCTTCACTCAGCCCTCCCATCACCGATTCCCAGCACCTAACGTTCTCCTGAGCTCCCCTCCTCAGCCCTCTCCCCAGGTCACAGAGGAGCTCCCTGCCCGGGGCCTCCTTAACTCTGGCTCTGAACTGGTGGCCTTCGGCCTGGGGAGAGTCGGTCTAGCGGGGGGCTGGGCCCCTCGCCTCGTTCCTGCCCCCGCCCCTCCCATCCTGGGGTTTCCACCTACACGGTGCGTTCAGCCCTTCCTGCCCAGGCAGAAACAGCGTATCCTAGAAGCCCTCTGCCGTCTTCACACCCCCTCCTGCGCCGTCCTTCCGTCGCTGCCGGGCCCCTGCAAGAGCGGTCTCTGCTGGCCGTTCCCCTCACCGCTTCCTCCTTGAGCCGTCCTGCCCCGCCGGTTGGAGGCTGTGTGTGGAGGGGTCATCCATCAGTAGCCCCCAGGCACCACAGCCAGTGGCACCTTTTCCTTTTTGTCCCCCCTCGGCCCTCCTGCAGCAGGAGACGCGTCGTGCTCCCGTCCCCTCCTGCTCCTCCGGCAGCTTGGACGGTGCCCACTCTTCCCCGGCCGGCCCAAGTCACCGGCATTTCCGCGGTCCCCGGGCTCGCCTGGGCCACCTCTCCTCCCTCCGTGTCCGCTCGTCCGCACCAGCGTCCGCTCCTGCGGCGCCCGCCCCGGCAGCCGGGTGGGGACAGCCTCGGCCTTCTCCCCGTCCCGGGACCTCCAGGCCTGGGACATCTCCACGTCCACGCCCGTGTACAAGACAGTTTCCTCCGTCTCCTCCCGAGTCAGCAGACTGACAGGCCAGGTACCGTGCCAGACTCTGAGCCAGCTGCCCCCCACCCTGTGCCTGGGCCCTTGCGGCGCGTACACACAGACTCCCTGTCTGCCACCAGCAGGCCAGCTTTGTAGTGGGTCTGCAGAGACAAGTGCACGCACCCCCGAGAAGGACAGACGACAGACTGGGGGGAGGATGCAGACACACCCGGAACTGGGGGAGACCCAGAATCCCAGAGAGAGACACACACACAGAGCCACAAGGGTCAAGGGGAGACGCGTACACCGGGGCTGCTGTATCTGTCTGTCTATAAATTATTGTTTGTACTTCTGGAGAGACGGAGGGAGGAGAGAGCACACCAGCTCCGGCCCAGGGAGGTGACAGACGCACAGCAGGGAGAGATCCGTGCTCCCACGGGGTGGGCTAGGGGGAGACTGGTGATGCAGTAACACGCATCCAGAAGGTGGAAGATGGGGGAGACAGACACCCAGAAAGGGGGGTCAGTAGACAGACCAGGAAGGGGTGGGTCACTCACCTTGGGGGAATGAAAGGGAGACACACGCACACAGGCAGGAGGCGGGAGAGTTACACTCACACCAGGATGTGAGGGGAGACTCACCCTCATACGCAGGAGGAGCTGGACACCCACAGAGGCACCCGGAGCCTGGGAGAGACACGCGTACACACACCCTGCAGGAGACAGACAGATGCCCAGAGAGGAGAGAGGGACACACGCGTACCCAGCGCGGGAGAGCGGAGCGTGCGCACACCAGGAGCGGGAGAGACGCGTCTACGCCCCCCGTTGGGAAAGCAAGACAAATTCAAAAGGGAGTTGGCACGTGACGCACGTGCAGACACGTGCGTGCGCACGTTGAGATGGTGTGCGGAGAGGCGCACAGACAGCCGCCGAGGAAGAGCAGGTGCACGCACACACGCCAGGAGGGGAGGGGCAGACGCGAAGGGGGCGCACACAGCCCCCCCCCCGAGTCACGGAGACACGCAGCTCACCCGCGCCTCCCGTGGCCGCGCTCGCACCCGGGGCCCGGGTCGGGGCTGACGTGTTCTGACGCCCCCTGGGTTTTCCCGGAGACACTCTCTGAGCGGACGTTATCACTTGACCTCTGTGGGGAGCTCACACGCCAGGCCGCCCTCAGGTCCCAGCTCCACACGGAAGGCCAGACTTCAGTGCCCTTAACCTCAGTAAAGGACTGAACGCTGCCATACGTTCCCATCCAAGTTGCATTTCTCCGAGGGTAACGTGCGTGTCATCGCGGACGTCTCCCGGGTCCGGGAGTAGGATCGCCATGGCTGTGGCCGGGACTCTAGCCCGGGCCCCGGGCCCCTGCCCCTCCCGGGCCCCTGCTCGCTACCGGCTGGCTGGGACTTGCAGTGGCGGGTGTCCTTGTCGCCCATTCGTGGAACTAGGTCTTATTTGTCATGAAATCGCCCCTCACCTCTGCCCAGCGAGCGCGCGGGAAGCCTCGGGAGATGCCAGCTCCTGGGCTGAAACAGTCAAAGCGGAGTCTCAGGCCCCGGCTTCCCACCCGCCCATCGCTCCTCGGGGCCGCCCCTCCCGGCTCGACTCCTGTCCCCACCGCGAGCCAGGCCCCCCTCACCGCCCCAGGGGCCCTCGCCCGCCACCTGCCTCCCTGTGCTGCTCCCACCTCATCACGGGGTCCAGGGAGCTTGGAAGCTTCTGTGGGAGCCCCGTGGAGAGCCAGGTGGGGAACTCGAACGGCAGCATCACCGGGCGTTACCAAGCGCTCCCTCCGCGCTTCCAGCCAGCGCGCTCACACCTGGCCACTCCTTCCAGCCTCATCACAAGGCCGTAGATGGGTGCTGAGCTCCTCTGAGTTCCAGGAGGGAGAAAAGGAGGCTCAGAGGAGTAACCAAGTACAAGTAGTAAATGAGAGGATGCACGGAAAAGACTCAGCATAGGACCTGGTTCATATACGTGCTCAAACGGTTCTCATTGTCTGTCAGCCCTGTCGACTCAGTTCTGCGAAATTCTACCTGACAGTGGTAACAGCGATAATAGTTCCTCTCATAAAACTAGGACCTCTAAGAGTCTAATAGTCTAGTAATAGACAAGTATTAATTTATTGCATGATTCATGTTTTCCTTTTATTTATATCCCACTATAATGTTTGATAGAATAGGAATACCTATTATTTTATGTTCTAATTAATACTAACCTATTAATAGCTAATAGTCTAATAGAGAGCTAATTAGAATTTATAATAGACATTAGGTAACTTTGCCCAGGTTCACTGAGAAGATTGAGTCTATCGGGCTTGCCTGTCAGCAGCCTGTTCCCTGACCACCAACCCCGTCTGCCCCCTCATCCCCTCTTTTCTTGGCTGCTGAGCAGCTGTGCTCTCCTGCCCAAGGCTCACCATCTCTTTTCCTGTCCCATTGAGCATGGAAATGTGTTCACCCCACTGGCTCTTTTTCTCCGGCCAGTGGAGATGTTCAGGATTCTCCAGACCAAGCAGTTGGAAGCTGGACTCTGCCACCTCCATCCATCCCGCCGTCCTTTCTCCTGCAGACCTTCGTGCCTTCACCTCCTTTCCCAAACCTCGCCACTTCGGGCTTCCACGTGCGTGAGCATGTCTATGCACACGCACCACACACACCCACCCCATCGCCCAGCCCGGCAGGTGCTCCCCCCCGGTGCTGTGACTCGGGGCCCTTCCCCTCTGGGGCGCCTGCCGCCTTCGGGCCACTGTGTCCAGCCCCCTCCCGGCCCGACACAGTTCTCAGATCTTGCTAGACTGATTTGTCCTCTACCCTCATTACAGTTAAAAATGACCCAGTCATTGTATGCTAAACGATTGTTTGAAAGCCTGAATGTTGAAAACCCTCTCCCAGAATATTTATTTCTAGAAAATAATTTACATAGTTGAAAGGCCATGACTAATAAAGGTATTTGTTCCTGTTACTTTTACATCCTCTCAGACTCCGAGCAGTAATTGCCTGGCTTCAGTAGAGTGTGTAGAACGGTTGGCTGGCCTGTGACCCTGTGTTAGGATTTCAGAAACGATCTCATGAACTCCGTCCTTCACAGAAATTGTGAGAGTCAGAAACTGCGTGTAAATCATTTCTGACTTCGTCATCATCAGCCAGGTTTTATTAAGCACCCACAGAGTTTGTAGTATATCACATATAGCTTTACTGTGGAGGTTAAGTTTAGTGCTGGCTTTAGAGATTTTTTGGTAAAAGTTCTTATTATAGAGTATTTCAAAAATACTGAAAAATCAAAAGTGGAGAGAACAGTAGAATGCATCCTCACCTACCCATAATTAGTTTCAGCAGTTATCACCTCAGTGACTAGGTCCTCCTACCCACACCCCCCCCTTCTCCTGCCCCCTAATTTAATACAAAATTATTTGATATCACTTGTATATTTTTGGTATGTATTTCCAAAATGTACAGACTCTTTTTAAAGATATAATCACAATACAACTGTCACACCCCAAAAGAACAATAATGCCTTCATATCGTCAAATATCTAGTTAGTGTTCAAATCTCCACAGTTGTCTCTTAGGTTTTTTTTTTTTTTTAACAATTTGCATGATTCAAATCCAATAAGCCTGTTTATATAGTCAGTTGACATATCTCTCAAGTCTATTTTGACCTACAGGTTACCTGTTCCCTTCTCCCCACCTCTTAAAATTTCTTTGTTGAAGAAGTGGGTTTTTCGGTCTGGTTTGGTTTTGGTTTTGTCCTGTAGAGTTTCCCACAAGTCTGGATTTTGCTAATTGCATCCCTGTTGGGTTACTCGACGTGCTTCTGTGGCCCCTCATTTTGTGTAAGAATCAGGTTCTGCTTTTTGCCTCCAAACACGTTGAAGTCTCCTAGAAAGAAAAGTGGGGAAGCTGGAATGCGGAAGGAGTAAATTTTGAATGAAGTGCTACAAGCAATAAGAATGACATTGATATATGTGTGGTAAATCTAGATATGTGATCCCTTATTTCTGGTGGAGTATTGATGTTCACATCATCAAAAATTATGTTCAGGTATTTCCTTCTGGTATTTTTTTTTCTTTCAACCTGTGTAATACTTTTGTAAACTGAATTGGGATCTTCCTTGTTTTGTATCCTAACACTGTATAAAGGTTATTTCCCGTGTACTTTTATGTTACTCCTACATATTGCTCAGAAGCTGGACTCCTTTGAATGAGCACCTTTGAATTCAAAGCATCCTTTGAATAAGCACCACATTTACTTAGTCATCCCTGTGGTCGGCCAGGTAGCTTATTTCTAGTCTTCACATAATGCAGTGATGGATGGTCTTGTGCATAAATCGTTTTGTGCATCTCAGGTTATTTTCTTCAGATAAATTCTTAGGTATGAATGAGTGGAGAAAATGATAAGTGCCGTCTTTTACTCGGCAGTTGCGTGGCCAGTTTGACTTCTGGAAGTCGCCATGGGAGTGCCCATTTCCTTAGCCCTCCCCAGCGTGGCCATGACCACCGTCCATGCTTTTTTATTTCTCTTGTGTGTATTTATGTTTCATATCTTTCCCCCACTTAGCAGTCCCCTCTTGCCGCCATCATTAATTTGCCTTTGACACATGAGGCTGCTAATCTTCCCTGGGCCAAAAATCTCAGCAACCCAACCTGCTGTGGTTTTGCCTGAGAGATTGGCCCTGAGTGAGGGCAGGCACAGCGCCCACCTCCGTTATGAAGTGTGTGATGTGTGTGCATGTGGAACAATCACTTTGGCTGTTCAGAACCTGTGTTCCCCCTTTCTCGTTCTCCCCCTCTGTTTTAGGTCATGGATGTTGCAGCTTAAATGAAAGATCACTGTGTATTAATACTACAAGTTCATGTTAAGCTGAGGGGGGAGAAACTCACCTGCCAAACTCTGAATTAATCAGAATTCGCAAAACACATAAATTAAGGGAGTAATTATTCACATTACCCGACAATTCCTTTTCTAAAAAATAAGGATTCAGATTGGCACCTCTTTTGGTACCTTTCACCATTTAACTACGTGGGGGGACGTCAGTTAGAAGTCTGAAGTCTTAGAAACATTCAAACGTCCTAATCAAGATGCTCTGAAATTACAGTACATCCGAAGAATACCTCCCATTTGTATAACGCTCTGCCACGTGTCATTGGCCCTTGAACCGCTGGCCTCTGCGACCAGGTGACTCAACGGCGGCGGCACGTGAGTGCAGAGTGGTCCTGAAGCGGCAGCGGAGTCCCGGGCCTGCCGCGCTGTGACTTGGTGACGCAGCGCGGCCACCGCCAGCCCTGCCTCAGGAATGTCCCTCCCTCCCCGGGTCCCGCCCCCCAGCACCAAACTGCCGGAGGTGCTCAGGCACAGCAGTCTGGTTTCCTGTGGCCGTGCTCATGTTGGCGGGTTTTCCTCACGGTTCTAAAGCAATCGGTCAGTTTGGGACTGATGGACGTGGCCTGGGGCTCTTCCGTGGCAGAGGACTTGATAAGTCCACACGGAGGCAGAACCACACAGGGGAGACTGAGGGCCAGCATCATCTCCAGAAACAACTTCAACAAAACCTGCACTGGAATGTTTTGAAATGCCATGTCCTCTGCTGGCTGGTCCTCGGGGACGTTCTCACCTCCTTTGCCCACGTGGCCGGCACCCGCTCCTCCTTGCAGACTGTGCCCCGGGGGTCCCCCCTTCATGCAGCCGCCCTAGTTTCTGTCCTCTCTGTCCTCTGCCTGCAGCCGGGTGTCCTGGTCCGGCGTCTGCACACGCGCCGTCCTCCTGTGTATTCTTGTGCTGTGGGTGCCATCGCCTCTCATCCGTTGTTCTTTTACTCTCAGCCTTTCCTTCTCTACCTGGTCCTTCCTTTCAGCACTTAACGCGTCAAGCCTCTGCTGTTGTAAAAACAAGCAACACGTGGTGACAGAAGGCTCTCTTTTTCTACCCCTCGCCCTCCAGCTGATGCCATTTCTCCAAAGAGCAATGCGTGCTGGGAGCCTCGGATTTCTCAGGTTCAGCTGATTCCTCAACCTCAGTGATCCATCCCGGTTCCTCCATCCCCTGAGATAGTTCTTCCCAAGATTACTAAAAGCCTGCGTATCACTCAAGCAAAAGGGAGTAGGAGGTAGTCCTTACCTTGACCACTGTCTGCATGAATCACTCTCTTCCTGGTTTTTCCTCCTATTCAAGGATGTTCCCTCTGCAGGCCACCCTCTTCCATCCGTCCTGTAAAGGAAGAGTCCCTCCTCGAAGCCCTGTGTGTTGTCAGTGGCCTTCCTGCTGGGCCTCCCCTCTGCCCTCACCTGCCCTTCGGAGCCTTTGCTGCTTCTCCCTCGTCTGACAGATAAGCTGCCGTTCAAGGTCTTCGCCTGATTGGCTGTTTCTTAACATGGATAGTGTAGCCCTTACTGAGTGCTGGTCACTGCGGTATGTGCTCTACACACGACATCACTTATTCCCCATAACAACCCTGTAGGGTTTAATTTTCTCACTTTTCAGCCGAGGAAACCCAAGCTGGGAAATGGTAAGTCATTCACCCAAGGGCTCACAGCTGGTCCCCTCGACCCCGTAATCACAAGCCTGCCTTTCCCTCGCCTACTGGGCTCCCTAAAGCGGAGGCCCTTCCTGACCTCCTGGTCTCCTGCTAGCCTTGCCCTTCCCTACGGTACCACTGGCTCCAGGCAAGAAGGCAGTGACTGCGCCTCCTGTCGCGCCTGCTCCCCAGGCGGGGCGCTGCCCTCCATCCTGCTCCTCCCCCTCGGGGCCACACTCCACAGGCCCACACCTCTCACCTCTCTCACCCCCAGTTTTTTCTTTTTAGAGACATTATTTTTTTTACATTTTAAAAACAATTTTTATTGGAGTATAGTTGATGTACAATGTTGTGATCGTTTCTGCTGTACAGCAAAGTGAATCAGTTCTACATATACACACAGCCACTCTCTTTCAGATTCTTTTCCCATATAGGTCATTACAGAGTGTTGAGTAGAGTTCCCTGTGCTCTGCCGTAGGTCCCTATTAGTTGTCTAGTTTGTATACAGTAGTGCGTATTTATCGGTAAGTGTGGTCGGACATCCCATTCCCCCCTCTGTGCAGGTGGGGGGACTGCCCTCCTCTCTGGAGGAAGACGAGCTTCTAGGCATGACCACCAGGTGGCACAGTGACTGCAGCATCCTGGTGTCGGTGAGCTTGGGCCAAGCCAAGAAAGACAGCAGGTGCTCTTGACTGCTGGGCCCCGGGGGAGACCCAAGAGAGTTTTCAGATTTAAAGCATTCAGCCTATTCCTCGTCATTCACAAAGGGAGTCAAGGAGGGTGGACCCCTGTGTTCCTTCACAGGTCCATGTGGCCAGCAGGAGGAAAGTCTTCCCTCCTTCCCTTCTTCTCTTCCTCCTTCTATTCGTTCAGCAAATATTTGAGCACCTCCTTTGTGCATCCACTGTTCTAGGTAGGAGGGATATGGAAACAGATAAGAAAAGGCAAGATCTCAGCTCCGAGGGTGCTTACCCAGCAGCCTCCGCCGGGACCCCATAGAAGATACTGGAGACAGAACCAGGAGTCTCTTTGCTGTTTTTGTTACCCCCAAAGCCCCTTTTTCCCCTTGCCTCTGGCATGGATTGACCCCTAGTTTTATATTATCCAAATGGGTTTCAGTTTAAAAAGCAAAAGGACCACCAGTCAGTGTACTGTTGTGACTAATTTTGTTTTCTTCATGATTTTCTTTGGCCACTTGTGACCCTACTTCTCAGTTATCCCACTTAATCAAGAATTGACTGTGTTCTCTTTACAGTTAAAGATATTAAGGTTCAGAAAGGCCACAAGGCATGTTAATGTTGCATAGGTTAATACACGAAGAAATACATACTCAGGTCTCTGTATCATCACTCCATCATGATCAGGAACAGTGCCAGTGAAGTTTTTGGTTTTTTTAATTTATTGAAGTATAGTTGATTTACAGCGTTGTGTACATTTCTGCTGGACGGTAAAGTGATTCAGTTATACACGTATATATTCTTTTTCATATTCTTTTCCATTACGGTTTATTATATGATATTGAATAGAGTTCCCTGTGCTCTACAGTAGGACCTTGTTGTTTATCCATCCTGTATATCATAGTTTGCATCTGCTAATCCAAAACTCCCACTCCATCAATGCCAGTAAAGTTTTTAAAAATAAAAGAAAACAGGCAAGTCCAGGGTTGTGACAGGTACCTGTAGATAAATTTGGCAAACACTGCATTTTTGCTGGAGGGAGCTTGACAAGGTGGGCCCAATGTAAATTACTGAGTTAAAATTACATCTAGTGTTTAGAAACATTTCCTCTGCACGGGATGAGCAAGAGTGCGAGAGGAATGCACGTATGATCACTTAGAAACCTCAGAGATCACGAGTTGCTTGTTTGAAGCTCGGGGAAGTTCCTGTCTGCTGGAGCAGCCCCCTTGGTGGGGTCAGCCTTCCTTGAGCACATGTGGACCGCCATCTCCTCCCGTGCCTTCCCTCCCTTCCTAATCCCTCCACCCGCCTGGCCCTGCAGCACGGCATTCAGTTCCCAAACCCTTGCCAACCCTGCTTCGGTTTCAGCAGGATGAGGGGAGGGGACGAATTCGAGATGCCATGTGACAGGGACATTCCCACGCTGCAGCATTCACAGTGTGGAATTTTGGTTTACTAGGTACTTTGATAAAGTAGCTGTTTTCTCTGATTTTTAGTAATCGTCATATTTCCACAGGTGCGTGAGGATCTTTGACCACAGTTCAGCCACAAGCAGGGGTCAGTCCATCCCCGGAAGGTCAGCAGTCACATATTCCCTGAATTACCATTCAACACAACTTGCAAAGTGACTGCTGGCCCCATGCAGATTGGTTTTGTTTATCAGTGATACGGGATTATCTGTGCCCATGACCACCGTGAGATTTAAGCTACACCCCACCTCTCTCACAGAGACGAGACGATCAAAAGTACACTGCTTCACCCAATATCAGTTTTCATATGAATCTCACATCACATGTGACGGGATAGTTTTCTTCACTCGGAGTCCTGCACTTGTCTGTCCTTCAAAGATTCTGTTGGCTGTGATTCTATGTAGGAGCCTGTGCCAGAAAAGAAAAAAAAAAAAAAAAGAACCCTTATTTTCAAGTGCACATCTGGTCGTTTGGGGGCAGCACTAACTCCTGAGTCACCCACTGAATAGGAGAGTTTTGCATTTTGAGCCCTCAGAGCCCTGCTAGAGACCTCAGGTACGTCCCCTCGGTGAATTCTCATAGGACCGCACGGCGTTCGTTCCCATCCTGCAGAGACACTAAATTGTCCAAAATTACACTTAGGTAAGGGTCTGGCAGGATTCAAACCCAGTTCTGATTCTCAAAAAGCAAGTCCTTTGCCTCTGTGCCACTGTTCCCCATACTCTGGGCTCTGAACCATGTAAGGCCTCACACTGATGGGTTTAAAATCCCTTTTTGTTAATTAGCTATCAGCAAACACTGCAAAGGCCAAAGTGAGTTTATAATTGAGGAAGGTCGCATTTCTTTTTTTTTTCTTTTAACTTTTATTTTATGTGGGAGTACAGCCGATTACCAATGTTGTGATAGTTTCAGGTGCACAGCAAGCGACCCGGCCATACATATACATGTATGCACTCTCCCCCAAACTCCCCTCCCATCCAGGCTGCCACATAACATTGAGCAGAGTTCCCTGTGTTCTACAGTAGGTCCTTGTTGGTTATCCATTTTAAATATAGCCGTGTGTACATGCCAATCCCACACTCCCTAACTATCCCTTCCCCCTCACCCTTCTCCCCTGGTAACCAGCAGTTCATTCTCTAAGTTTGTGAGTCTGTTTCTGTTTCGTAAATAAGTTCATTCTTTTTAGATTCCGCATATAAGCGATGTCATATGATATTTCTCTTTGTCTGACTTACTTCTCTCAGTATGACAATCTCTAGGTCCATCCATGTTGCTGCAAATGGCATTATTTCATTCTTTTTTTTATGGCTGAGTAGTATTCCATTGTATATAAGTACCACATCTTCTTTATCCATTCATCTGTCGATGGACACTTAGGTTGCTTCCATGTCTTGGCTATTGTAAACAGTGCTGCAATGAACATTGGGGTGCATGTATCCTTTGGGACCATGTTTTTCTCTGGATATATGCCCTGGAGTGGGATTGCAGGGTCAAGGTCACATTTCTTTAAAAAAAAAAAAAAAAAAATGCTAACCTAAAAATGTTGATAGGAAAATCACCACTTAATTCTGTTTCAGAAAGCAACACGACACACAAAGGTTGGCTGTTTGCTGCATAATCTAAAAACGTGGCTGGGGATGGGAGTGGGGGGAGCACATTATTCAGGCCCCTACATTTAGGAGAATTTGTAAACTATGAGAATAATTTAAAATGTTCAGCCCTCGATAACATGAGTCGTACGGGACTCCTCCACCATCTCCAGCCTAGTTCTGTCTCTCTCACTCTTGGCTCCAAAAATAACCAATTGCCTGAAGTTACCCAGATCCACCAACAGTGTCCAACTCCCCACCTGCCATACCTGCCCAGGCTTGGCTAATTCTTACTCATTCTTTTGTTGTCTTGGCTGAACAGTCACTTTATTTTTTTAATGACTCAAAGGCAGGCCTACCAGTCGGCGCGACACTTTTCTTTTCTAAGGCTACCACTAATTAACATATTTAAAAGATCTGTACCCAGGCTGAAGTGAAACTCTCCGGTGAGTACTTCCTTTGGTATTTGATAAATGGAACCTATCCCAGAACTGTTTATTATTTGTAGGTCTCAGTTCCAGTTAGAGTGTATTCCTGGAGCCTTTAAATCACAGAGTGGGATGTGCCAGTGTGTAAGGGACAGGTGAGCTGGCCTCCTCCAAGGGCGGCAGCTGAGAATGTGGCTCTAAAAACTGCCTCGACATCTATCCTTTCGAGTGAGGATTCAGTGTGACCCTTACAGTTAGGCCAGTAGCCCACTCATCTTTTTTTTTCCCCCCTCCGCCTGGGGAGAAAAGATTTTAGCCATTTTGAGTCATAACCTTCATAAAGGATTTAGTTTGTGAGTTTATCATCTCACAGAAATGTGAGGTTTGTGGTTTTTTTTGCGAACTTCAGTACATTCATAAGAAGATTTTGTTTCTTGGCCTCATTAATTTTAAGTCTCTCTCAGTATGAAAACTTGGCCTTTTTCATAACTTCATTGAAGTATAATTGATATTTAATAAACTGCACATATTTAAAGTGTACAGTTTGCCAGGTTGCGACATACATCCCTGATACCATCACCACAACCAATATAGTGAACATAACCGTCATTCCCAAAAGTTTGCTCATGTCCCTTTGTGAGTGATGCCTCCCGATCCCACCCAGTTCCCAATAACCACTGAGCTGTTTCCTGTCACTACAGATTAGCTTGTATTTCCTAGAATCGTATATAAATGGAATCACGCAATATGTCCTCTTTTTTTCTGCCTGATTTCTTTCACTCAGCGTGATTATTTTGAGGTTCATCCATGTTACTGTGTGTATCAGTCGTATATTCCTTTTCATTGCTGGGTATTAGTCTGTTGCATGAACCTGCTACAGCTTGATTATCCATTCACACATTGAGGGACATTTGGGTTGTATCTAGTTTTTTACTGTTACAAATAAGGCTGCTATGAATATGCATGTATAAATCTTTGTATAGACATCTGTTCTCACATCTCTTGGGTAAATACTTAGGTGTGAAATGGCTGTGTCACATACTTAACTTTTTAAGAAACTGCCAAGCTTTTAAAAAAGTGATTGTACATTTTTACCTTCTTGCCAGTATGAGTTAGACTTGTCTCACATACTCACCAGCACTTGATACAGTCAGACGGTCACTTTTTTTTTTTTTTTTCTTGGCTACGTTGGGTCTTCGTTGCTGCGTGCGGGCTTTCTCTAGTTGCGGCGAGCGGGGGCTGCTCTTTGTTGCGGAGCACGGGCTCTAGGCGCGCGGACTTCAGTAGTTGTGGCTCGCGGGCTGGTAGTTGTGGCGCACGGGCTTAGTTGCTCCGTGGCATGTGGGATCTTCCCGGACCAGGGATCGAACCTGTGTCCCCTGCATTGGCAGGCAGATTCCCAACCCCTGCGACACCAGGGAAGTCCTTTTTTTTTAGTTGTAGTCATTCTAGTGTGTAGAAAGCAGTATCTCCTTGTGGTATGATTTGCATTTCCCTAATGACCAGTGATGGTGCGCATCTTTTAATGTGCTTATTTGTCATCCATATATCTTTATTGGTGAAATGTCGATTCAGATATTTTGCCCATTTTTTAACTGGGTTGTTTTATTATTGTTGAGTTTTGGAAGTTCTCTATATAGCCTGAATACAACTTCTTTACACATGCTTAGCAAAGTTTTTCTTCTAGTTTTCTAGTGGCTTGTCTTTTCATTCTCTTAACATTGCCTTTTGAAGAGCAGTTTTAAAGTCTGATGGAATCTAATTTATCAATTTGTTATTTTATGGGTTGTACTTTTAGTATTGTAGCCAAGGAATATTTGACTAACTGAATGTCACAAGATGTTTATCTGTGTTTCCTCTTAGCATTTTTATAGTTTTGGGCTTTACGTTTGTGTCCATGATCCATTTGTATATGGAATGAGGTATGGATCCAAGTTCTTTTTTTTTCCCCAAAAAACGTTTTTTTTTGGTAAAAAGATTTTTTCTAATTATAAAAGTAAGACATTTGTAAAATACAGAAGAGTATAAAGCCTACATCTTGCTAATTTTTTAATAACTTACCGAGGTACATTTAAAGGTATCGTGGCGGAGTGGGGAGGAGTAGTTCTAAGTGTGTACTTTACAAAATGGGAATCAGAGTATATTCCATGTCCTGCTTTTAAAAATTTTAGCATTATATCAGTGTTTAATCATGTGACTTAATGTTTTTTAAATGCATGTTTTTAATGGCTGTGTAGTTATCCTATCATATAGACATATGCTACTTTACCCCTTTTATTAGACATTATCAACTTTTATCTTAAAATATGCCTGTACTTAAATCTTTGTTTCTCAGCTTTTTTCCTTATACTTTTTTTTTTTTTTTTTTAATTTATTTATTTATTTTTGGCTGTGTTGGGTCTTCGTTTCTGTGCGAGGGCTTTCTCTAGTTGTGGCAAGTGGGGGCCACTCTTCATCGCGGTGCGCGGGCCTCTCACTGTCACGGCCTCTCTTGTTGCGGAGCACAGGCTCCAGACGCGCAGGCTCAGTAGCTGTGGCTCACGGGCCTAGTTGCTCCGCGGCATGTGGGATCTTCCCAGACCAGGGCTCGAACCCGTGTCCCCTGCATTGGCAGGTGGATTCTCAACCACTGCGCCACCAGGGAAGCCCTTTTCCTTATACTTTTAAAAATGATTTATCAGGTCAACATACATGTGCACTTAGCTTTGACTACCTGTTTCCACAGTGTATTCCAGAAAAGTTTCAATGGTTTACACTCCCAACAGCAATAACTAAACCGCTTAATTTTTAAAATTAATTTTAAAATCATTTTTTGAAGTATGGTTGATTTACAATGTTATATTGGTTTCAGGTATGTAACAGTGATTCGATATTTTTATAGATTATAATCTATTTCAAGTTATTATGAAATATTGGTTACATGCCCTGCGCTGTGCATCACGTCCTTGTATCTTAAGAAATTTAATTTTGTATGGCAAGTGTGTTTCTGTAAGAGCCTCAGGGATGCCCCTGGACACCCCTCTCTTGTCCTCCGCGGGGTCCCTCTAGCCTTGGCTGCTGTCCCCAGGCCAAGCGCCTTGCTCCTCCTGCCTCCTTACCAGACGCACCCCTCTCGCTTGGCTCTGTTGACACTGGCCAAGTTAAGCAAACTCCTTGCATCGCTTACCCCTTTCACCAGAAGAAAAACTTGCCTGGGTGAGTGTGCATCTCTCTTAGGTCTGTAATCATGTACGAGGAAAACGTGTCCGTTTTCTCGGCCGTGGTTTGCCTTGTCCCCGTTTCTCCCCTGCCTCTTTATCCTCAGCCCCGCAGCGGTCTCTGCTTTCTCCCGCCAGGCACTCCGACCCCGCCTCTAACCAGCGCCCTACCGTTTTTCTCCTCCTCCAGTGCCCACCTCTCTCTTCCTCGCTGGAAGCCCCTCCCGGGCCCTCCGCTGGCACCCACTTGGAGGGGCGTCCCCTCCTCCCGCCCGGGCCCTCCGCTGGCACCCACTTGGAGGGGCGTCCCCTCCTCCCGCCCGGGCCCTCCGCTGGCACCCACTTGGAGGGGCGTCCCCTCCTCCCGCCCGGGCCCTCCGCTGGCACCCACGTGGAGGTGCGTCCCCCCCTCCCGGGCCCTCCGCTGGCACCCACGTGGAGGGGCGTCCCCTGCTCCCGGGCCCTCCGCTGGCACCCACGTGGAGGGGCGTCCCCTCCTCCCGGGCCCTCCGCTGGCACCCACGTGGAGGGGCGTCCCCTCCTCCGGGGCCCTCCGCTGGCACCCACGTGGAGGTGCGTCCCCTCCTCCCGGGCCCTCCGCTGGCACCCACGTGGAGGGGCGTCCCCTGCTCCCGGGCCCTCCGCTGGCACCCACGTGGAGGGGCGTCCCCTCCTCCCGGGCCCTCCGCTGGCACCCACGTGGAGGGGCGTCCCCTGCTCCCGGGCCCTCCGCTGGCACCCACGTGGAGGGGCGTCCCCTCCTCCCGGGCCCTCCGCTGGCACCCACGTGGAGGGGCGTCCCCTCCTCCGGGCCCTCCGCTGGCACCCACGTGGAGGGGCGTCCCCTCCTCCGGGCCCTCCGCTGGCACCCACGTGGAGGGGCGTCCCCTCCTCCGGGCCCTCCGCTGGCACCCACGTGGAGGTGCGTCCCCTCCTCCCGGGCCCTCCGCTGGCACCCACGTGGAGGGGCGTCCCCTCCTCCCGGGCCCTCCGCTGGCACCCACGTGGAGGGGCGTCCCCTCCTCCCGGGCCCTCCGCTGGCACCCACGTGGAGGGGCGTCCCCTGCTCCCGGGCCCTCCGCTGGCACCCACGTGGAGGGGCGTCCCCTCCTCCCGGGCCCTCCGCTGGCACCCACGTGGAGGGGCGTCCCCTGCTCCCGGGCCCTCCGCTGGCACCCACGTGGAGGGGCGTCCCCTCCTCCCGGGCCCTCCGCTGGCACCCACGTGGAGGGGCGTCCCCTCCTCCGGGCCCTCCGCTGGCACCCACGTGGAGGTGCGTCCCCTCCTCCCGGGCCCTCCGCTGGCACCCACGTGGAGGGGCGTCCCCTCCTCCCGGGCCCTCCGCTGGCACCCACGTGGAGGTGCGTCCCCTCCTCCCGGGCCCTCCACTGGCACCCACGTGGAGGTGCGTCCCCTCCTCCCGGGCCCTCCGCTGGCACCCACGTGGATGGGCGTCCCCTCCTCCCGGGCCCTCCGCTGGCACCCACGTGGAGGGGCGTCCCCTCCTCCCGGGCCCTCCGCTGGCACCCACGTGGAGGGGCGTCCCCTGCTCCCGGCCCCGGTCTCGCCCCGCCCGCCCCGCCCCACAGTCTTTCTTGCTGAAGGCTGGTGTCCTCAAGCCTGAGTGGTCAACTCTGTGCGGCAATGGCAGGGGCGTTCCGGAACCCTTAGCAGCTCTGTCTTTTTGCGGGTTTTGCCACCATTTCCTTCCTTCTCGACGCTCTGCCTGCCACTCCGCCTCTAAATGGCCTCGTTTGGTCCTATCGTGGTGGTCAGGAGGCTCCACCGTGAGCCGACCGGTAACGGGGTTGGCCCTGAGCGAGAGGAGGCGACTCAGCCAGCTCTGATCCCCCCCCCCCCCCCCCCGCGTGTCCTTTGTCAACGCTGCTGGCTCACAGGCGGCCTCTCTCTGGGAAGGGCTTCTTCTGGCCGGTGTTCAGCTCGGGCTTTGTGCTCATGCAGCCCCGTTTCCTGCATCCCATCGAAGTCCCCGCCCCTCCACCTCCCCGGACTTGTTCTCAGTGCCGTGGACCCCTTCGCTGCCTCACACTTGCTTCTCATCACTAGTACATGAGCGCAACGGTCCCTGCCCTGGGGCTCCCCTGCACTTTTCGCATCTGAACCCTTAGGACGTCTGTGACTACGCTACACGGGTCACCCTGGACCCTGTAACCGCAGGGGTGACCTGTGAGTCCCGGCTAACCGGCATATGCTCGCCACACCCTTTTCCCGTCTGCGCTGTGCGTCCTTCAGGGCGAAAGTCCACAGTATTCTTTTCCTTTTCTGACCTTCCGTCACTTGTTCATACCATACAGTATTGCTTTGGCTGTCGAGGGGTCACTCTAATACCGCCTTGGGGCAGCTGTTACTTTAACCGTCACGCTGCTTGCCCTGACATAAGGCGTCCTTCCTGCAGCTGCAGCCCCTGTGCACCGCGAGAACAGCATCCCCAGTGATTCAGATCGGTGCCGCATGGGACAGAGGCCAGTAACAGTTATTACGTCGGTGTCAGCTGTCTGTCTTACCGGAGGGGTGGGCACACGTGGCTGCACGCTGAGCCCTGGTCCAGGGAAGTGAAGCAGGTGGTTTCTGCACAGAGCTCCTGGCGCCCCTTTCTTTCCTGGTCAGCGCCTGTAGGTGTGGGTCTTCATCACCTGCACAACGTAAGGAAGCTCAGGACAAGCACACATTGGGAGCTTCAGAACTCACTCGGGGTTTTCTTTGCGTTGAAGACGGGCTTGCTTGCCACCTGCGAATTCACTTTAAAACCAATGGTAGCCTCACCGTGGAGAGCAGCACAGCAGCTGGGCGGTCGCCCCTCTCCTTGTTCTGCCTCTCCTTCGGGGTGCTCGTGGTTTGCACCCCTCCCTGAGAACACGCAGCCTGGGGGAAACACTCGTCCAGCAGGATTTCTCCCTCGCCTGTTATTCAGAACAAAATATACAACCCAAGAGGTTCTTCTCAAAACTGTGTTACAGAGGAAATCATGGATGTCTTTAGAATATAAACGAAGAAAATAAGCTTGCTATTTTGAGAAATAGCAGTAAACTTGGAATAATATTTTACCAATAAAAATACAAACAACCCAGATAATTTCATTGTGATTCGGGGTGAAGTATATAAACCTAGGGATATTGATTTGTTTACTTTTCATTTTTCAGCATACTGTAAATATTTTATTTGCTTCACATTTGTTCCTAACAGAATTTGAGATAGATTTTCCAATAAAGTATAAAGATGTGAATAAGTGATAATGAATTTTAAAAAACCAATTTGGTTCATATGCCATTAACCAAGCTGGGTCTGACTTTTGGAATTTCAAACTAACTCTTCTTTTTTTTTTAGGTTGCCTCTTGGTGCTGCCTTGACCGTATTTGGCACCCAGAATGCTTCATTCTGTGATGGTCTATTAATAAGGTTGCCTTGCTAGAGTTTGGAGCAGGGCCCCAGGTAGGTGGCTTTTATCATTATATGGCATGGCTTTCAAAGTGATCGCTTATTCCAGCTTCGAAATCATATAAGATATGACATTAAAAGCTTTGAAAAGCCTGCCACATAATAAGCATGCCACTTACTATTTTAAGGTCCATCAAAATGTATCATGTTCAACAGGACTTCGTTAATAGTTACAGTCTAATGGAAGGATTGGAATCCTGGCAACGAGCAGTTTTTCCTTACCTTGTGCACAAAACGCAGAGCTGCTGTAAAAGCTTATTTGTCCATGTTCCCCAAATCACCCGCAGACAAACTCTTAAACTCTTCCCTCTCCGAGTCTTGCCCAGCGTGATAGATTATCCCATGGTATCACTGTATCTCTTTCCGTCCACTGGGAAGGGTCTGGTTAACTCTGGGCAGGTGGGGAGAGGAGCTCGTTCCGCTGGCTGGGATGCGGCAGATGATAGAATGAGGACCTCAGTGGGACGGCAGCAGTTTGCTGGCCTTGTCGGAAAGAGGACAACTCAGGCTTCTAGATTTCCCAGCCTGTAAGGTGCAGCTCAGTGGCACAGATCAAGGTGTAGCGATACTTGGAAATCCAGGCACACATGGATTTGGTACCAGGTAAGTTTGTCAGTGAGACCTCAAATACGGGATGGAGGTTTAGGGACCTGGGCCCGGGCCAGAGGATGGGCTCGAGGCCCTGAACTCCACCGAAGGTAGGCGGGCAGCACCCCAGGAAAGGAGGACGCGGCCGAGGCTGAGAGCCAGGCAGGGTCTCCCGGTGCAGAGGGACAGAGTTCTGATGGGATAAAAGACCCATAAACTGAGCTGGTTGAAATCCTCTAATCTCAGCACACTCTGAAGAATAAGCATGAAAATCAAGTCAGGATAAACTTTTAGTTGTTGGTATGTTGTAAGTATTTTTTAATTATATATGAAGATGTTAATGGTTTTTTAGTGTTAACGGGTTATGGATTTTTTTCTTTTTCTATTTCATTGTAGTTTTTACACTCTCTTTTAATGAAGCTCTTTTTGAGCAGTTAGAAAAAGAAAAAATGTTTTCATTACTTTTACTTAGCCAACTCTGTTTATGCAGATTCTCTCCTTTTTCATTTCTCTTGTATCTGTAACTAGTCAAAAATTTTCTCTGCCGTTTTCGGTTTTCATCCCCCCATTTAATATCACAGGAAGAGCATCCTCTTGAAAGATTTTGAACTTTACTTTGTTCCTTTTTCTTTCCCGTAAAACCATTCATTTCCCAACAATAAATCATAACGAGTACAGGTTCCACGTGCTCTTCGAGCTATGGAGCAGAGCATTTGACAGCAGAAACGTCCTGAAAATCCAGGCTAACTGGGTGCCGCCCAGGGGGTGCCTCCCCGCCCGTTGGGTCCCCCGCGGGCCTGTGAGTGGACATGCCCATGTCTCCCTAGCTTTAGACACCCACGGCCTCCCAGGGGCTGCAGTGCTCCCCTAGGTTTCCACCCCTGTGCCAGAACTAACGACTTCATCCTATAGGGTTTGTCTTCTCAGTTTGCTTTTAAACTCATTTGAGGTTTCCGGAACCCCAAAACATGTTTACCTGCTTGCTTTGATTCCTGAAATTCCTTAAAGGGATTATAGTGTGTTCCACAAATATTCATCCAGTGTCACCACAGGCCAGGGCACCATGCCAGGGATGTGGGGTGACTGACGGTCTCCCTGTAGATGAATTTACAGTCCCGGGGGAGAGACAGGTAATTTCAACATGAGTTTTACAATCCATGTTAGAGGTAAAAAGCTCAGAGAGGTAGAGTTCTGAAAAACTTCATTCTGAAAAAAGTTCATCCTCACTCAACTAAAATCGGTCAAGGAATATAATTCTCGGTTCTCTTCTAATTGTGACAGCTCGGGGGAGGGCACAGGTGCCCTGACTTGACAGTCTTGCCCAGAGCGGATCCCATTCACCTTCAACTCTGTGGGAATCAGTAGAAGTGGTCTTGCCCTGGACAGTCACACGGGTGCAGCTCGGGGAGGACAGGGTGATGGCACACGTAGAGCCTCCCCTGGGTGCGGGGTCCTCTGTCCTTACGTTGTCTGGTGCTCCTGAAGATTTTGCACACACACACACCTCACAACAGTTATGCCTTGTCTCGTGTACCACCGCATGGGCCTACGTTTAAAGTGCGCTTGACTTTGAGATGGCTTGAAACTAGTTCTTTGCATGAGCTTTTGTAACTAGGTGAAACTTTCTTTCCTCGCCCCTCTTGTTTTATGGTGCGCTATCTCTGCCTCCTGTTAAATGTATAGGTAGAGACAGACTGAGTGTGTATGCTTGGGAAGGTCAAACCTGAAGCCTGGCAGATGCTATGTCTGTGATTTTAATAGCATTAGGCAGTTAGCCATTTATGAACAGAGGCACGCCCTCCAAATGTTTGGGGTCCTTCAGTGTGAACATTTTTATGGTTGGTGTCAAGCATTTTCCTTAAAGCCCCAGGAATTTGAGGGGTCAGTGGTAAGAAAAACATAAAAACAACTAATCATAATTTGGGACACATGCAGTTTTCAGATTGAGCTGACCTGCGAGCTGCCTACTTTATAATCCTAGCCTGAGCACCAGTATTTTGGAAATGCTTTATACAAAAAAAAAAAAAAAAAAGGAAAACCTCTAAAAATAGTTAACGTGTGATTAAGCAATCTTACTTTGTATTCAGATGTAATTGCGATTCTTTGTGCTCTCTCTGTCTCTCTCTCTCTGGCATCATTTCTTTTGCACCATTCTGCTCTCATTTCCTGTTTGCAAATACTAATTGCCCATGTGAAGAGAATGAAAATACCCTGGTATACCACCCATCTGTAGTTTTCAGGTTTTTTTATTTTGAAATGAATATACAACCATAGGAGGAAAAATCTCCCACATAGGAGTTAAAACGAAATGCCTAACTTCTAAGTTATGGATCCTTAAAAGAGCTTTTAAAAGAGAAGAAAAACTTTATAACCTAACATGACATTTTTGCTCCATGAAATAATTAACCAAGGAAAACATTTCTGAATTGAAAGGTAAAATGTGTTTGAATAGTCCGTCTTCATCAGATTGTCTCTTCGCTTTTCTGGGGACGCTAGAAAATGAAATAAACAGCCACACCCAGGCTCCAGGTGGCCCCCAAAGGAACTTCCTTGTCGTGCAGATAAGAGAACTAACGTTGGAATTTGTTGATTGCACTTTGGAATTCGTTGACTTTTTCCTCTTGGCTCCTAAAAACAAATAGGTCTGCTACTCCTTTCAGGTCTCTGTTGGCTTTCAGTATTTGTATATTAAATATAAGCCTTTCTAAATATTGTAAGGCTAAGTTGCATGGTAAGTTTCAAAAGTGTTGTCCTAGAACTGCATTTTAATGAATTGCTCAAAAGTTGAAAATATCACATACAGTAATTCTAAAAAGGCACCCTGACAGTTGATTGATATCAGTTAACGACATCTACCATAGGAAGATAAGTTCTGTAATTTTTGGTATTCCGGGTATGAGTCATTTGGGTACCTGCTTACAACTTGGGTGGGTCAGGTCAGGTGCAGCCTCGCTCTCTGCCATGTCTCCTGCTTCTGGGCGGGCGCCCTACTCCTTCCCGTCTTCTTGCGGCATCAGCAGCCTCTCTAACCACCTAACCATCCAGCCATCCTTCCTGCTCTATGCCAGGCATGGACGCAGGCTCCAGGCATGTTTGCACTTTAGAAATTTTTATTAGGAATGAATGTGGACCAAACTGATATTATACACTTGTACTAGTTGATTCCTTAGCAGTAAGGTCAATCAGAGGATGCTTGTTTTCGGAAAAAAACGAGTATCTTAGACAGCTTTTACTGCAGTTACTATTGTTTTAATCTAAGGCCTTACAAATAGCTGTTAGGTTCAGGGAGTCCCTTTCTAGTGACTTATTTAGTGTGTTGGACCAAATTGTGTCCACACTGTATTATTTTTTACTTGAACTTAGATATATGTATTCTGTCCTGTGTCTACTGTGGGGGTTGAGCCTATAGTTCACTTCCTTGCTGGAAAGCACTTGTCCTGCTTTAATTATTTTCATTCACTCAACAAAAACTCTACTTCCTTTTATGGGAAACAACAGCGAATGAAACTAACACAGCTCCTGCCCCAATGCTGCCTACAGTCTACTTTTAATGCTGTCTTAGATTTTTATACTTGCAAGATATGTTTTTTCCTTTTATTAATAAGTGATTTTACAGACCTACAAAAATTGAATGCTGTACAAATTTCCACATTATCATACAGGATCAAAGAAGTGTTCTAAGTGTGCTGTTGCCCTTCAGAATTGACTTCAATTATGTTATTGTGTTAATAATTTCTTTCACATTATTCAAAGCTTTATTGTATTTTATTCACGTAAATTAAAGTATTAACTACTGGTAAATTTCCTTTTGCAACCCACCTATTTACTCTATATGAAAAACATGTTTTAAGCAAATGTTGACATTTTCTGAATTGTTTACTAATGATGTTTTATGATTAGCATGAAGGAGAATAAAGCTTTGATTATGATGGCATTTGCCCTTAATTTGCAAAGTATATGCTTGAGTTTTAACTTAAATATGAAAGAATTATTGATGCAGGTAAGTGTTGTAAAACTTCACAGCTCTTAGAGAAATGACTTTTAGAACTGTGAAATTTTAAGTACAGAAACAGTTTTAATTCAGGCCTGTTCTGTTGCCAGTATCCTCATAGGAATTCGTTTTAGTAGACCCTCTGATGTATGATTCATTTCGCTTGTTATTTTTTTGTGTGAGTCACCGTTTTAGAATGTAAAACACGGAGATAATAAACCTGTGTGTGTGCGGGCACACACACTGTATCCCCTTTAATTACTGTTTTTGTGTATGCAAAGTTGCCCTAGGAAAAAAACGTCTGTTCTGGTACCAGCAAAAACTGGGCAGGTATTCTGAAGTGTTACTTCATCTTAGGGCAATTTGAAACGGGTATATGTATATTTTCTGTGTTGCTTCATGATTCTTTAGATCAAGACAAAGAACTTTAATTATTTGAAAAACCATAGTAACCAATCTTTGATATGTAAAAAAGAAAAGCTGGAGTACAAATTTCGTTGCAGACTTTTCAGAATAGTAGTCACAATGCTTTTTAAAAGTTTTTCTTAAAAATCTACAAACAATAAATGGTGGAGAAGGTGTGGAGAAAAGGGAACCCTCTTGCACTGTTGGTGGGAATGTAAATTGACACAGCCACTATAGAGAACAGTATGGAGGCTCCTTAAAAAAATTAAAAATAGAACTACCATACGACCCAGCAATCCCACTACTGGGCATGTACCCTGAGAAAACCCTAATTCAAAAAGAGTCATGTACCACAATGTTCATTGCAGCACTATTTACAGTAGCCAGGACATGGAAGCAACCTAAATGTCCATCAACAGATGAATGGATAAAGAAGATGTGGCACATATATACAATGGAATATCACTCAGCCATAAAAAGAAACGAAATTGAGTTATTTGTAGTGAGGTGGATGGACCTAGGGTTTGTCATACAGAGTGAAGTAAGTCAGAAAGAGAAAAACAAATACCGTATGCTAACACATGTATATGGAATCTAAAAAAAAAAAAATGGTTCTGATGAACCTAGGGGCAGGACAGGAATAAAGATGCAGACATAGAGAATGGACTTGAGGACACGGGGAGGGGGAAGGGTAAGCTGGGACGAAGTGAGAGAGTGGCATGGACATATATACACTACCAAATGTAAAATAGATAGCTAGTGGGAAGCAGCCGCATAGCACAGGGAGATCAGCTCGGTGCTTTGTGACCATCTAGAGGCGTGGGATAGGGAGGGTGGGAGGGAGACTCAAGGGGGAGGGGATATGGGGTTATACGTATACATATAACTGATTC
Source organism: Balaenoptera ricei (assembly GCF_028023285.1). NCBI lineage: Eukaryota > Metazoa > Chordata > Mammalia > Artiodactyla > Balaenopteridae > Balaenoptera > Balaenoptera ricei. The sequence goes on from NC_082655.1 coordinate 78,092,879, forward strand.
ACTTTGTTATACAGCAAAAACTAACACAACAGTGTAAAGCAATTATACCCCAATAAAAATGTTAAAAATAAATTAATTAAAGTTTTTCTTAACAGTATAAAAGAGAATACACAGGTAATTTTAGTTGACATTTTAGTTAGGATTCCATGAATGGAAACTGTGTATTTATGTTTATTATACCAAGCCAAATAATAATGAACTCTAGATAGCTTCTGGTTTCCTTTGTTTGGGGAAATAATTAGCCACTCATAAGAACTCAAAATAATTAGGCTGAATTTAGGGAAATTAACCATGACTTTGGAATTATGTTTTGTGATAAAATGAATGAAAATGATATCTATTTATTATTTTATTTCAAGCTGTAAAATATGTAACTGGGGTAATTTGTAGACTATTGTAACATTTCAAATCGAGAGACATACAATTTTAAACTGTACTGAAACATTTTGACTCTAAAGGGTTTTTATTACAAACGCCATTGAACAGTAAGCGTAAATAAAATTTTTATGGATGTATTTGAGATGCAATAAAATTTATATTGGTCAGGGGAAAAAAGAAAAAAATATGTAAGTTTATTGTTCACTAGTCAACTTTGGTTTTAGATTTTTTCTACCCAAATCACTATCCACTAAGACAGATATACTAGTTGTTCTTTGAACTGCTATTTAAATTACTTAAAGTTTACTTTACCAACCGTCTTTATTTAAAAGAAGCTTTTTAAATCTTAAATGTGTTTCTGTTTGGGGATCGTATTGGCAGCTCCGATAGAGAAATAGGCACTGTCACCTGTTCTTGCCTTTTAAGTGCAATGACAGGATTTATGCCCTCTCAAATTGGTTTGCCAATCAGCCCTTCTCCTAGAATGCAGTAGAATAAGAGTGACGTAGGGCACTAGCCCCTTCTAGACCACATATGTGCTGTCGAGATGTTCAGCTTCCCTGGGCCTCTCACCTTACAATGGATATGGTGATAAAAGCATCCGCCTCTCAGGCCCATTGAATTCCAGGGAGGTGATAGAGATGGAAACACCCTCCACTTGTAAGGTATTTACATTATCACAATAACATAATGCGCAAAATAGGCCTTCGTATTCTTAATTAGCCTACCCAAAACTCAGTATGTGCCCTGGGCAAGTAAGTATTTACAAAGTTAATTTTATTATTTTGCAATTTTGATGTGCAGAATTCAGTTCTTCCATTTATGCATGTCCTGTGCTTTACAAAACAATGGAGCTTTTGCTTTAACTTTTTAAACATCCTTTATTAGTCTACATTTTTATTTTTCTTGTCTTTTAAACTATGAGAATAATCCTGCTTTCAAATATACCCTTAGTATTTTTGTAATGATGCTTGAATGCCCTCTATTAAATATTTTATTTACACATCATCAAATTCTTAAAGTATGTGAAAATTTGATTTCAGGGGAAATTAATTAGATTTGTGTTTAGAATGTTAAGTAAAATTATTTTCATTTAACCTGTCATTGGTGAATCTTATTCTAACTATTTGATTTGTATTATCCCTCTCAAGTTGTCATAATCATGATTTCTGAATGGTCATCTTTAAACTATTCAGGGTTTACTACCCTGTACTCTCTATAATAGATAATTCTATTTTTTTTTTTTTTTTGCTTTTTGACCATTATTCTCTTCACATTTACTTGTACAGTCAGAATTATTAGCAGATTTTTTTCTATGCGCGTTCTTAGTCTACTGAGGATCATGCTACTAATAGCATTTTTTAAGATATTTTAAGATTTTTCAACAATGATCTCTTAAAACCAAATGATGCTTTCTTCCTGACACCCATTCTCCTGTAGCAAACCTATATTTAACTTCCCTTGCATGCTTTTGAAATCTAAGGAGCACAGAGTTATTGCTACATTTCAGCAGCGCTTGCAGCATTCTGAGAAATAAATTGGCGGGTATCGCAGGTAACACAAGTGTAGCCCAGAGAAGCCCACCTTGCACAGCCGTGTGCCGTGTGAGCCTGGGTGGGAGGTGCTGTCCTCGGGAGCCTGCTGGGCTGCGGTCAGGCGACAGGTGTGCTCTCCCCGAGAGAGAACTGAGCTTGTCTCTTCCCGAATATTATTTAGCTTAATGAAAACTTGATCCGTTTGGTTTACAAATAGTAACCCTAATATCCATTTCTCTCAGTAGGCGAGTTAGGTTTAAAAAATTAAATTGAATTTGGGAAAGAAGTGGGGAGTCATTCAGCATCACCAAATGCCATTTATCTAGGTAATACTGTTTTACTTTTTGTTTCTGCCTTAATTTGGTCATGTAAATGTGCTTTGAACTAATAAAGATTTGCAATTGGTGAAAATTAATGCATGACTCTTCAGCAGAGTACGGAATGAAAGCATGTGTCATGAAATTGCCATTCTTTGATCCTGTATTTTCCGTCACTTGCGGACTGGTTCCATTTAGAGTGTAGTCCATTCTTATTTTTTGTTTCATAGATTGGCCAAAATGGGAAGGACTGGATTCCGCTCTCTTCCACGAAGAGTCAATGGAACTGGCTAAGATCAAGGTCTGACGCTTTTTCCATCTGTCATCAGGTATGCATTGAAGAGAAATCACTATAGTTTTATGCACGTATCTTTAAAGTATTTGATTGCTATGAATATTATGAATTTGGATTTTTATTCAATGTTGAGCTCGCAACTTTATGTTTATCCTGTAGTTTTTAAATGCACCTATAAGTAATTTGAGTTTTGTAATATATTGAGATAAAAGATATTGTTAGCCATGAAAAAATTTCAGCTGGTCTTAGAAAAGTGTAATATTTGAAATCTGCAATTCTTCATTGCTCAGTCTGTACATCCAAAGATAACAGAATTCATTTGTTACTCCATATTGAGTATCACCAATTTTCATACGATCAAATGTTTGTTGTTTCATGGTGCACTTTTAGTACATTCTTTTCAATAACGTAGAAGTTGTTATTTTTCTCAACTGGAATTCTCTGCCCAATTATGGTTGGGTCTCATAACACAATAATGGCAAAATATGACCAGTCTTTGAAATATTTTCAGATATTAGCTATATACAGGGATTTAGATACTTTGCATTCCATGTTGATTTTACAGTTGAAAATTTTATCAGCTTGTTTCCCACAATGTTCTAAATAGGTGCGCAAAAGCATCATGTTAGGAAATAAGAGAGTCAAAATTATTCTTTTTTCCTGCTTTGGCAGAATGCTTTATACCAATTTACAGTGTCATTACTGGTTACAGCAGAATAGCTGTTTAGATATTTCTGAGAGAGGCAGAGAAGCTGTCTCTTGAATGAAAATATAACAGGAAAAGAACAAGTCCTTGAGATGCAGAAAAATCTAAAACCAGAGGGAACATACTGTGTTAGCAGTAGTAACGTCAGTTGCATTGTGTTAATGTCAGTTTTAAACTGCAAAGGAGACTTAGGCAATTTGAACAGCGTGAAGCAAGGCCTTGCCCGTATCTACCCACTGAAGAAGAAAGGCTGTGTGAACCAGACACCAATTAATTTACCCATATGCTGTACACTTTAATCAAATGAGTGGATAATTGCTATATTTTGCCTGTTTAACGATAGCCTCTACATTAAAATGCAATAGGATCTGTTGTAATGTACACTTAATTTTACAAAAATGTAGGTTAAATTTGGAGCTCCTGCAAAAGGATAACTGGAATCTGCAAAAGTCAGATCATCCATCTAGCTCGCGAGGGCAAGTGTCAGTCTGATGCCAAAACACAAGTGAAACAAAGAAATTGGTTTTCCTTGTTTTCTGAATATATAATAGGATGCGAAATCCAATTGATTAGTAGCTGATGACAGTCATTTAGCCACATGCCAATTTTCGATTTAAAATCAGATCTTTTTCAAAGAGGTTGCTGGTATTATTTCTGTGTCTCTTAAAAATAAATACCTTGCTAAAAACTAGCCTTCATGAACCTTGAGGAATCATTTAACTTGTTTATATCAATTGGATCTTTGGGGAGTTGGTTTCTTCCTCTGAGAAATACAGTTGATAATATTTCCTATCTCTTGTCCACAAATTTTCAAAGGTTTCAGTCAATTTAAGTTTTTGTTTAGGTAGACATACTCTTTGCCGCACAATATATACATTTCCTTCTTTCTCACAGCACCGATAATGAATCGAAACTCTGACACACCTTTTACAACCTGACACACCTCTACACTGATGTATCCCTGCACAGGTGTTGTGCACTAAGCCACAAGGCCCACCGGTGTGCTCACACTCACACGGGTCACAGGTGTGTCAGAGACTGGTCCCCCAGCTCTGGCTCTTCCACTCACCTCGGGTGCCCAATGAACAGCATCATTTTCTGTGATGTGAAAAATGGTGGGGAAAATTACTTCAGCCAAATCATTGCTTCCACCCAAGAGACAGGGAGCCATGATCCTCATCTAATGTAACACCAAAAGGTTTTACCATTTCAAGAATGCATGTTCGTTATGAAGACAAGTCATTTCTGCTCTTGACTCAGAAATCCCTCTGTGTGTGATGACACTGGTATAAAGAATCAATTTTCAATTCGGGCGATGCGTTCAACTCTTTCAGGCCTCTGGTGTCTGTGCCTTGAGTACTCCTTCCCTGGAGTAAATGGTTCACAAGGTGCCTGAAAGAGTTTTCGGCTGCGAATCTATATTTTCCTCTAACACAGAGCGTGACTAGACCTGGCTTGCACAAATTATTGCACAAATGATTTTTAGACATTAAAATATTTGCGGAAACATTTTTATGTTCTTAGCGAGATTTATGTCCTCTAGTCCCTTGTAAAAAGTGAAGCTTTAATAATGCCACTTTTAGTATCATGTCTTGATGCTTCCTGAGAGTTCCCGACTGCTTTCCCTGAGTACGACGTTTGTCAGGTGGGATTTCAGGGGATCTGTGAACTGTTCATTCTGAGCAATGCGTTAATATGTGTTTTGACAAATATAAAGAAGCCTACAGATATTACATTAGACCAGCTGAATCCATTTTATCGTTTCTTTTTTTTTTTTTAATTCAAAAGCATCACATAGCAAATAAAACTTTTAAAAATTAAATCTAGTTACAAACTAGTTGTTTCTTATTTTTTTTTTCCAGTCCCTTTTTGCTTTCTTTTACGACCACATGAAACTTGAGAAGCCACCTAAAGCTAAATCATTTAGTGGAGTTGGGCAGTTCCCAAGTGTCCAACAAGAAGGCCTGGTTTAGGCTGCGATGGCCACTGTCATTCCTGGTGATTTGTCAGAAGTAAGAGATACCCAGAAAGTCCCTTCAGGGAAACGTAAGCGTGGTGAAACCAAACCAAGAAAAAACTTTCCTTGCCAACTGTGTGACAAGGCCTTTAACAGTGTTGAGAAATTAAAGGTCCACTCCTACTCTCACACAGGAGAGAGGCCCTACAAGTGCATACAACAAGACTGCACGAAAGCCTTTGTTTCTAAGTACAAATTACAAAGGTATTAAACTCTATTTGTCTTTCAGATTCTATTTTCTATTATGTTGGCCATTTGAAGCCATTGTAAACGTATATATTTGTATCCACATCTTTCCGCTGATTTGCAGAGAGAAATGTTAAGTAGATTAGACGTTGGCTAGTTTTAGCATTCTAAGTCACAGACTTTTATGTGTTAGTGTTTTTGGATTTTTTTTTTTTTTAATGCAATGCTTAATGAGAGTAGAATTTCCGTTTGTACAAAAAGAAATTGCAAGAAAAGGGTGTGGACATTAACGTGAGTATATTCAGCCTTGCTCGTTAACGTTTGTAATCGCTAAAAACCAGTGAAAACTAAAGTGGCGACTTAGATGGCTCCAGCTCTGCAGTGTTTAGGTGTGGTAACTACCCTCGTAGCAGATGCATATTAAGTTAAAAGAGTGTCCGAGCCGAGGGAAGTTCTGTGTTAGCCTAGCAGCTTAGCTTCCGTTTGAACAGTGAGGTCGGGCGGTTTTTGTCGTGATGCTGACAGAATATGTCTGTGTTCAAGGCACATGGCCACGCACTCTCCCGAGAAAACCCACAAGTGTAATTACTGTGAGAAAATGTTTCACCGGAAGGACCACCTGAAGAATCACCTGCACACACACGACCCCAACAAAGAGACGTTCACGTGCGAAGAGTGCGGCAAGAACTACAACACCAAGCTCGGGTTCAAGCGGCACCTGGCCTTGCACGCGGCCACGAGTGGCGACCTCACGTGCAAGGTCTGCCTGCAGACGTTCGAGAGCACGGGCGTGCTGCTGGAGCACCTGAAGTCCCACGCGGGCAAGTCGTCGGGGGGCGTGAAGGAGAAGAAGCACCAGTGCGAGCATTGCGACCGCCGCTTCTACACGCGCAAGGACGTGCGCAGACACATGGTGGTGCACACGGGAAGGAAGGACTTCCTCTGCCAGTACTGTGCACAGAGGTTCGGGCGCAAGGACCACCTGACGCGGCACATGAAGAAGAGTCACAACCAGGAACTCCGGAAGGTCAAGACGGAGCCCGTGGACTTCCTGGATCCCTTTACCTGCAACGTGTCCGTGCCCATCAAGGACGAGCTCCTCCCGGTGATGTCCTTGCCTTCCAGCGAACTGTTGTCGAAGCCGTTCACAAACACGCTGCAGCTGAACCTCTACAACACTCCCTTCCAGTCCATGCAGAGCCCGGGGTCTGCCCACCAGATGATCACAACTCTGCCCTTGGGCGTGACGTGCCCGATAGACATGGATGCTGTCCACCCCTCTCACCACCTTTCTTTCAAATACCCGTTCAGTTCTACCTCATATGCGATTTCCATCCCCGAAAAGGAACAGCCGCTGAAGGGGGAGATCGAGAGCTACCTGATGGAACTGCAAGGCAGCGTGCCCCCCTCTTCCCAGGACTCTCAAGCATCGTCGTCTAAACTAGCGTTGGAGCCGCAGATCGGGTCCCTGGATGACGGCACAGGGGACCTCTCCCTGTCCAAAAGCTCGATTTCCATCAGCGAGCCCCTGAACACAGCAGCGTTGGACTTTTCTCAGCTGTTTAATTTCATACCATTAAGCGGTCCCCCCTATAACCCCATATCGGTGGGGAGCCTTGGGGTGAGCTCTCCCCAGGAGGAGGCACATTCTTCTGTGGCTCAGCTCCCGCCACAAACCCAGGATCTTCCGGATCCTGCCAGCACCATAGGTCTGGGCTCTCTGCACTCACTGTCAGCAGCTTTCACCAGTAGTTTAAGCACAAGCACAACGCTGCCACGTTTCCATCAAGCTTTCCAGTAGGTTCCACGATGTGGATCCGTTACAGAAGTGTGTGTGTAGCCCTGCCTTAGGTGACTATTTTAATTTTAGTGCCTACTTTCAGACAGTATAAACATTTCTGCTTCTGTATAGTACCAGTTTTCATTAAGCCAGTATAAAATAGAAACTAGCTTTTTAAATGAGCTTTGGAACCATTTGTGTTCAGTTATGTTTACCTGGGTATTTTGTCCTGACTCACTGCCAACTGTCACATTTGAAGATGATTTCTCATATAGGAAAGCCATTATTAGTAGTAAAGTCTTACCAACCCCGTGTTCCAATTACTGTTAGATCTTAAATTTTTCATTTTTTGTCCAGTAACAATGGCTCTACCTTTTGACATTTGGCTCATTAAAAAATTTTGCAGGAGAGTTAAATTTTCTAAAATGTATATGAATGACCTGAGAGTTGTAAAATTTTTACTAGCCTCTAAATGGATTAAGAATCAAAAGCTTCAAATGAATTAAGAATCCAGTCTGGGGACATGACATATGTTTCTTAGATAGACCATAATTTCAGGTCAGTATATTTTGAAGACTTGCTATCGTCTGGCTCAAATGTTTGCCGTCTTTATTGTGCACATATAAGAAAAACAAAACCGAAACACAAAGCACCAGTATCTGTAGCAAAAAGAGACCCCTAGTAAGGTGACACGGCACTCCACGTTACTTAAGAGTTGGCCTTAAATTAGTACACAGGATGTTTGCCACGTTTTATACTTCTTGCTCTCTTTCCGTTCGATTCATACTAATAGCGTATGGCATCAGAGTCTTCAGTCAGTCTCTAGATGGATCTCTTTCGTCTTTTCCACCTTACATGGCCAGAGGGTAGGTCAAGCACAGCCAGCAGTTTTCCTTGGATTGTCAGTGCACAGTCGGTCCAGAGTCCAGAGCCGTTGGGGAACACAGGTGTGTTTATCCCTGCAGGGGATGGGGGGAGGGGGGTGGGGTGGGGAGGGGAGGTGTCTCCGCTTCTAGGGTGAGAGACCCTAGGCAGGGAGACGGATGTGAGACCTGCAGCTCTGCCTGGGAACTTGTCTGGGGATCACGTCCCCTGTCGCCAGGGTGGAAACGAGATCCCTTAGGAGTCTAGTCAAAGCACATCGCTTATGTCACTTCTTGCTGAATTTGAGGCAGTTCGTGGTCCCTAAGCACCAAAAACAGAAAACAAAACAACAGCCCTGCTCCCATGGCATCTTTCTTATTCAGTGTTAATTCATCTTTCCTTGCTATTTTTGGACGGAGACTTTAAAGTTAAATGCATTCGAAAACTATTTGAGGAATGACCACAAAGTCTTAAGCGACTAAAAATATATACAGTAAAACCCCACTTTTACACGTCCCTGGGAAATGGGAGGAACGTTGCAAATAAGTTGAATTTGTAGAGGGAGGGAGAAAAGTAAAGCAAAACAAACATTATCTTAGTGATTGTGAAAAGAACAATCGAGAACATTGTGTTCAATGAATACAACAACGGTTACTGTGGGCTTTCTTCATGTTAGGCAACCAGCATATGTTCTCAAAGGTCGAATTATTATTCTGTTTTTCTAATAATCAGTTGGGGCATCAACCTAAGAAACATATCTAGTAAGCACTTGTTAACACCTTATTTGGGGACCCTGTCTGTTGGGGTGGGTATGAGGAGGGAGGGTTTATAGAAGAGTATATATCTCTTTAAAAAAAGAGAGAGAAAAATATTTCTGAGCACTCATCTGCCCTATGTGGAAGCTTCTTTTCCCTTTTATAGGGCCAATTATCACTGCAGATTTCGATGTTTACCAAGAATTCCTAAAAATGAGTGCAGATTACTGAATAGAATACATTATTTAAAATATTGGGGAGTAGTATAATTTGTGGAGAAATGTAAATTGTAATAATGTAAATGGGGGTTTCACTATATATATTATATATATGTACACACACATCGCACTTCATAGAATCAAAGTTGCTCTCTTAAGGAGCTTGGGCTCCTGATATCTTATCATGCTCCTATTTTTTTTTTTTTTTTAATCCTAGGAGCAGTAGTTTTTATACGTATGTATTTAAATGTTATTATTAAAAGTTACATTTTATTAAAAAAAAGTGTGTTCCAAAGGCATTAAAATTATATATGTTAATAAGGAAATACATTTTTAAATTTTTCAAACTGCTCCTAAGCTTTTGATTAGGAGAATATTTGCTCTGAAAGTAGGCGTTTAGCTCTGCTTTATTACCGCCTCCTTTAGTTTCTATGAAACAGATTGCTTACTTAAATCACTAGTTGAATGATTAGTGTTCAATATTGCTTTAATCACCATTGAAAAAAAAAAAAAAAGGAAAAAGAAATCTGGTGACAGAGCACAAATAAATAGAAAACCTATTTTTAAATAGAAATCACAAATACAAGTGTGGAAGCACTACTTTATTTTGTCTAAAATTTGCTTAGAGAGAAGTCAGAACAACGAACTGAGACGTTGGCCTTAGTAGGCTGTATTTCACTGCTAATTAAAAAAAATTAAAAAGGGAGTACCAGGATTTATTAAATAAAGCATTTTGGAAATGGGGAATGGCGCCACGTAGGTATATATATTTTTAGCCTAATTCTCGCCCTGCGTGGAATTCAAATACATGGAGGCATATCTTCCAGGGCACCAGTGCTAAAATTGTGGACTCATATTTTAATATGTACACCCCTTTGCCTGTTGCTGCCCCACAGACTTGAAATAACACTTCCAAGTAAGAGGGAATTCAGCTAATTTGTTTTTTAAATTGACTGTAGCGGTCACTAAACCCCTTTTGAGAGAATCTATATTAAACATGAGGCTGACTCATTTATTTTAATTGCACAATGGTCTGACAAGGCTGTAACACCGAACTGACTTTTTTTTTTTTTTCCTAAAAAAAAAAAAAAAAATTGACACATTTTTATGTCAACTGGATGTGATTAAAAATAATTGTTGCCAATGCTGTTTTCATTCTCCAGTGGCCAGAATCATCATCCCTGGAATTTCTAGTAGTGCCTTTGCTTGGTTTAAAAAAAAAAAAAAAAAAAGGGATTATCATTAAGTAAAAAGATTTCAGTTTAGAATTTGGACCTCAGACAAGATATTGAACCTCATTCAGTTTGACCTTCCATGTGTTTGTACAAATTAGATCACCAGACACAGAAGCATGAGTGTGGAAGGATCTTGACACCGTAAGCAATATTCTCCACCAGTGGATGCAAATATCATCTTTATAGCTGTTGGTCACTGTTACAATGTGCATCTTAAAATCCTATTACCAGGTTCCATTTTTCAGAACTTCAGTTGTCCTGGCAGATCATGCACTACTCTTTGTGCAGCTTTTTAATTTCATTTAGTGTTTCTTCCAAGCTGTGTATTTTTGCCTATTTGTTGCTTGTGCTTTATTATTCTTAGTCACTTGTGGAATATAGTGACATATTGTGTTAATTTGGACAGTAGCGGTTTTTAAAAACCATATACTGACTGAAACATGAGCCAGAGCTGATTGCTTTATTAAGCTAATAATGAATGTTAAAGAGTACATATTTTCAGGATCATTCATCTAGAAAGCAATACACATATATAGGCCAATATTTTTTTAAAAAATAGAGCTTGGTCAACCTCTATACTACACATATTACAAGATATAGCACTTTCAAAATGAATCTAAACCTTTACAGAAACTTTCTTATAGGTTATGCCTTTTATTTTAAGACTTATTATAATTTGTTTCAAGTGCCATTAGATGATATATATGTAGGCCTTTGATATATAATGCTTTGTGTTCAAAAATGGTAGATGGTATTTTAAACAGGTACATTTTTACAGTGTTTTCTTATCAATTTGCTATATTGCACAGAATCAGTGTGTGTCTTTTCATAAGGTTTTACAATGGTTTATTTTTTTACAAGGTTTACGTGTCTCAAAACACACTGTCTTCCCAGTATGTAAATTAAAAAAAAAAAATACCAGTTCACCCAAGTTGCTTCTAGCCTACTGAGATCCATGTGGCGTTGGAGGAGATCTTTCAGATACTGAGTATTCTTCATTAGCAGTGGCAGACTGTTATCTCTGAGAAATGAGTGCCTATGTTGACCTTGTCTTATTTTTCTCATACTGCGTCAGCAGCTGTCTACCACACAGATAGTCTGTTGTGATCCCATAGAGCCACATAAGTTGTGTTGTGTAGTTCTGTGCTAAAAACCCATACAGAGCTCCTTTTTGATCATATAAATTGAGATGATCCCACCCACAATGGTAAAGGCACGCTCGGATCACCCCCCCAGGCCCTTCTCCAACGTTGTCAGCCCTCTGAGGATGGAAGGCAGTGTCTTTTGATAAGTTATCTGGCTTAGAAATAACAGAACTATTGCTAATGTATAAAACACTTCATTGTATAAGCTTCAGTGGTACAGATGAACCAGAATGAATGTGTATCTTCTCAGAAGCACTCCTTCAATATTCTGTTGGATCATGCTGCTAATGTAACTTGGGATACAACTCTTCATGGTGCTACAAACTTCTCTGTCTCATTCAGTCGTGTTTTTTTTATCCATAGGAAAAAAAAGGACTACATTAGGCGTAAAGGTGTACAATATATTTTTATACTGTGACTTCATTTGTCTTTAACAAGACTTTTACACCACCCACAACAATGTATTCATGTGCACTTGCAAAAGGAAATCTCGGATGTGCAGATGTTACCAGAACAAACCCAGCTTTGTCCACAAGGTGACTGTAACTCAGAACGAAACGTGGGCTTTATAATATGGTGTGGCGTGAAGAACATGCTGTATGTTACTAACAGCCCTTTGAATTTAACAAAAACTGGGAATCCATTCGGAAATGGATTGCATCATGCCTGAACATAAGCTGGACTGCTGAAATTGTATTTTTAGCTGATGAAAAAAGTGTTTGGACTAGTACTCTAAAAATGTTCTAATGATAAAGTTTTGAGTCAAAATAGGAAAGAAAAACTCTGCATTCCAGGCTGAATTTTGTATATTTTTATTGCATTTAAAATCGCTATTCTGTGATATGGGAAATCAAGTGGCTTATCATGTATATCATGTACTTAAAATGTATTCACAAACTACTGTTGTATTTGTATAAAATATAGACAAAGATCGTATTTTTTGTGTGTGTATAAGCTCTGTAAATTAGCAATCACATTACGAGGCTGCAGTGATAACTACATTTTAAACATCCACGTCCAAAGAAGCAGGCTATTTATTGTCCAGTTACCCAGATATAAAATATTAATTTGCTGCTAATTAAACAATAGTGCTGCAGCTTCTTGTGGCCTACAGTGTTATGTTTGCTGTAAGAAAAAGATATGTGAACTCCACAAAATATATGAATAAAAATTATAGAATGGCTTTAGATAATGTAGATCTTCCTGAAATTTTAATAGATGATAAATTTCTATTTGGTATAACATTTTTTCCCTTTGAATTTTAAATATTTTCTCATTTGATAAATGTAAGATTCTAATAGCTGCCTCTAGGACAATACTTGGTTGCTGAAATGAAATGTAAAGTTCTAGGGTTTCTTTTGTTTTATAACTTTTGTACCTTTAAAGGAAGGACAGAAATTGTAAATAAAAAAGTCGAAACATCATGCATCAAAACTTTAATCCAGGTGAGAATTCAAAAAAGGAATCCCCAAAAGGCTGTAGGAATGTATAAATTGATCATGTTTCTTGTTCACGTGAGATAAAATTGGCATTCAGCATTCCTTTAGCCCTTATTGTCTGTCAGTCCTGCCTGTAAATTACCTTTTTAGAAGTTCCCTTTGGGCTGCTTGTCTAAAATTTTGCTGAAAAGCCTCCCTTGACAATTCATCTGGACCAAAATGGTGAGCACACAAATGTCATTTCATCTAAAATTCATCAGTTAAACAGTCATGCAGCTTCGAAAGAGAGACATTAATTCTGAAAATTCAGTTAATAATCTGGCCAGGAGCCAACTGTAGAATTTTTTTTTTTTGTATCTCATAGCACCTTTTTTACTATGATAGGAAAAAATTCCTTCTTTACCTTTGGCTTTCCTATCTTAAGGCTGTCTACCTTCAGAGAGGTAAAGAAAATGCACAGTGACCCCAAATTTTGCAGTTCCTCTTTTTACATACTTAATTCCAGCAAACCTAAAAGCATTACTTTGTTAATTCTTAGCATTAACACTAAATACATTTTCATTTAAATTCACACATATGAAATATTTCAAGGACTATTTATAGAAAGAAAAATGCTATCGCTTTTTATAGTTAGAATACTCTGAAAAAGGATGTTTGGGATTAATTCACTTAAGGTATATTCTCACTTATGGAAAACTAATTAGAAATGCAGTTTGCTTACTGCACCATAGACCCAATGGGGCTAAAAGACTTTTTCATTCATGTTTTTGTTAACTGAAAGGTTCATACTGATGGTTTACCATTAAGGGGAGGAAAAAGTTCAGTCTGGCTATAGACAGCTTGAGTTTTGCTGCCACTTTTCCTTAATTAAGCATTTCTCAAGCAAAAGGCACTGCTTCGTGCTAAGCCCTAGGGCCGTTCCAAAGAAGTCAGCTTTACAGAAAGAAGGCTGTTTCCTGATCAAGCATCAGAGAGAAGAGGACAGCATCACTGCAACTGTGGGAAAGTGTAAATATTGTATTGAGCTGTACCCAGTTACCCATTTTTGTAGATCAAAAATGGTCAAATATTGGCAATTTCAGCCTAAAACTAAAACAAAACAACAAAAAGACCCAGAAGGTCTTGACTGCATTCTAGTCAACACAAGGTCAATAATAAATCTGTCTAACCTGCAGATGTTTGACTCTTGGCTAATGTGATGGTTAATGTGTCCACTCGGCTAGGCCATGGTACCCAGACTAGATGCCTGGTCTAGTCAAACACTGGTCTAGATGTGGCTGTGGAGGTATTTTTTTAGGTGTGACTTATAATCAGCTGACTTCAAATAAAACAGACTGCCCTCCATAATGTGGGCGGACCTCATCCTATCAGTTGAAGGCCTTAAGAGAAAAAAGTGAGCTCTCCAAAAGCAAAAGGGAATTCTGTCTCCAAACGGCCTTCGGACTCGAGCTGCAAGATCCAGCTCTCCCCTGGTCCCCAGCCTGCTGGCCTGCCCTGCAGGTGTCGGACTTGTCAACCTCGACAGTCATGTGAGCCAATTTCTTAAAATAAATCTCTATCTCTATGGTATACATATCCCATTGCTTCAGTTTCTCTGGAAAACACTACCACAGCTAGTTCCAACAACTGCCATTCTTTAGAGGTGCTAGTTTTACCTTGGAAGAAGTAGAAACATCTTTCTCTCTGATATGCTGTTATAGCAGAGAACATAAATTCCCAGGTTCTGACTGCTTTAGAAAAGAAACAGAAAAAGAGCACAGTACTTAATGGAGATTGTACCTATAAAGGATTTCTCAGACTCTCCTTTACCATACTGTTATTTTGGCTGCCATTATTCTTTAAATTTATTTATTGGAGTATAGTTGATTTACAATGTTGTGTTAATTTCTGCTGTACAGCAGAGTGATTCAGTTATACCTGTATATATTGGGTTAGCCAAAAAGTTCGTTCAGGTTTTTCTGTAACATCGTCCGAAAAACCCAAATGAACTTTTTGGCCAAGCCAGTACATTCTTCATATTCTTTTCCACTATGGTTTATCACAGGATACTGAATATAGTTCCCTGTGCTATACTGTAGGACCTTGTTGTCGGTTGCCATTATTGCAGATGAAAATGGTTTTCTCCTACTGAGCAAGTTTTCTTTTTAAAAAAAAATGTAAACAGGCTAATCTTGCTCTGCCCAAGAGAGGCATACTTGGCACGTAAACCAATGTTTATTCTAAATGCACAAGTGGAAACATTTGTAGATTGAATCTTTTTTGAAAACATGGTCCATTTATAGTAATACCTTAGTCAAGGTCTTAAGATCCTGAGGGAGATGAGAGTTGGAAGTGCAAAGGCTCCTCACATAAGCTGTGGAAGTTTCCTGTTTTATGGTAGTAGAATTTTTGCAAAGGTTTAACTTTTGGTTTATTCTAGCTGTATTAGAGAACTTTAATCTTTTTCTTGGGGCCCCTTTCAAAGTGTCGTTCTTGCAAAACTGCTCTGTTTCTAAAAACACATAATTGATCTGTTATTAGTATCCACACACACCTGGTGACATTTCTAAGACGGCTCCTGTAACCAGATTTTCATGCCCTAGGAATGTTCATTGTGTAAGTAGGTTAATAGCCTAAGCTATGCCCTATTTAAGATTTTAAGCTATGTCAGCTTTTCCCACCCAGAATTAGCGGTGATCAGTGGCTGTAACAAATATACACCCTTATAAGCATCTCGAAGACCATTTTGTTTACAGACTACAGGCAGCTGAGTTCACCTCATCCCTAGTTTTCTGTTACATTATCTCTCACAGGAGTAAAGTGCACTTACTGTTGTACTTTCTGTCATAAATTCTTTTATATGCTATTTCCATAGTTATTCCTAAATTGGATGTTTACTAAAAGAGCTTCAGGTTAGTACTAGTCAGTGATTTGAAGGACCCTGAAAATTCTCTTCCATTCTTGACAGTGTCTGCCCGTTTCATCCTCTTCCTCTTTCTGTCATTTTCATGTTAAGTCACTTGCTGTTCCTTGTGCTTATGCATGCCTCTGTCCTGTTCTCCATCCCTGGAATGCCTGCTTTCTCTGTTCCTGCCTGTGAATGCCACATGCCAAAAGCTTACCCTCCTCTAGCCCTTTCTTGATGATAGCTCTTCCATTCACAACACCTTCTTTGCTCTCACCCACTGAAAAGTATCTTATTTTCCCTATGAACGTTCATTAGATCTTCTCAGGGATGTGTCTGTCTTTTTTAATTCTTTTAAAGCCCTGGAGGTGAAAGCCCTATCCACGTAGTTCCCTGCACACGGCAGATAATCAACACATATTTGTTGCCTGAAGGGCAATGATGGCTCTTACCTTTCTCAACCATCTTAACAATTAGGACACATAGTTTAAAAGAAATACTCTTTCAAAAGTTGAACCTAGAAAAAATTTTACAGGATAATTTTAATGCTTGGGTTATCTTTGTTCTATAGAAAGTCTTACTTGATATACTAAAGATTGCGTGGGGACTTCCCTGGCGGTCCAGTGGTTAAGGCTCCTCGCTTCCAATGCAGGGGCCGCGGGTTCCATCCCTGGTTGGGGAAATAAAATCCCAAATGCCGCAGGGCGCGGCCAAAAAAAAACAAAAGATTGTGTGATCATACTTAAACCTCACAGTTTGTTCTGCCCTCCTGCATCAAAATGAGCAAATTCTACAATACAGTACCATTTCTTCAGAAATAAACCACTCTAAATGCTTTCACTGCAATGGACCAAAATTAGAGAGCCTTTGAGGATCCCAATTCTTGTAACTTTGTACTTCAACACTTCTAACTATGGAGTCTTTAGCTCTGTTTAAACTTCCTGGAACTTGAGTGACTAGAGATAAGCATCAGTAGGTAGGGTTCTTTTTTTTTTTTTTTAATAAATTTATTTATTTATTTATTTATTTTTGGCTGCATTGGGTCTTCGCTGCTGCGCGCCGGCTTTCTCTAGTTGCGGCGAGCGGGGGCTACTCTTCGTTGCGGTGCGCAGGCTTCTCATTGCAGTGGTTTCTCTTGTTGTGGAGCACGGGCTCTAGGCGCGTGGGCTTCAGTAGTTGTGGCTCGCAGCCTCTAGAGCACAGGCTCAGTAGTTGTGGCGCACAGGCGTAGTTGCTCCGCAGCATGTGGGATCTTCCTGGACCAGGGCTTGAACCGGTGTCCCCTGCATCGGCAGGTGGATTCTTAACCACTATGCCACCACGGAAGCCCGGTAGGGTTCTTAAGATTTTATTTCATCAAGTACTAGGATAAGTTCTCATTAACTGAAATTATCATTTTGAAATCTCCTTAGATCTTATTTAAATTTTAATTTGCCTTTTCTCCTTAGCAGTTAGGCCAATGAGTAAAAAACCACTGAAAGGGAACATTTTTGTTTGCTTATTCTACATACACAGTGAAAATCAATTTGTTCTTTAAAAAAAAAAATCAAAACCAAAATAGACCTCTGAGGTTTTCCCCCCATTTTTACAGATGGGACCAGGCAGTTACAGCTGCTGTACAGGGCCACACAACTGAGACCAGGGCCCAGGCCTCCTGACACAATCCCGGGCAGCTTATGCTTTCAGGTGTCTGAAGTTTTCCCACTGGAGCCAGCTCTGCTGGAAGGAAGAGGCATAATTTAACGTGCAAGGCTACAAGCAGAAATTTCTTTAAAGTTTCATGTGTTACGTCAAAATTTCAAGTTCTGGGAAGATAATGAAAATTATGTGTCTTTGTCTCCCTTGTCAGTACTATTACTGTCCTCATTTTACAGATGAAGAAACTAAGGTTCAGTGAGATTGACTTGCTAGGAAGTGACAGGATTTAAACCAGGTTATTTGACTCCAGGGCCTGTGCCCTTTATCACTATAGTTTCAGGAGACCCAGTATCCGGGCATCCACAGGAGAGAAGAAAGCAGAAATTGAGAGTTCGGGAGACTACACTCCCAAAATAACATGAGAAGTTCTCCCCGGACAGGATTACCTAAATGTCTGTTCCACCAAGACAAGGAAAACACAACAAACTCTGTAGAGTGTATGTGTGTGTGGTATACAGGTAGATGTATGTATATGTAAATACACACACACTCACACATATGTTTCCTAACTTGCCTCCTGAGAGGGCTTAGAAGCAATGATACTTATGGCAATGAGCACAGTAACACCCAGATCTTGGTTTCTAAGTACCATTCTCCACCAAAAGGTTTGGAGCTCCTTGGAAAAATGGCTGCTTCTAGGACCTGGGGCTAGGAAAATACAAGATGATCCTGGAACATCTTTTACCAGAAAATAAGGAAATGTTCAAAGAATGATAAAGAACATGTGAAAAACGACACAGGAGCCAACATGAATGGGTACCCAGTGGCCTAATTTGGGAAACTTGGGGCATTAATAAATAGTTACAGTAATAAATTATAATCCATGGACTAAGACAAGACTATATGAGGTTATGGTGATAAAAATACAATGAATAAATATAAATAACTAGAGAAGTAGGATTACAAGTAATAACTGCAGAGAAAGAATAATGAAATTAGAAAACTATGAATTGGCAACTATCAGAGTAATAATTACTTCAGATGAGAATCATCCATGGGTGTGAAGTAGTGGGCTAAGCTACAATGAAAAACAGGATATTTATATAGGATTAAAGTATCTTCCCACAAAATACTTATTAATTACAAAAAGAGTAACTTTGCATTAGAAAAACCAGTGGACACCTATTTAAACAATTGAGCAAAGTGAACCTCATCGGTAATCAGACAAGTCAATAGACCTCTTGATATGCTACACTGAGAAGAACACAACAGCATTTACTTCACTGGTATTCCTGCCAACATTTCATAACCTGAATTTAGTCATGAGGAAATATCAAACAAACCTAAATTGAGGAATATTCTATAAAATATTCTTCAAAAGTGTCAAAGTCATGAAAGACAAAGAAAGACTGAGGAACTGTTTCATATTAAAGAAAACTAAAGAGCCTTGGTAACTGGATTAATTTTCTGTTGCTGCTGTAACGAACTACCACAAAATAAGAGAAAAGAGAGATAAGCTCAGGAAAGATCTACAAGATCCAAGACTTGCTGGCTTCAAAATAAAACTATTCTTATTTTCATTCGTTCCAAGATATTCAATTTGACAAAGGGCTCAGAGAGAAGATCAAATTCAAAGAAGGACTATAATTCCATTGTTAATATCTCAGAAAGATCTAAGACGGTACCTCAGAGAACCATTCAGCCAGACAAAATGCCCTCGAAGGCTCTTAAGGGCATGCCTCAAAGATCCTTTGCACTAAACAATAGGGCTTCTAAGAATCTTAAGTTTGTTGTCTCTAAGCAGCCTGACTGGCTCAGCGACTCTTGTGCATGGAGTGTTTTTTAATGGAATGGATTTGTAAATTGATTTATAGAAAATCCAGGATGTTTTTAAAGGAATTGTATCAGCATGACATGAAAGGGACAGAGACAATACAAAATGGAGAAGTGCGTGTCTCACAGACCTTCTCCATTAAACAGAAGGGCTTCTAAGAATCTTAAGTTTGTTGTCTCTCAGCGGCCTCACTTGCAGCCCAGCCAACAAGGTTTCAGGGTGTGAATTTTTTAATAAATTGATTCATAGGAAACCCACAAAGTTTTAAAAGGAATAGTATCAATGTGACTGAAAGGGACAGAGGCAGTAGAAATGAAAAGGGATTTTTACCCTCAAATCAATTAGGGCAAGAATCAGGCTACAAAATTTCCTCAGCTGCCAACATAGCTACGTTTTATGAAAAAGGAAGACTAACTCAGAAGGCAGGATCAAGAACCCAGAGCCATGCTGAATCACCCCAGATGGTGGGCTGAGCCCTAATCAAAGCAACATGTGCCTAGCTGGATTTCAGAATTGTATAGACCAGTGATCCCTTGTGTGCCTCCTATTTTTCCCTTTATGAATGAGAGTTGTTCTACCATATGGCAGTTATTATGCCTGTCCCTCCATTGTATGTTGGAGGTGTGGGGTGCAGATCATTAGTCTTTTTAGTTCTCAGATCTCAGATTGAGAGGAGCTGTACGTGGAGAGTTGTATCAAGGAGCTGCATTTGAGACACCATCCCCAAGGAGCCGCATCCGTATCTGGACCAGATTTAGATAACAGGATTCTTTTTTTTTTAAAATAAATTTATTTATTTATTTATCTTTGGCTGTGTTGGTCTTTTTGTTGCTGCGCACGGGCTTTCTCTAGTTGCGGCAAGCGGGGGCTACTCTTCGTTGTGGTGAGCGGGCTTCTCATTGCAGTGGCTTCTCTTGTTGCGAAGCACAGGCTCTAGGAGCATAGGCTTCAGTAGCTGTGGTGCACGGGCTTAGTTGCTCCGTGGCATGTGGGATCTTCCCAGACCAGGGAACGAACCTGTGTCCCTTGCATTGGCAGGCAGATTCTTTCTTAATCACTGTGTCACCAGGGAAGTCCCAATAACAAGATTCTTGACCTCAAACCTGAGTCTGTGCTGTAACTTTTAGGGATATTGGGAAGGTTATATGTAATCTGCATATGGGGAAAAAGTAAATAATTTGAGACCAGAGAGAAGATTATAGCAAATTTAAAACATGTCCACAAAATCTTTGATATTCCTCCCATCCAATGATGCTGTCTAATTCCCCTTCCCTACAATATGGACTGACCTCAGTGACTCACGTCTAAGAAAAAGAATGCAGCATAAATGCTGCTGTGAAACCTATAAGGCTAGGCTGTGGAAATGATAAACCTTCCCTTGGCTCAGTCTCTCTCTAAGGACACACAACTTTGAGTGCCCTGGGCTGGCTTGTAGACATCTGGCTGCCTAGCCGTATAGAAAAATAGTATTAGTATAAATATTCTTCCTCGGGTCGGCAATGAAAATTGGCAAGTGCCTGGTACAGTTATCTATATATGTTGGAATAGGAGAGACAGTCCACTAGTTAATGATTAAATTGGTTAGAATGATAACCAGGATGGAAAGATAGAAAGATGAAAAACATAGATAGATAGGTAAATAGATAGATAGATAGAGTGGATCTGACTCTCCCAGTAACATAGGCAGAATATTAGGCCCAGTAGCAGAAAGAATACTACTCATATGTATAGTTCTTTACAGTTTACAAACACTCACACAGCCATTATCTTCTTTTATCCTCACAAAAGGCAGGGCATTTTTTTTTTAATCTTCATTTTACAGAGTAGAGAAGTAACTCTTAGAAAAAAATAGATGAGAAATAGGTACTAAATAAATACAAGCAAAAAAGACATCACAAGTAGCATTGTTAATATCAGAACACATAGACTTAAGATTAAAACATTCAAAAAGGAAAAAGAAGAGAAAGCAATATGAAATGCACAATTTTAAAAGGAAGATGTAGTAGCTACAAATTTGTTGCACCAAAAATCATGGCAGCTAAATATATAAATGGAAACTATTCAAAATGCAGGAACTTAATTCCAAAAATTCTATTAGAATGAGAGAGATTAGTAATTCTTTCAGAATGAAATATAAAAGAAAAAAATAAGAAAGGACATAAAATAATATAATCAAACTTGATGTATATATTAAAAAAAACTTTGTCATTTGCAAAAGGAATACATACACCCTCATATGTATGTCCAGGTATTACAAAATCTCTTATGCAAGTGATCATATATAAAATGTAAACACATTTTCAAAAGGATAAATATTAGGGCCACATTCTGTTAATAAAATTAGAAATAAATAACAAAAATATGACTTTAAAAAATATGTAACTACTTGAAAACTAAGAAACGTCATCCTAAATATCCCTTGGACTTAACAAAGAAATCCAAACTGAAATTACGAACTACCCAAAAAAGGCTAGTGAAAAGAAGACTGTGTCATATCCAAAGCCCCGAGTCAAAGTTTAAGTTGTGCAGGGGAAAAATTATGACTTGAAAATTCTTCATTATTGAAAGAGAAAGACAGAAAATAAAGGAACTCGGTGTTTATCTATGGGGGAAACTGGTAGCTAGCCTCCAAAATCCATTCTCTCCTTTTACCACAGTAAAAGAATAGTAGCCAGGCACATGGCGTGTCTAGTTGGTCTCCAACTACACTACATCCCCAAGACTCCCTTGCAGCTAGATGTGGCCATGTAACCAAGTTCTCACCAATAAAATATGAGTGACAGTGTTAAGTGCCACGTGTAGCTACGGGGGCTTGACTCCTCCACATTTCCTCTCCCCTCCCCACCAGCTGGAATGAGGGCAGGGTGGTGACCCAGTTTTGATTATGCACACAGGACACTGCTTTAGAGCCGTGTCAACAAACTTTCTGAAAAAGGTCAAAGAGAAAATAATTTAGGTTTTGTGGGTCATCTGATCTCTGTCATAACTACTCATTGTAGCCATTGTAACTCAAAAGCAGCCATAGGCAAAATGTAAACCAATCAGTATCTTTGTGTTGCAATTAAACTTTATTTACAGAAACAAGCAACAAGCAGAATTGTCCCTCTGTTGTAGTATGCTGACCCCTGCCCTAGAGAATGGCAGGGTTTTCCCACTTGCTTGTGTCCTGAGTGACTTTATGGAACAGACCACTTACCTACCCAGGACTGTTCCATGAAAGAAAAATAACAAAGAAGTTTTGGGATCCCCTTGCTACAGCAATTTAGCCTGCATCCTAACTAACATATCAACTTAAGAGATTTGGGGAAAAGGACAATAAAGTAAGTCAGAAGAGAGTAAATAGATAAAATAAGTTAAAGGTGAATTCAATGAGGTAAAAATTAGCGAAACATAACTGCAAAATTAATGCTTTGCAACAAAAAAAATCAATAAGATAGATAAACCCTTGGTGATCCTTGCTAAAGAAAAGAGATAAGAGAATAAAAGGATTGTAAGAGACTAATACATCTAAATCTAATGAAGTTATTTTGAAGATTTAGAGGAAATGGATGATTTTCTAACAAAAAATTTAGAGGAAATGGATGATTTTCTAACAAAATATTAATTACTAAGACTCAAGAAGGAGCAGAAAATTGGACTAAATCAAATACCATATACAAGAATGGAAAAGTGATTAAAACTATTATTTGAAAAGACCAGCATCCCATGGATAAAACTCATAGCTTATTTCCATCTAAACTTGCAAAAGCACGTATTCATTCATTCTATAAATATTTAAGGAGTGCTTATCACCTGCCAGACACAATTCTGGCCACAGGGTGAAAAGCAGTGAACAAAACAGAGCCCCCACTCACATGGAGATTACCTTTTACTGGAGGGATACAGACAATAAATAAACACACAAATAAATACATGTTGCATATTGTGATGATAAATGCTGTGGGGAAAAGCAAAGCAGGGTGTGGGAGATAGTGAGCACTTGTACTGATAGTGAGTCTCCCTAATGGCATGCTTTTGAATGCGATTATCTGTTATCTGCATATCCTCTTAGGTGAAATGTCTCTTCTTGTCTTCTCCCCATTTTTAAAATAGATTGTTTGGTTCTTTAACTGCTGGGTTTTGAGGAGTTTTTGATGTATTCCAGATTCAAATTATGTACTTCATATTGAGTGAATTACGGTCGTTTGTATTTTTTTGAGGAATTGGCTTATTTCATCTAATTTGCCAGATTTACATAGAGAGAGTTGTTTGCAGTATCTCTTATTTTTTAATGCTTGCAGAGTCTATAGTAATACTCCCTGTTTCAATCTTAACATTGGTAATCTGTGTCTTCTCTCTTATATGACAGTCTTGCTAGAGGTTTGTCAATTTTGTTGATCTTTTCAAAGAGCTAGATTTTGTTCCATTGATGTTCTCCATTGCTTTTCTGCTCACAATTTCATTGCTTTTTTCTCTCTATTATTTCCTTCCTTAAGATTCTCTTGAATTTATTTTGCCCTTCTAAGTTCTTGAGGTGAGGATGTAGACTATTGATCTGAGACTTTTCTTTTTTCCTAATGTGAGCATTTGGTGTTAAAAATTTCCTTATGGAAATTCCCTGGTAGTCCAGCAGTTAGGACTCGGTGCTTTCACTGCCGGGGCCTGGGTTCGATCCCTGGTCGGGGAACTAAGGTTCCCACAAGCTGCGTGGCATTATCAGAAAAAAAAAAACATTCCTTCTTAGCACGGCTTTAGTTGTGTCCCACAGATTTTCATATGCTATATGCATATCAGTTCAATGCTGTTGTTGTTTTTAGTTTCCTTTGAGATTTCCCATTTGACACCTGGATTATTTTGAAGTGTGTAACTTAGTTTCCAGGTGTTTGTTTGGAGATTTTCCTGTTACCTTTCTGTTATTCCTTTCTAGTTTAATGCCACTGTGATCAGAGAACATTCTTTTTGGTTTCAGTTCTTTGTTGAGGTTTGTTTTATGGATGTGGTCTTGATATATTTCATGGACACTTGAAGAGAATGTGTTAGGTGGGATATCCTGTCAATGTCAATTTGATGTGGTAAATAATGGAGGACAAAGAAACATGTTGAAATACACCCATAAGTATGCAATCAGGAAAATCCAGATGACGGAATGTCTACAGATAAAGTGGTCCACTTGCTTCAACAGATAAATTGTAAAGAAAAGAAAGCGATGGAGAGTCAGTCTGTAGATTAAAGGCCTTAAATATACATCAGTGTAAATAATGTGTGATTTTTATTTAATTTGTTTATTTATTATTTATTTTTGGCTGCGTTGGGTCTTCATTGCTGCGTGCGGGCTTTCTCTAGTTGCGGCGAGCGGGGGCTACTCTTCGTTGCAGTGCACGGGCTTCTCATTGCAGTGGCTTCTCTTGTTGCGGAGCACGGGCTCTAGGCGCACGGGCTTCAATAGTTGTGGCACGCGGGCTCAGTAGTTGTGGCGCACGGGCATAGTTGCTCCACGGCATGTGGGATCTTCCCGGACCAGGGCTCGAACCCGTGTCCCCTGCATTGGCAGGCTGATTCTTAACCACTGCACCAGCAGGGAAGTCCTAATAATGTGTGATATTAACCATAGTGTCTAGGGATGGATACATGGATGACAAAAAGTATTAAAACACACACACACACAGACACACACAAGGAAGTGCTTACTATAAAGTCAGGGTAGTGGTTACTTTTGGAGAGAGAGGGCTGTGATGGAAAACATGGAGGGGTTACTGGGGTGGCTGGCAAAGTTTTATTTATTAGCTTGTGGTTTTATTTCTTTCCTTGGGTGGTGGTTACGAGCAGTGGTATGCTGGTATTTAACAACTGACTCTCCAAGGGGAAAAGAAAGCCCTGACTTATAGCAGTTTCTGATTTCCATCATGTAAATACTACCACCATGGCCAATTTCAAGCTACCAACATGATGTCATTTTATGTGGATCTGGGAAGAGATTACACAGACAGCTCTTAGGAGGCTGTATGAGCCAGTTCCAGCACAACGCTGGAAGGGTGTGTTCCTTACAATAATTCACTGAACTGTACATTTATTTTTTTTTAATATTTTAAAGTTAAAAAGATAAAAAAATAATTTAGAAAAATAAATTGCACTGGATAAATGGCTGATTCTAGGACTGGAACGGGAAATATATAAAATGAACCTAGAGCATCTTGTAGGGTCAGAAAGTAAATTAGTGCTCAAAAATAGAAATAAAAGCTCCATAATGATGGGGGTATGTCAAAGGGAAATAGTAGCCAATTGAAGGAGTTTCCAATGGCCAAAGCCGGAACAATTTTAGCAAGAAGATAAAGTAGTGTTGGATTATAACCCGAAGTATAAAGTAAATATCCATGACTACCTACTGATATAAATAAATGAGTGAATAAATAAATAAGTGGGGGAGAATAGACATATCTCTTGGAGAGAAAAATCCAAATAATTTGTGTATACACACACTACATTATTCCCTGCACCTTAAGAAAGGGCTGCGCATAGGGACTTCTTTCTAATGAGTATAGGATGGAAAAGGGGGTAAAAATAAAGACTTTATAGTAGAGAAACCTGACAAATACGACCTCAGCCAGATGATCAAGAACAGCATCAACAGGGGTAAGTCGTGTGGATATTATGTACCCTCAATAGGACGTGATGAAAATGGCAGTTGACTTCTGTGGTCTTCCTTCCAGAAACCCATCATCCCAATCTAATCATGAGAAAAACACCAGACAAATCCCAAATGGGGGACATTGTATAAAATACTTAACCAGTACTCCTCAAAACAGTCAAGGTCATCAAAAACAAGGGAAGTCTGCGGAACTGCCACAGGCAAGGGAAGCCTAAGTGGCCATGACAACTAAATGCAATGTTTCCTGCATGGGATCCTGGGTATTTGTCAGACACTGTCTCTAAGACTGAATGAAGCAAGCCTGTCACATCCAGAAAAACAACTGACGGCATTTGTTTCTTCTGATAAAATTTGCTTTCAAGAGAAAAGTGAAATTTTGGAAACGTTTTATCTACCACCTTGATTTGGTGGCTTCCAGTATGATGAGATCAGGGGTGATATTAACGAGTGTGATTTTTTGGTATTGTGTAATGAAATGTGTCAACATTTGGAAGGTTTGCATAACTCAGTGAACAATTATTTTTTTCAAATGACCAATGTTACAAACTCATGCCTGGGTGAAAGATCCATTCAATGTTCAAGAGATACCATTGGATTTTAATGTAATACAGTATAAAAAGTACATTGTTACAGTTTCAAATTCCACATGGCAACTAACATGTAAGAAACTACCACTTGCCAAGTTTGGATACAGTATCAAAGTAGAATATCCACAATTATTTGAAAACACTAATAGAAAATGCAACTGTGCACATCTCTGTGACACTAGTTTTCTTCATATATTTCATCCAAAACCACATCTCACAACACACTGAATGCAGAAGCAGGTGTGAGAATCTGGTTGTCTTCTATTAAGCCTGACCTTCAGTTAAATGTACTTGCAAAAATGTTAAACGATGCCACTCTTCTCACTAAATTTTTTTGCTTTGCAAAATAGTTGTTTTTTATTAAACAAAAATTCTACTCCCGGAGTAGAGGCAAAGAAAAAAAGCTATGGATCTGTTTTTGTTTTGGTTTGGGTTTTTTTGCTTTGTTTTTGTTGTTGTTGTTGTTGTTGTTTTGCGGGGCGGGTGTTTTCTTGCAGTTAATGGTAGTCAGGCAACACCGTTTGTGGCAAATGAGCGGCATGTAAGGATAAAAGCCAAGCTCCCTCTGGGAAAGCTCCTGCTTTCCTAGCAAAATGACAGACACGGCTGGCTTTTTCCAACATCCTGCCCGGATGTAGCTCTGCTGCTGAAGCCGGCACAGTAACGTAACATTAAGTCCTCTGACAGCCCTGACCATCTCCTTCTATATTTCACGTTACACGAAATAATCCTTCATCACTTAAACCGATGTTAATTAGCTATTCTGTTACCTGCAATAAAAAGCATTTCATGCTGATACATGACCTCACATATCTGAGAACAGGTAAGTCAGGATCCTCAAAGGGACAAGAATTCTAATGCGGGAGTTGCACAATTCCGATTGGGTGAACTCGATTTCTCTTCCTTCTCCTTCCTCGTTTCAGGACCCCTCAAAGCTGATATCCATATGGGTAATAAGGACTTACAGAGTCAGGGAGGCTAAACTCGGGATTTGCACTCAACAGGACAGCGCCCTGGGCGTCCTCCATGGTCCTCCCCGCCCCCCCCAGTCCTCCCCCCCCAGTCCTCCCCCCAGTGCTCCCCCCCAGTCCTCCCCCCCAGTCCTCCCCCCCCAGTCCTCCCCCCAGTCCTCCCCCCCAGTCCTCCCCCCCAGTGCTCCCCCCCAGTCCTCCCCCCCCCAGTGCTCCCCCCCAGTCCTCCCCCCCAGTCCTCCCCCCCCAGTCCTCCCCCCCAGGTCAAAGAGCAGACGCGGAGTGTGCACTGCTGTGTTTGTAGTGTCACCACCCTTGTGTGATGAATCCCAGTGAAGTTCTGAGTGGTTTAAAAGTTGGGGAATAATCCTTTTCAAACCTCTTATAATTGCTATTAAATCATAAACTTCCTGTCATTAATAAAACTAAGGACCAGTTGGTGGTGGTGGTGGCCCTTTTTCAGAGTCAGTCAGTGGAGTAGCACTAAAACCTCGTGCGTCACATGGATGTTTGACAGAATCGGTGTTCGTCCAGGGACAACTGTATGCCTGCTGGACCCGCCCTAAGGGGTCAAGCTCCTCAATTTTTGTGTTTCTTGTGCTAAACCAGCAACTCTAGATAATGAAGAGCCCCGATAACTTTTCCATTCACTTATAAAATCCGGTAGATGCCCCAGAAATATCTTGGGACATTCATTCAAAATTTAAAACTATATATATATAATATTACTCAGTCATAAAAAAGAACGAAATTCTGCCATTTGCAGCAACTTGGATGGGCCTAGAGATTATTATGCTTAGTGATATGTCAGTGAAAGATAAATACTGTATGATATCACTGAAACAAACAAATATATATGCAAAACAGAAACAGACTCACAGACATAGAAAACAAACTAGTGGTTACCAAAGAGGAGAGGGAAGGGTGAGGGAAAATTAGGGGTATGGGATTAAGACATACAAGCTACTATGTATAAAATAGAGAAGCAACAAGGATATATTGTATAGCACAGGGAATTATAGCCATTATCCCTTAATAACTTCTTTTAATGGAGTAAAAGCATCACAATGCTGTATACCTGAATCTAATATAACATTGTAAATCCACTATACTTCCATTGTTTTTAAATGCCATAATATTGAAACATCCTGGAAGGAGGAAAGCTATCTTTGAGAGTCTCCTGGACTTTGCCTGAATGAGAAATAAACTTTTGTTTCTTAAAATAATTTGTTTAAACCACAGACTATACATAAAGGCAGCTCTGGCTTTGCCCTCCCCAGCTCTATGTATAACTTAATACCTACTCATCAAGTCCAATACTGAGAACTAACAAACTGCTACAATGGATTCATCTACTGTAGGCTCCTATTCTGAGTGCAAGGGTCTATGCACATTCATCATTTTCCTGATTCTTCCTCATCACTACAGTGCAAGGCGAGGGGGATGGATAAAGTCTCTAAGTTTTACATGCCATATCATTAACTGATCACTCTCTAATGAGATTTCATGAGTCCTAGACTTAATCAGCTTCCTGAGACCTCTCGAAAAGTCTACAGAAATTCAATTCAAATAATTGTTGAGCATCGTGGAGAAAACAGGCGTTTTATTCATCAGTGAGCAGACAACCCGCCTGGGTCAAGAGTTACATTTACAGTCCCCTTCTACTCCTCAGAACCAGAGATTTTCTGAAGTCAAAGTTCCTGGATCTGGGCTTCTGCTCAGCCTCTAACGCCCCATAGGCATTTGCTTTCAGAATAGGAAGGGGGTGGATTGCCAGATCTTTGGCACTCCCTGCTGGCCACATTATTGGGCCACCACTATTCAAAGGTTGAGAATTGTTCCAATGGGTGCCAGCACTGTTCAAATGCCTCTTTAGCTGGATGAGCAATTCTGGCGTTATCTCCTCACGGATTATCCCTTTGGGAAGTTCCAATCTAAGCACATAATCCAGCAGTTAAGCCACTGAGACCCAACACTTCCAATCTCTATCAGGAGAGATGCTGAGATGCTTCTTATAAAATGAAACCCGGGCTCTTAAGAATGCTCTCTGTAACCACCGAGTTTCAAATTTCCTCTGTTTTCCCAGCCACCACCACCAAGTAACCAGCAGCCACCATGAATGGACAGCAGCTAAGCAACCCACCTAAGTTTACTTTGTCAGCTCCAGGAGAAAACTCGGCTCCTGGGCACCTGCGCCATTCTCCCCTTGTTCCTAATGGTTCCATCCTTCTAAGGTGTAAGTCCTAGGGACCTGCCCCTGTTCCAACTAGCCAGGTAAAGGTGGAGCCCTACTCAGCAGAGTCCTGAGAACTCCATACAATCAGCTCTCGTTGGGGGAAAGGGTGCCACGGAAGAATCTCCCTGACTCTAACTTCTGAAGGCCTGTAGATCTGCCATCACATTACTGGGGGGGAATTCACTCTAAACTGCTAACGCATAAACGGTGAGTTTCATATCTAGAGAGAGAGGTACAGCACAGGGTTATAAAAACACCAATTTTCTCCTTAGGGACAGTTAGGATTTGGAGTACCCTAATCAGGAATTCTCATTGCAGAGTTAGAGAACTAGCACGTCAAGATTATGATGGAAATATACATCCAAAGGTTTGTTAAGGGATACAAGGAAAGAAATCATTGGTGAAACTGATGTCTTCAAGATATGTGCCTAGTTACAGGCTCTGTGGAGCCCAAGACACTTTGAATGAATGAACAGAATTCCGATAACCTGGCACTCCGGTGTTGTTGGCAGCGTTCGAGAACCCCTCCACTCCTAGAAGACTTGGCGGGGCGACCTGACAACCAGGTTGGAAGAACATGTGTCTTCCACAGAGCGCATCTGTCATGCGTGGCGTCTAGGGGACACTGAGGCACTGCCTGTAGCCCTCTTCAGGACTCGGAGTGTGCCAGGAGACCCCTCTACTGTCAGCCTTCTTTCAGAACTGCCTCAGTGGAAGAGCCCCCGCTTGCCCACCATCACACCCCTTCCACGAGGGGAGTCCTTACTCAGTAACTGGTCAGTGTATGTGTACAAGTCCCTGGCCCCCTTTCCTCAACTTGGGACACTTCTGCAGGATGATCCCAGCTCCGGAGCAACCTCAAGTGACTGCCTCCCAGCCCAGCTTATCTCTCGGGCCCCTCCTGCTTCAACGGGTCCAAAGAACCCTCTATAAAGAACATCCTGCACAACAATCTCCATGTCAGCCCGTCTCCCAGGGAACCCACCCCGCTACAGTTGAGTCAGTAGTGGTCTACTGGCACTGGACCCTCCCCCCCTCAAAATGCGACGAGTTAGGACTCCTGGTAAGAGCGAGAGACAGAGGGGTTCCTGTATAAGGTAGCAGAGCAACTGTTAAAACTTTTACCTGTGATGAACTGGGATGGGATGGTGCTGTGTACCCTGCCAGGCATCGTGTCAAAAATACAGAGTAAATGGTAACTATACCAATAGTTGAATCAGGTGGCAGTTGCTAAAGGCAGTGGACTTTGACAACAGATGAAGCGTCTGGGACTGCTTAATCAGCAATTGGTCTCTAAGCGTGAAGGCTTAGGGCTTCCTAAGTAGAATAAAAACACTCATCTCCTACAGCCAGAAGGATACCAAGTATATTTATTGCAAGTATCTTTTTTCCCCACTGTAGGGCTTGCATTTTTATTTTCTTAATGGTATCTTTTGAATTGACTCCTGATTTCCTTGTCCTATCTTTGTCTAGCCTAAGACTGTGAAGATTTTATCCTACATTTTCTTATAAAATTTTTAGTTTTAGTGTTTATATTGAGGTCTGTGATTCATTTTATTTTTTTCATATTTTATTTTTATTAACATAGCCCCAGTAAACGTTCCTGCTAGAGGACCACAGATATAATCAAGTGCCATTCTTCCTTTTGGGACAAGGACAGTGAAACCCACGTATGAGCCCTGAACATGCCCAAAGCCACATGTTACCTTGAGGTTTGAGCCCACTCTGAATCTGACTTCATTTCTCACCTTGACTGCATAGTTTACAGACCCCCATTGATGAAGACAGCAATACGCCGTCCAATATGGCAAAGGTGGTTCAGAAAGACAAATATCATATGATATCGCTTATATGAAGAATCCAAAAAGAACTGATACAAATGAACTTATTTATAAAACAGAAACAGATTCACAGACTTATAGTTACCAAAGGGGAAAGGTGAGGGGGAGAGATAAATTGGGAGTTTTGGGTTGACATATACACACTACCATATACAAAGCAGATAGCCAACAAGGACCTACTGTATAGCACAGGGAACTCTGCTCAGTATTCTGCAACAACCTAAATGGGAAAAGAATGTGAAAAAGAATAGATACATGCATATGTATAACTGAATCACCCTGCCGCACACCTGAAAGCAACACAACATTGTAAATCAACCACACCCCAGTATAAAATAAAAATTAAAAAAAAAAAAAAGGAAGCCTTCCCTGAATTAATGTACTAACTTTGGATGAGCATTCTTCAGGGCAATGTCTTTCTAAAGAGACCTAATACAAAAGTCATTTAAACAATGTGTGGCTCTCTTGACCAAAATTCAATGTTGGTAA
This sequence comes from Balaenoptera ricei, assembly GCF_028023285.1. Lineage (NCBI taxonomy): Eukaryota > Metazoa > Chordata > Mammalia > Artiodactyla > Balaenopteridae > Balaenoptera > Balaenoptera ricei. Next base: position 78,124,854 of record NC_082655.1, read on the forward strand.
AATCCTATATTGTTTTCATAGCACAGTCCTAGAGATAGTTTCAAAGTTCTATTAAAGCAGTTGCTTAACTGCATTGAGTAGTAGGGTCTCTTACTGTGGAGAGTTGAGATAAAAGAAGCAAAAGTAGAAGCCAAGTGCTGATGTGACTATAGCGGTGACCACAGGCTCCACAAGGGCAGAAAGCTTACTTATTTTATTTACCACAGCAAACCCAGTATTAAAAGTGTGATTCATTTCCATTTCATTTTTGTGGATGGTGTAAAATAAGGATCAAAGTTACATTTTTTTCTGTATGGATATCCAGTTGTCCCAATACCATTTTTTAAAAACACTACCTTTTTCACCTTTGAATTACCTTGGATACTTTGTCAAAAATCAATTGACTCTACATAGGTAGACCTATTTCTGAGTTTGTTATTATGTTCCATTGATCCATATTCCAACGTTATGCCAGTACCACAGTCAGGATTACTTTGCTTAATAGTAAGTCTTGAAATTAGACAGTGTTAACTGTCCAACTTTGTTCTTCTCTGTCAAAGTTATGTTGGCTATTCTAGACCTTTTGCATTTCCATAGATACTTTTTAAAATCAGACGATCAGGGGCTTCCCTGGTGGCACAGTGGTTAAGAATCCACCTGCCAATGCAGGGGACATGGGTTTGAGCCCTGGTCCAGGAAGATCCCACATGCCGCGGAGTAACTAAGCCCGTGCGCCACAACTACTGAGCCTGCACTCTAGAGCCTGCGAGCCACAATTACTGAGCCCGCGTGCTGCAACTACTGAGCCCACATACCACAACTACTGAGCCCACGTTCCTAGAGCCTGTGCTCCACCACAAGAGAAGCCACCGCAATGAGAAGCCTGCGCACCACGATGAAGAGTAGCCCCCGCTCACCGCAACTAGAGAAAGACCACGCGCAGCAACAAAGACCGAACGCGGCCAAAAATTAAATAAATAAATAAAGTCAGACAATCAATTTCTAAACACAAGTGCTGGGAATTTGATTAGTATTGCACTGAATCAATGTAAAAATGAACGGTGACTGACATGTTAGTATTTAGTCTTCCAATCAATGAACACAGTACATCTCTCCATTCATTTAGGTCTCCTTTAATCTCTCGAAGCAACATTTTGTAGTTTTTAGTGTGAGATCGTACACACATTTTGGTAAACTTATCACCGTCGACATGTTTGCTGATGCTATTGTAAAAGAGTTGCTCATATACTGACCTTGCAACTGCCACCTTGCTGAATTCATTTATTATTTTTCCATTTCTTTTTTTTGCAGATTAAGATTTTCTGGTATAATGTTATAAGTCATAATTCTAGTTATTACTTTAAAATGTATATCTCAGAAATAACTAAATTTCCTTGTCAATTGCATTATTATGAACTTTCATCAAATCTTTAACCGTGGTCATTTTTAAGTCTTTTGTCATTTACAGACACTTCTGGGTGTACTCTGAGGAGTTTGCAAAAATGTTTCTATGAAAGGGTTTCATCTTCAAGGAATTCATGGAAAAGACTCTGACAAGTACAGGTTTCTGGTAACTGACTATACTGCTGAACTGAGTGAATAAGCATTTTCAGAACTCTAATGGAAAACTGATGAATTCATAAAAGTGCTAACAAAAGATCAAGATGAAAAAAAAATTAATTACATGGGACTGAGTGAACTGATGAGGATGATTATAATTTTTGTGACTTTCTGTTTGAATTAAAAAAAAAATCCCCCCCCCCCCAAAAAAAGATTTTCTCCCTATATATCTATTCAAATTTAAACATTCACTTGTAGTTCTTTTTCAAATACTTATTTACTTATTTATCTTAGGCTGCGTTGGGTCTTCGTCACTGCGCGCGGGCTTTCTCTTGTTGCGGAGCACGGGCTCTAGGCGCGCGGGCTTCAGTAGTTGTGGCACACGGGCTCAGTAGCTGTGGCTCACGGGCTCTAGAGCAGAAGCTCAGTAGTTGTGGTGCACGGACTTAGTTGCTCCACGGCACGTGGGATCTTCCCGGAACAGGGCTCGAATCCGTGTCCCCTGCATTGGCAGGCAGATTCTTAACCACTGCGTCACCAGGGAAACCTCAATTGTATTTTAAAGAAACTTTTTTTAAATAAGAAGAATCTTTTACATTTAGCCACATATTTACCAGTTCTGATCATCTTTATTCCTTTATGCACGTCCAGGTTTCCATATGGTATCATCTTCCTTTTGCTTAATGTACTTCCTTTAACACTTTTTATAGTGCAGGTCTACAGGAAGCAAAGTCTCTCCAATTTGTTTGCCTGAAAACATCTATTTTATATACATTTTGAGCAGTTTTTGCTAAAGATTAATAGATTGATGCCTAATCTTATTCTCAGCAATTTAAAGATTGTTCCCCTATCTTCTAGATTGCATACTTTCTGATGAGAAATCTGTGAAAGCAGAAGAAAATTGTTGATTATAACAAACGTTACTACAGCCCCAGCTGAAACACTGATTGTTTTGAGAGCCTCTGAGCCAGAGGGCCCAGCTAAACTGCACTTAGGTTACTGACCACACAGAAATTGTGAGATAATACATGTAAGACATAAACGCCACTAAGTTTTGGGGTAATCTGTTATGCAACAATAGATATCTAATTCAAAGAATATCCTAAAAACTTCCACAAACAAAAATCAGTTACAGGCAGAGCACCCAGAAAAAAAGCATCGGACATCTTAACAGCTGCTTTCAAAATTGTGAGAGAAAATTTATTTCAATATACAATTTGGACCAGACAAATTATTAATCAAATGTCAGGGTAAAATACATCATCAGACATGTAGGGACTGAAAAAATTTGTCTCCCATGTACCCTTCCTCAGTAAGTTATTGGAGGATGTGTTCCACCAAAACAAGAAAATAAAGCAGTTGAGGAAGGCATAGGATTCAAGAAAAAGTGCATCCAAACCAAGACAGAGGCAAAGAGAATTCCAAGAAGAAAAGTAAAATGCAAACCCAAGATGGTAGCTATGTGCTAGGCTAGAACAACCATCCACTCTAGACTAGGACAGCTGCAGAAATGTGTGCCAGAATAGGAGGCAAATCCCCAAATACACAGTTTTAAAAGTTGAAAAGGGTTGCCTCTGGGTAACAAGTGAGAAAGAGAGATGGCGGTGAGCTCACATCTCACCAACCTTTAGGGAAATTCTATCTCAATCACTATTGGGACATCCTGACACCCCCCATTTCCCCAAATGTAATTTATTTTCTCGATCACATAAATGATGTGTCCATGAGAAGTGCTTGCTTCATGCAGAATTACTCCTAAGCATTCAAACATTGTTCATAGACGTCCATCTCTCTTTTACCAGATCTTTGCTCTGCTTTATTCTGCATTCACTTCTCTCTCAGGTAAGCATTCTCTTAAAGGTACTATTTCTTCACTGCTCTAGAAAATTCCCTAAACCGAGACTCACCGAATCAATCATTATGGCCAAGAGAAAGAGAATATGATGATTAGGCAGGCCTGGAGACCCTAGCAAATAAAAAGAACCCCTTAACCATTGGAACTTATGGAGAAGTTAGTGCCCCAAGTGACTAAATTGTGCTAACACTCCAAGTGGCTCAGACATGCCTGCTGGTTACCCTGTGATAGTTCTCCCCTTCCCAGGAGTAGCGTAAGAACTGATTTCTTATAATCCTGAAGGACTACCCACGGGTGGAGGGCACAGTTGGAAGGGGCTGTTATTAGAGCAGCAGTCTTTAGAATCCTCTCCCGCACCCCAAACTATAAGCATGAAACAGCACGAGGGTGCCAGAGGACTGAACGTCATCACAGCTGAACGTAGGACTTAGACGCACTAGGGTAGTTTTTACCTCTGTGCCCCCCTTATTACCCTGGGTTTGCCAGAGACAGGTCACCTGGAGAGTGTAGAGGACATCTGTCACCTTTTGGCTGCACAATATCTAGACCTTCCTAACAACACATCGGTTTCCTTTTTTTAATTAATTTTTACTGGAGTATGGTTGCTTTACAATGTTGTGTTAGTTTCTGTTGTACAGCAGAGTGAATCAGCTATACATATACCTATATCCCCTCTTTTTTAGATTTCCTTCCCATTTAGGTCACCACAGAGCACTGAGTAGAGTTCCCTGTGCTCTACAGCAGGTTCTCATTAGTTATCTATTTTATACATAGTAGTGTATGTACGTCAACCCCAATCTCCCAATCCATCCCACCCCGGCTCCCCCCTTGGCAACCATAAGTTTGTTTCTTTTCCTTTTGAGAAATTACTTCTCCCCACAATGTTTCATGGTCTGATTGAAACAGTATATCCAGGTGCCTGCTTCCCACAGAGGGAACCAAAGCTTCATGTTCTAGTTTTCCCCATGCTGTACCACCAGGAGGGGAGAAAAGTGAACAAAATTGACCTGTGGGCTGCTCCATCCTAAGACTAAAAAAATGACTGAGGGACACTCAGTCCAACAGTTCGTATCTTGGCCCTACTTTTCTGCCCAGACTGGTACAGTGGTTCATGTTTCCTGGTTCTGTAGAAAAGTCTTGGTTCTTGCCCACTTCTGAGCATGGTTCTTCAGGTTCCCACTGAGTCCGTAATCCTGCAAAATCTTTCCAATAAACTTCTTTTTGCTTAAGTTGGTTTCTACTACTTTTGGGAACCTAAGAAGCCTAAGTAATACAGTGGTTAACTGTGGATTGTAGTAAATTGAATGAGGCTGTTCCTGCTGTGTCAATGTTATGCCTAATTTTATTTCTGTATTGAAAGATTATCCTAAATCCCCCTAATTTTTGTAAGCTTTTACGAATCCGGCTAATGCAATCTTCTCTCTCCCTGTAACACCACCAAAAGCAATGATAATTTGATGTATACACGCCCCAGTTTGTGTCATAAGGAGGTGCAATGGAATTTAAACTTATGTCCTAGGGCTTTCCTGGTGGCACAGTGGTTAAGAATCCGCCTGCCCATGCAGGAGACATGGGTTAGAGCCCTGGTCCGGGAAGATCCCATATGCCGCGGAGCAACTAAGCCTGTGCACCACAATTCCTGAGCCTGTGCTCTAGAGCCCGGGAGCCACAACTACTGAGCCTGCGTGCCACAACTACTGAAGCCTGTGCGCCTAGAGCCCGTGCTCTGCAACAAGAGAAGCCACCACAATGAGAAGCCTGCACACCACAGCAAAGAGTAGCCCCTGCTCGCCACAACTAGAGAAAGCCAGTGCGCAGCAACGAAGACCCAATGCAGCCAAAAATAAATGATAATAAATAAAATAAATATTTTAAAAAATCTTAAAATAAATAAGCTTATGTCCTAAACTAGATTCAAGTATTATAATTATCTATTACATTGATAATATATTGATTGGGGATCGGTGTACAAACATGGAAAATAGAGTGTAGGGTTAATTATGCAAGAAACAAACCAAACAATAGGAAAGCATAAGTTAAAAGCATTGGAAACATAGAATTGAGCAAGGGACAATACAATCTAAAACCCAAAGCCATTCAAAATGAAGATTTATATGGGCCTTCCCTGGCGGTCCAGTGGTTAGGTCTCGGCGCTTCCACTGCAGCAGGTGAGGGTTCGATCCCTGGTCGGGGAAATAAGATCCCACGTGCCACATGGCACGGCCAGAAAACAAAAACAAAAATTGAACAAAATGAAGATTTATAGTAATTTCATATCTTCTACTATGCTTCCCTGACCCTGCTTTTTCTGACTTTAGCTGTTGTTGTTCAAAGTTGGAGCCACGATTCTACTTCACCTGGATCAACACGTTTGCTAACGTGCCAACTCAACACTATTCCTTTTGGTGGAAAACAACACAAGTTACCGCCTGTCTGCTATCTTCTTTGGGGTCATCTGGGACAAATTATTGTGTAGCCACCCCCTTCCTTGGGTTGGGCTGAATGCGGGGGCCAATATGAAGGCAAGTTATTAATAACATCTGGTCATGTAATTGGACATTGTCTGTAGGCGAGAGCTGGGATTACACTCAATTGTGGAAGAGACCACGCTGTTCTTTTTCGGTAATTTGTAAATTAATGGTCTTTGAAATGTGTCAGTGTTAATTGGGACATATAAACCCCAAATCAGCCTCCGGTCGATCAGTCCACTGACAGTTTAAAATTATACAGTAGTGATCTAATACATACAAAAGCCTAAAATCAAATGTTTCTGTGAATAACGGAACATATGCACTTGACCCTTGGACGTCGTGGGGTGAGGGGCACCAACCCCCATGCAGCCAAAACTCCACGTATAACTTTACAGTCACCCCTCCATAGCTGAGGTTCCACGTTCTCGGATTCAACCAACTATGAATCATGTAGTATTGTAGAATGTACTTATTGGAAAAAAATCCACATTTACGTGGACCTGCACGTCCAAAACCATGCTATTCAAGGGTCAACTGCATTTAGTAAGTCCTCGCTGGTATCCTGAGTTGAGGCTCCAGGAAATGCTTAGGTAAAGATTCTACTCATTCCTCCCAGAAGCACCCACAACTCCCGTATGACACAGGAACCCCCTTTCACATACTTCATTGTTTCATAGGAGACCCTTGCACACACGCAAAAATAATTCTCAGAAATGTTCTGAGTTGCCCAAGTAAGTGGGTTGCTGAAGTTGCTAAATTAAGTTCCTTGCATTTGTTTCACAAAAAGGTGATTAAAAGAGCAAGCAAAAGATCCAGAGAAGGCCAGGGAGTAAAGCCACTGATGTGTGTATGCTTCTCTATTTCTTCGTTCTGAGTACAGATTAGTAGTAAATGATGGAATCTTAATTTCAAGTCTGAGACCATGATCTTTATTTCCACAAGAATTCAGCATGGTCAGCAGAATTTGTTGCAGCAGGGGGCCTGAGCTCAGCCCTGAGGCTGCAGAATTGACCTTTGTAAGCCTCTGTCTTCCCCTCCCTACCTGCCCTTTGCTGTCTTAGGTCACCACGTAAGGACCCAGTACTCAACTCTGTTGAGTTCAGCAGCCTCTAGTCTCAGGTAAGAATCAGAAATTAAATCTTTTTGTCTACCCTCTGTTTCTCACACACACACACACACACACACACACACCTTTTATATCTTTCCTATGACAGCCAATAAAGGGATTTAATATCCTGTTTTCCTTCCTAGGCTAGATTGACACAACATGGGTACCACCATGTTTGAATGTCAGAAAGGATTTTCCAGCTTTCTTCCGCTAGTACCAGCCCATCACAGTGAGTGGTCTGTAAATTCCACAATAGTCACACTAGAGATGACCTCAAATTTTAAGTTCCCCTTTATGAATCCTGGGACTATGATATACTGAAACATCTAAAGGAAAACCAGGAAAATCACCATGACAACCAGACTGATTCACGGTATCACAGAAAGAGGAGACGAGGCTCTGACACACGCTACCAAGAAAGTGGCCAAAACCACACTAAACACGTTGAGAGAAATATTGAGGGGAAGCCCTCCAGAAGGTTCTTTCTCCACCTCCTGCCCAAATAGGACCCACTGAGACTGTACCCCAGGCTCCCCCATCTCAACAAGCCCTAAAGGCCTTTTAATACTTGGGCTCCTCCTCCTCCTCCAGATTCACCTAAAATCATCTTGTGTGGAGTTCCAAGTTTCCTGATGTTCCACTTCCAAACATGTGGGCCAGTGATGCCAGGAGCGTCACTACAGAAGCACTATGTTCTTTATCTCATATAAGATTAAGCTTTAAAGCATTAGCACTGAAATCCTCATGCTATTAAGGAGGCATGCCCTAGAAATAATTAGAACATTTTTTTTTTGTCCATTAAAGATAGAACAGTTAAGTATTTCAGAATACATGAACATGAAGTAAATCTCTCCTCAGATTAGTCTAGATTGCAGAAGGTCAGGTGAGAAAGGAGTTGTTTGCATTTCAAATTTAAAAGGTCTTAATCTAATAAGAGGCATTGAGAAGACATATATATTTTATATAGATATAAATAGATAAAGAAATCATATTTTTAAAGTCTTAGTCTAATAAGAGACAGTGAGTAAGGCAATTTTTAATCACTAAAAAGAATTACATGTATATATACAAAACTTATCATCTATCTATTCATCCATCCAGACACACATACACAAGACTGTAAGCAATTCTGTTTTTACCAACTTAAAAATTGCCTTACTTCCAAAAAGCACTGGGGTGCTGTAAAACACAACTTTGTCTTTACTCCTCTGGTTGAATGTATATAACTATATATGTATTCGTATAAAGCTAAAATTATAAGAGTGGGTTTTAAGCAAATACACCTAATTTTTTAAAGCATAGTCAAGCTCAAAAAGAAATATAACACCCAAAGACTTCTTAAAATTGGAATTCTACACTGAAATTAAGAATTAGGATAGGCACGTCCCTGGTGATCCAGTGGTTAATACTCTGCGCTCCCCGAATGAACCAAACCTACGTGCTTGTGTTGAAGGGTATCCTGCAGAGGCGAGGGATGGCTGTGGCTCACTGTGGGGACAAGGACACTGGCAGCAGAAGTTCTGGGAAGTACTCCTTGGCATGAGCCCTCCTGGATTCTGCCATTAGCCACACCAAAGAGCCGGGTAGGCTCCAGTGTTGGGTTGCCTCAGGCCAAACAACCAACAGGGAGGGAACCCAGCCCCACCCATCAGCAGACAAGTGGATTAAAGTTTTACTGAGCTCTGCCTACCAGAGCAACACCCAGCTCTACCCACCACCAGTCCCTCCCATCAGGAAACTTGCACAAGCCTCTTAGATAGCCTCATCCACCAGAAGGCAGACAGTAGAAGCAAGAAGAACTACAATCCTGCAGCCTGTGGAACGAAAACCACATTCACAGAAAGATAGACAAGATGAAAAGGCAGAGAACTATGTACCAGATGAAGGAACAAGATAAAATCCCAGAAAAACAACTAAATGAAGCAGAGACAGGCAAACTTCCAGAAAAAGAATTCAGAATAATGATAGTGAAGATGATCCAGGACCTCGGAAAAAGAGTGGAGGCAAAGATTGAGAAGATGCAAGAAATGTTTAACAAAGACCTAGAAGAATTAAAGAACAAACAAACAGAAATGAACAATACAATAACTGAAATGAAAAATACACTAGAAGGAATCAATGGCAGAATAACTGAGGCAGAAGAACGGATAAGTGACCTGGAAGACAGAATTGTGGAACTCACTGCCGTGAAAACAGAATAAAGAAAAAAGAATGAAAAGAAATGAAGACAGCCTAAGAGACCTCTGGGACAACATTAAACGCAACAACATTCGCATTATAGGGGTCCCAGAAGGAGAAGAGAGAAAGGAAGGACCCGAGAAAATATTTGAAGAGATTATAGTTGATAAGTTCCCTAACGTGGGAAAGGAAATAGCCACCCAAGTCCAGGAGGCACAGAGAGTCCCAGGCAAGATAAAACCAAGGAGAAATATGCTGAGACACATAGTAGTCAAATTGACAAAAATTAAAAACAGAAAAAAATTATTGAAAGCAACAAGGGAAAAATGACAAATAACATACAAGGGAACTCCCATAAAGTTAACAGCTGATTTCTCAGCAGAAACGCTACAAGCCAGAAGGGAGTGGCATGACATATTTAAAGGGATGAAAGGGAAGAACCTACAACCAAGATTACTCTAGCTGGCAAGGATCTCATTCAGATTTGATGGAGAAATCAAAAGCTTTAAAGACAAGCAAAAGCTAAGAGAATTCCACACCACCAAAACAGCTCTACAACAAATGCTAAAGGAACTTCGCTAAGTGGGAAACACAAGAGAAGAAAAGGACCTACAAAAACAAACCCATAACAATTAAGAAAATGGTAACAGGAACATACATATCAATAATTACCTTAAACATAAATAGATTAAATGCTCCAACCAAAAGACACAGGCTCACTGAATGGATACAAAAACAAGACCCATATATGTGCTGTCCACAAGAGACCCACTTCAGACCTAGGGACACATACAGACTGAAAGTGAGGGGATGGAAAAAGATACTCCATGCAAATGGATATCAAAAGAAAGCTGGAGTAGCAATACTCATATCAGACAAAATAGACTTTAAAATAAAGAATGTTACAAGAGACAAGGAAGGACACTACATAATGATCAAGGGATCAAAACAAGAAGAAGATATAACAATTATAAATATATATGCACCCAACATAGGAGCACCTCAATACATAAGGCAACTGCTAACAGCTACAAAAGAGGAAATCAACAGTAACACAATAATAGTGGGGGACTTTAACACCTCACTTACACCAATGGACAGGTCATCCAGACAGAAAATTAATAAGGAAACACAAGCTTTAAATGACACAATAGATCACATAGATTTAACTGATACTTATAGGACATTCCATCCAGAAACGGATTACACTTTCCTCTCAAGTGCACACGGACATTCTCCAGGATAGATCACATCTTGGGTCACAGATCAAGCCTCAGTAAATTTAAGAAAATTGAAATCATCAAGCATCTTTTCTCACCACAATGCTATGAGATTAGAAATCAATTACAGGGAAAAAAAACGTAAAAAACACAAACACATGGAGGCTAAACAATACGTTACTAAATAACCAAGAGATCACTGAAGAAATCAAAGAGGAAATCAAAAAATACCTAGAGATGAATTACAACGAAAACATGGAGATCCAAAACCTATGGATGCAGCAAAAGCAGTTCTAAGAGGGAAGTTTATAGCAATACAAGCCTACCTCAAGAAACAAGAAAAATCTCAAATAAACAATCTAACCTTACACCTAAAGGAACTAGAGAAAGAAGAACAAACAAAACCCAAAGTAAGTAGAAGGAAAGAAGTCATAAAGATCAGAGCAGAAATCAATGAAATAGAAACAAACAATAGCAAAGATCAATAAAACTAAAAGCTGGTTCTTTGAGAAGATAAACAAAATTGATAAACCATTAGCCAGACTCATCAAGAAAAAGAGGGAGAGGACTCAAATCAATAAAATTAGAAATGAAAAAGGAGAAGTTACAACAGACACCGCAGAAATACAAAGCATCCTAAGAGACTACTATAAGCAACTCTATGCCAATAAAATGGACAACCTGGAAGAAATGGAAAAATTCTTAGAAAGGTATAACCTTCCAAGACTGAACCAAGAAGAAATAGAAAATATGAACAGACCAATCACAAGTAATGAAATTGAAACTGTGATTAAAAATCTTCCAACAAAGTCCAGGACCAGATGGCTTCACAGGTGAGTTCTATCAAACATTTAGAGAAGAGCTAACACCCATCCTTCTCAAACTCTTCCAAAAAATTGCAGAGGAAGGAACACTCCCAAACTCATTCTATGAGGTCACCATCAGCCTGATGCCAAAACCAGAAAAAGATACTACAAAAAAAGAAAATTACAGACCAATATCACTGATGAATATAGATGCAAAAATCCTCCACAAAATACAAGCAAACAGAATCCAACAACACATTAAAAGGATCATACACCATGATCAATTGGGATTTATCCCAGGGATGCAAGGATTCTTCAATATACACAAATCAATCAATGTGATACACCATATTAACAAATTGAAGAATAAAAACCATATGATCATCTCAATAGCAGCAGAAAAAGCTTTTGACAAAATTCAACACCCGTTTATGATAAAAACTGTCCAGAAAGCGGGCATAGAGGGAACCTACATCAACATAATAAAGGCCATATACACCAAACCCACAGCAAACATCATTCTCAATGGTGAAAACCTGAAAGCATTTCCTCTAAGATCAGCAACAAGACAAGGATGTCCACTCTCGCCTCTATTATTCAACATAGTTTTGGAAGTCCTAGCCATGGCAATCAGGGAAGAAAAAGAAATAAAAGGAATACAAATTGGAAAAGAAGAAGTAAAACTATCACCGTTTGCAGATGACATGATACTATACATAGAGAATCCTAAAGATGCCACCCAGAAAACTACTAGAGCTAATCAATGAATTTGGTAAAGTTGCAGGATACAAAATTAATGCACAGAAATCTCTTGCATTCCTATATACTAATGATGAAAAATCTGGAAGAGAAGTTAAGGAAACACCCCCATTTACCACTGCAACAAAAAGAATAAAATATCTAGGAATAAACCTACCTAGGGAGACAAAAGACCTGTATGCAGAAAACTATAAGACACTGATGAAAGAAATTAAAGATGATACAAACAGATGGAGAGATATACCAGGCTCTTGGATTGGAAGAATCAATATTGTGAAAATGACTATATTACCCAAAGCAATCTACAGATTCAATGCAATCCCAATCAAATTACCAATGGCATTTTTTACAGAACTAGAACAAAAAATCTTAAAATTTGTATGGAGACACAAAAGACCCCAAATAGCCAAAGCAGTCTAGAGGGAAAAAAACGGAGCTGGAGGAATCAGACTCCCTGACTTCAGACTATACTACAACGCTACAGTAATCAAGACAATATTGTACTGGCACAAAAACAGAAATATAGATCAATGGAACAGGACAGAAAGCCCAGAGATAAACCCACGCACCTATGGGCAACTATTCTATGACAAAGAAGGCAAGGATATACAATGGAGAAAAGACAGTCTCTTCAATAAGTGGTGCTGGGAAAACTGGACAGCTACACGTAAAAGAATGAAATTAGAACACTCCCTAACACCATACACAAAAATAAACTCAAAATGGATTAGAGACCGAAATGTAAGACCAGACAATATAAAACTCTTAGAGGAAAACATAGGAAGAACACTCTATGACATAAATCACAGCAAGATCTTTTTTGATCCACCTCCTAGAGTAATGGAAATAAAAACAAAAATAAACAAATGGGACCTAATGAAACTTAATAGCTTTTGCAAAGCAAAGGAAACTACAAACAAGACAAAAAGACAATCCTCAGAATGGGAGAAAATATTTGCAAACGAATCAACGGACAAAGGATTAATCTTCAAAATATATAAACAGCTCATGCAGGTCAATATTAAAAAAACAAACAATCCAATCAAAAAATTGGCAGAAGACCTAAATAGACATTTCTCCAAAGAAGATATACAGATTGCCAATAAACACATGAAAGGATGCTCAACATCACTAATCATTAGAGAAATGCAAATCAAAACTGCAATGAGGTATCACTTCACACCAGTTAGAATGGCCATCATCAGAAAATCTACAAACAACAAACGCTGGAGAGGGTGTGGAGAAAAGGGAACCCTCTTGCACTGTTGGTGGGAATGGAAATTGATATAGCCACTTTAGAGAACAGTATGAAGGTTCCTTAAAAAACTAAAAATAGAATTACCATATGAACCAGCAATCCCACTACTGGGCATATACCCAGAGAAAACCATAATTCACAAAGACACATGCACCCCAATGTTCATTGCAGCACTATTTACAATAGCCAGGACATGGAAGCAACCTAAATGCCCATTGACAGATGAATGGATAACGAAGATGTGGTACATATATACAACGGAATATGACTCTGACATAAAAAGGAACAAAATTGGGTCATTTGTAGAGATGTTGATGGACCTAGAGACTGTCATACAGAGTGAAGTAAGTCAGAAAGAGAAAAACAAATATCGTATATTAACACATATATGTGGAACCTAGAAAAATGGTACAGATGAACCGGTTTGCAGGGCAGAAATAGAGACACAGATGTAGAGAACAAACGTATAGACACCAAGGGGGGAAAGTGGTGCGGTGGTGGTGGTGGTGTGATGAATTGGGAGATTGGGATTGACATATGTACACTAATATGTATAAATTGGATAACTAATAAGAACCTGATGTATAAAAAAATAAATAAAATTAAATCCAAAAATTCAAAAAAAAAAGACTGCGATCCCAATGCAGGGGGCCCGGGTTTGATCCCTGGTCAGGGAACTAGATCCCGAGTGCCACAACTAAAGATTCAACACGCGGCAACAAAAATCCTGCCTGCCGCAAGTAAGACCCAGCTCAGCCAGATAAATAAATAAATAAACAAACAAATAAATAAATTTTTTTAAAAAATTAAGATAATATACAATAACGTTTATTTACAAAATGATATCAGAATTTTTACCCCAAGTAGAGGCTCTCAGACAAAATCTTTAAAGCATGTAATACTTGTATGCATGGTGGCCATGAAAATATGTATCTCAGGTCACTGAATGCAGAAAGTATTACTCGCCAATGGCCCTGGAGCCACTCAGAAATCAATCATGATGTTCTCACTGAAGCCACGCTCCCCAGGGCTGCTCCCAGCCAGTGACTGTGCACAGGGACACCAAGCCAGCCCATTCCTAGGAGACACGGATTCCTCTACTGACAGCTTTGACTTGGAGAACCCTCATCAGCCATACTGAACCTTCTTAGAACTACACTACAGGCTAAGACTCGCCCACCCAACCTTCCGTTCTCCCTCCGCCCTCAGGGTCAGACCTGCATCACAGTCTGGCAGCTCTCGAGCTGCCCGGCGCCCTCCTCATCTTCCGTCAGAGATGGTCCCCTAGTAAACCTCTAGCACCTCTAATCCTGTCTTGAGATCTGCTCCTCAGAGGACCTGGACTAACACAGCATCTTTTCTTCAAAATAGAGAATCCTAAGATTCTATGTCCTCCTTGAAGTCCCCCTGGAGGAAAATTGAAGATTTTGCCACTAGATTGCGATAAAATCAACTCAGAGAATCATTTGGATTTAGACGTTGTAAACTGTAGTATAACGTGATAATATTAAGTTGGTGGAAGAATGTTATATGTTATAAAAGGAAGTTAAAATAAAGAGAATAAAAAGACTTTATTATTAAATATTTACTAAATAAAATATTAATGGATACACAAAACTATTATCAGAAATTGAATAGAAGACAGAATTAGATTGCCCAACCAGAACTCATGCATATAAATCTTATGCACATAATATTGCATTTGAAAAAAAAATATTGCATTTGGTCATTACATATGGACCAGCTGGTGGCTAAATGAAACTTTCATACAGAGCTTGGGAAATTCATTTGCTTTATTCCCCCTTTATTCCCTTTCTCATAAAGCTGACTCTGAGAATTTTTTTCTACCATCCTTCAGCATTTAACCTCCCAAAATTGAAAAAAATTAAACTAATCATATATGATATTTGTAATCACAAAACCTCACAAAATGAGTTATTATGAATGACTGTACAAGAAAATAATTTGACTACACACCTTGAGTAGCATTCAGTGTAAGGATAAAAATAGCTGCAAAAAATCATCTTAAACTTTAATAATTTTGCCAGATAACATTAGTAATTATATTAATTTTGTTTGGAATTCAGATTTTAAAAGAAAGGGAAGGAAAATTATAAAATCAAAATGTTTTAATTAGGAACTATAATGTTAGAACTGAATTAGAAATATTGATATGAACCCATGCCTTTAAAAGAAAAAAAAAGGAGTATATTTTCCAATTCTGTCAGCTAAAATGAGCTAGGAACAAGGGTTTAAGAGAATGGACCTGATGTGTAAACTTCACTATTATGATTTCTAATGCCATCTTTCCAGGATACCCTGGAGAAATGGCTGATTCCATGTCTGGCGTAGGGTAGGTTATGAGCCTGGGGCAACTTGCTGTAACAAGACAAGAAATAATTCAGATTAATGGGACTGTGTCTAACTCCCAGGGATGCATCAATTTGATCAATAAAAGACAAATTTTGCACTGGTTTCATTTCTATAAAATAAACCCACAGTAGTAAAAAAGTTGCTTATGTTGATATTAATTGGTGTTCCACCCAAGATCAAATTTTGATAGAATGTTTGTCATATGAATAGGTAACAAAAAATATATCCCCGCCCCCCCCAAAATGGAGGGGAAAGTAACATATAGGTTTCAGGTATTATTCATAAGTAAAATTGTTTTTTTTCTCTGAATTTCGTGTTGTCAGCTTTTTAAAATTTGTAACTTTTTGTGATTTCTCATCTAAAAAATATTTGCTTCCATATGTAATTTTAAAATCTTTTTCTTAAAGAGGGTCCCTCAGTTTGTACTATGCTTTAGGTCCCACAGAAGTTAGACCTCCCCCTGACCATCTTATGTTAGAAAAACTGAAGTCGCTCTATATGTACTGTACTGAGGTAGAAACAAGCTCACGATACATTGCTAAGACTAAAATTCAAATTTCAGAATAATGTCAACAGTGTAATCCCACTTAAGTAAAAAAAAAAAAAAAAAAGTAACATTTCTCAGGTTTGACTCTAAAATCCTCATATTTCAGCAAAGTACATGTATTCATCTATTAGTTTTTCAGTCCTACAAAAAGCAAAAGTGAATTTTCGACCTTCATCCAGGCTTGTAAGTCGTAATACAAGACTTCAACGACTCCAGGTCGCCCATTCCTTCCCATTTCACAGCCTGAAGTTGGGTTGTAACCTGAGGTCCCCGGGAAACGGACCCCTGCATTGATGTCACTGGTCCTCAGCCTGAGTGGAAGCTGGTAGACCCGGTGGCCTGGGAGGCAGCCCTGGACCCCGCACCCGCCCAGCAGGAGACACTCCTCTGACCAGCGCTGCCCTCAGTCTCTGTGATTGAAATCAAATTCAATAAGCTATTAATTCTGGCACCTGTTGTCACATCTTGCGATAAATATCCTGTCGCTTGCCGGATGCTGAAGGATCTCTTCACAGCCAGGCTGTCAATCAAAGAGCAGAAAATGCCAAGCCTCTATTTACTCTTAGAATCTGAGAGCCTTTTCTTACCTGTAGGTGCCCAGTCCCTCGACTTTCCTGTGTTTCATCTGCAATTCTAGGGGAGACAGTACATCCTCTGTTTTCAACACGTTTTATTCTTTGCCTAATTTATTTCAGGACGACAAAGTTACCTCATTTGATCAGATCAGTGTGAACCCTCCAAATCTTTAGTATATAACAATAAGGCAACATGCCCTTATGTCTTTAACCTCAAACAAAATTTAAGTGCAGAAAAAAATACTCTAATTAAACTTTAAATTGGTTTAACATGATAAAATGATGTTACTTCAGCCCTGGTAGGGTACATTTTAAACCAATACTGTCTAACAGATCTTACTGTTATAATCTCATATACATCTTTCTATGAGTTTCATAAATAATAATTAGCATTTAGGTATTACTAATCAGGCCCTGATAGTATTTGGAACTCTGTTAATCTTGACAACAATCCTGAGGTAGGCATATTTTCCTCATTTTGCAGACAAGGAAACTGGGGGACAGTAAGAAACCCAGGCCATTTGGCCCCAGAGATTGGATATTTAATTAAATACTCTTGGGCAGATTGGCAGATGATAGATCTAAGGAACTTGAGATTTGTGAAGGGACAGAGTACCATTATTTTCATTAACACCTTATATTTTATGTAAATAATAAAGTCAAACTGTGAAAAATGAATTGTTTATGCTATTATCCTAAAAATAAAGATTATATTATAATAAGTCACATCATTTTGCATTGTGTGTAATACCAAGAAGGTTAAGGCACTCCACTGCTCTTACCTGGCTAATATTCACAGCATTCCCGATACCATATGACAATTTCCGAGCCCTAGATTATAATTCCAACTATACGATGGCTATTAAATAGATTTTGCAATATAGACTTATAGAATATAATTTTGTTACTTTCTTATTTTACTCTATTCACTGCCATCCTTTCATATTTCAGGTTTGACACAACTGCATTTCTACTAAAATATTTCATAGTTTACATTTTTTCGATTTTTGTTATTACTCCAGACAGGGCTCCCCAAACTTTGTTCCAAAATAAAAAAGTTTACTTTAATAACTATCCTAATTTCTTAAGTAAAAAGGTTGAGGCTCAAACAGGTTGAATATTATACGTGATAACACATGCTAAGTCAGAGGGGTAATATATTGATAGACTAGAAATCTTATCCTAGGGCTCAAAAGACTTTCAATGGCTTATGTAAATGGACTGTGTTTATTAGCATCTTCTTGGAACAAATATACTTCAGAAGCATAGACCTATCAATAGAAAAATGTGGTTACACATCACCTACATGCTCTAAGTGCAGTAAGTCAGGACAGAACTTTATCATTTGATTTTTCAAAAGGTAGATCCTTTCATTTTCCTGTGTTTTTTCATGAAGAGGGTAACATTGTCAGTCTTTGTTCCAAAGGTATGGAATGAAAATTGTTTTTTTATTATAAAAATTAGAACGGAAGAACTTATGGCTGGACAGCACGATGCTGTATTTAATTTCAACATCTGGTTTTCCACATTATAGGGAGGCACATTATATGATTCTGTGCCGCTTTTATTTCTTCGGATTTTTCCTCTCCTGGGATTCTCTCATATTTGTTATTATTTGAAGCTCTAGTCACGGCTCTGAATCATTTTTGTTCTTTTTCCTCCTCTACCTTCAAAACTGCTTCAAAACTTCTGTAACTCATTTGTTGAGAAGCCTAGAATCTCTTCTGCAAGTGAGCTGGCTGGGTGGACCTGAAGGATTGCTAGGGAGTTGATAACGTTGCTAAGAATATAGCTGATTCACTTTGTTGTACAGCGGAAACTAACACAACATTGTAAAGGATTTATACTCCAGTAAAGATGTGGAAAAAAAAAAAGTCTTTTGCTAATTTCCTACATAAGCTGCATGGAGTGTCAGAGAATTTTCCTTTCTCCGATGAACTTAGGGGGCTTGTGTTTTGAGCTGTATCAGTGATTCTGTTTGGATCGATTACTTTCAGGTTACCATTTTTTATCCCTATGTGAACGTTGCACCTAATTTTCCCTGTAATCGGTTCGACAAACGTCAGCTGTTCGTGTTTCAGTTCTTCCTGCCGATAACTGCTGGAAGTGATTCCATGCAGCTGGGGAATAGACTGACAATCATTAGAGCCTGCAAAGTGTGAAAACACTTCATTGCACTGTTGTGGTCTCTTTAGTCTGAGGACTGAAGATGCGCAGCGGATGAGACTTGGGGGGAAGAAGCCTGCTTTACAATGATTAAAGAAATTGTGTAAAAGAGGGGCGAGGCCTGGGGCCGCTCGGGGCTGTTTATCCGGTGCACCCTTCTCCGGGGCTTCTTTGTATACGAATTCACTTTAAGCGTCGAAGGGAAATGCTTTCATCTGAATGGGATTGTCGTGCTTCGTTCGGACTGTTTCCCCATCTGATAAAACCCCTCGCTGAGTACCGGCACAGATGGGGCTCATCTGGGGAAGACGGAGGCGGAGGAGACAAACGCTGCGGTGGAGCACCGGGGGCGGCCGCCAGTGACGCCTGCAGGCCCGCGGGGTCGCCTCTGCTCTGCCCGCTCACCTGCGCCCCGGCGGGGTCCGCGCGGCCGGAGGGATGCCCTCGCCTCTCCCGCGGCGCCCTCACCTGCCGGGCGACCGGTCGCCGTCGGGGGACTCGCGGCCCTGCAGCAGCCCCTGCGAGCTCCCGGGGCCGGCTGGGAGGCTCTTCGCGGGGGGCACCCCGCCCCGGGCCCCGCGCCTCCCGCGCCGGCTGGCCTGGTGCTCCGTCGACTGGGAGAAGGTGCGCCTGCAGCACAGGCTGGGGGCCGGGGGCTTCGGCTGCGTGTACAAGGCCACCTACCACGGCGTGCCCGTGGCCATCAAGCAGGTGAGCCAGCGCACCAAGAACCGGCTGGCCTCCCGGCGCAGCTTCTGGGCCGAGCTCAACGTCGCTCGGCTCCGCCACGCCAACATCGTGCGCGTGCTGGCGGCCAGCACGCGCGCGCCCGCGGGCTTCGACAGCCTGGGGACCATCATCATGGAGTTCGGGGGCGACGTCACTCTGCACCAGGTCATCTACGGCGCCACCGGCTGCCCCGAGGACCACGGGCCTGCCTGCGGCGCCGGGGCGCAGCTGGGTCTGGAGAAGTGTCTCAAGTACTCCCTGGACGTGGTCAGCGGCCTGCTCTTCCTTCACTCACAGAGCATCGTGCACTTGGACCTCAAGCCGGCCAACATTCTGATCAGCGAGCAGGACGTCTGCAAGATCGGTGACTTCGGCTGCTCCGCGAGGCTGGACGACGTGCCGTGCTTGCGGACCCCTCACCACCTGGGCGGCACCTACACCCACCGAGCGCCGGAGCTCCTGAAAGGAGAGCCCGTCACGCCCAGAGCGGACATCTATTCCTTCGCCATCACGCTCTGGCAGATGACCACGCGGGAGGCGCCCTACTCGGGGGAGCGGCAGCACGTGCTCTACGCCGTGGTGGCCTACGACCTTCGCCCGGCCCTCTCGGCGGCCGTCTTCACCGCCTCCATCCCCGGGAAGAAGCTGGAGAACGTCATCCAGCGCTGCTGGAGGGCCAGTGCTTCGCGGCGGCCAAGTGCAGAACTCCTGCTGGTGGACCTTCGCGCTTTACAAGCTGAACTGGGCTGACTCTAAACCTGCATCCAGATAAGCCTTTGTCTTTGTTTGTATTCATTTTTAACGAAGTCAAGATGTAGGAAAAAACATATAGGTAGGATGAATTTTTAGAAAATAAAGTTCCTAAAAACTCCTTTCGTCTCAAATGCTTCTTCTGAGACAAACAGCACAGCTACAAGTCTAGTAGTCCTGGTGGTACTTAGGACCTAATCTTATCCCTTTACAGATACTTCAACAGTCCCATAGTATTGCACTTATTCAAATTTGTTATTGATAAAAACCACTTTGCCCAAAACAGAACTGAATTGGAAAATGCCAAAATTTTCTATAAATTCGAATAATATGCTCCATACCTAAATTTAAACTATTAGCAGTTTTACTTGCTCCCATACCAAATAAGTAAACACTTTTTTTAAAAAAGACTATTTTCCCCTCCTCCTACCCCCCCCAAAATAGCTACTTGTTTGTAATGACCTTCACACGTAACAATTTACAAATTGAGATAAATTTATTTTTAAAGGAATAATGTTTTAAATGAGTTCTTGGGATATTTTGCACTTGTACGTTCCATGAGTAGAAAAATTTTGCTAAAATACTTCTAAACTGGGTCCCTTTTCCTGTTATGTGGACACAGAAGTAGATGACACGACAAAGAAAGGTTATATGATGTGAGAAGAAATGAGGACCCCGAGGAATAGTAAAATTTAACATTGGGATGGAGGAGAGCAGACAAGGAGAAGCAGATTGCCCGTCCGAGAACTCAAGGCCATGGCTGCTGGTACATGGGTTTAAAAGAGTGAGGTGCCTGGACCTTGTCGTTAGGACAAAATTGACTTCCACTGAGCGACAGCACTTTCAGCAAGGGCTTGATGCAGAAGCAGTGTTTGGACTGTTAAGGAGAAGAGAGAAGCAGAAACCTTTAAAAGGGTAAGGTACACAGAAATGTTTTGAAATTGTTGATTTGGTTTAGTTTACTTTTAGGATAAAGGCAGTGAATTTATCTGTGAAAGAAGCAAGAGGAGACAGATAACTGATGAAGTTTAAGAACTTGTAGAAGAAATGAAAAGTAATGCCCAGGGAAAGAGACTGTAGCCTTGGAGAGAAAGCATCTCCTCCTGGACGTGAGCAAAAGAGGGCAGGACAACTGCTATCACAGGTAAGATTTCAAGGAGGAAGAAGAGGGACTGGGGAAGTTCTCATCTGTGGACTTCTATTTTTTTTTCTGTTAAGAGTGATTAAGGGTTGAGGGTCTACAGAGTGAGGTCAGGATTTAGAACTGTTCTTGAGGGAAGCAAAAGGCAGCTGTCATGACTGTGTATAATATTGGTACAGTGCTACCAGCTCTGTCCATGAAGCTGGGGACAAACCAGCCATAGACCAACACCAACAAATGCTTCCCTCTGTGTACTGTGGCAACAGGAGTTCATGTTGGCAAGTTTAAAATACAATGGATCAAAAAAAAAAAAAAATCACAGTGGGTCAGTTTGTTCTACCAGGTGTGTTAAAAGAAGATTCTAATTCCAGACTGACAGCTATAGAAGGATCCCTACTAAAAATATTAAAGTCCAGAATTCACTTCCCTGAATGAACATGGCCAAGGCTTAGATTCAAATATCTTCCCTTCTCCTGGGAACCATTCAGAGTGACAAAGAGAACAAGGGAAGGGACCTTGTAAACTGCATAGTCAGGGACACTAGGAGACGTAGAAAATGTACAGACTCCAAATGTCAGTAGTGATGCCTAATGACTGCAGAGACCCTGTAGGGAAAGAATGCAGGGTGCCGTGCAGGTAGCTCAGGGGAGGACCCAGGGACCTATCGGTGGCAGATCCCAGAAAGACGTGGCAAAATAGATTCTCTGAAGAGCAGGTGGCCATGTGGAGTGCAGAAGTTGGGGACGGAACTCCTGAGATCAAACGGAGCTGAGCTTACGAGCGTTGGGAGGGAAAGAAGGAACAGAGAGTGCTGAGGAGGGTCTAGCCACGGCAGAGCTCGGAAACATGTAGCAAAATGAGAGGGTCCCCAGGTGTGGGGCAGGAGACACGAGACAGGCACAGAAGCCTCCTGAGCCCAGTTCGCTTGGAGGGAGAAAGAGGTGTGGGTGCCTGGAGAGACCCACAGAAAGGCCATTTTTGAAGGAAACAAATCTGGTCTTCGTGGCTGCAGAGAAAGGAGGTCTTTGAGGTGTAGGAAGACCACCCAGAGGGGACGTAGAATAAGCCCACGGACTATGCATTTGGAACTGCTGAGAGTCACAGGAAATTATCTAAAGTAGGCAAGTCAAGTCAGAGGTAAGAGCATATTTAACAGTACAAAGATAAGGATTAAAAACACCACTGACTTAAATTGGGGTGGAGGAGGGGAGAGGGAAACGGACACAAGTTATCAGTGTTGTCACTGTCTCTACAAGTAAGCCCCCAGAGATGGTCTAAGACTGAGGACCTTACAGACCGGGAAGTAACAGAACAAAAATACAACAAACACGCTTCCTCAAAAGCAGAAGTACCAAAACAAAAGGCAAAAGAACCAAACACAGACGGAAAGACAACACTATAAACCATAAACACAAAATAATACAAAATGTCAGAGTTAAGATCAAACCTGCCATTTCATTAACTGTAAGTGGCTTAACTCACCTATTAAAAGAAAAGCTCTGTGCTGTGAGATAAACTTTTACCCCAAAGGTAGGAGCCACGATTTTATCCTAAGATGAAGTGGAATTGAAGCCAAAGAAGGAGAGTTAATAATGTTAAAGAATACAATTCAGAATAAAGACATAAAAGGACTAACTGTGAACCAAATACCATAGTAACAATTTTCAAAGACTAGAAATAACAAGCAGTGTAAGGGCAAATCGAAACACTGTTCGTAGGAGACTAATTTACTTCACTCTGTCCAAAACAGATTAGATGGGCATGAAATAAGGGATGATGCAGAAGACTGACAAAATCAATAGGATACATGTGATTGTTACAAAATCAACAGGATACATGTGACATTCAAGACCCTACAAAGATAACTATAGCTTCTTTTCAAGCACCCATCAAAAACTGACCTATGCCATGAACAAAACCTCAAATTCCAAAACCTAAAAATAGTAGAAAGAAATAAAATTAAAATTTTAACAAAATAAGAAAAGAAGAAGCTCCTTTTTCTGGAAATTTAAAAACGCTTAAGTAACTGTGTGTCAAAATGAAATGCTAATCAGAACTGCAGGTCCTCTCCAGAGCAACAATAATGAAAACACTTATGTTGGAACCCATGGGAGAACAAAGTCAAAGAAAATGTGCAGTCTCGAGTAAAACTGAAAAAAGAAAGAATAAAAACAAATGAATTAAGCATATGAGTCAAACTTAGGAAAAGAACAAAAAAAATCCTATTTCATATATATGTAAAAATATATATGTATATGTAAAATATACCTCTAATTGGAAACCAGACAAACTGACTCTAAAATTTATATGGAAAATAAAGAAACAGAGCCAGAAAAATTCAGAAAGAGGTGAGCAATAAAGGAGCATAACTCTATCAGATATTAATATGTAGTATATATATGTAGTATAAAAACTGAGTAATGGAAATGAATACACAGGCCATTGAAACAGAATAGAATGTTCAGAAAAAAGACTCAAACACTCAAATATGGGAATTGGTATATAAGAAAGACAGTGGAGAAAAGATGAACTTTTCAATGGCATTATGTTGGGACACCTGTGTGGCCAACTGGAGCCAAAATTAGATCTCACAACATACACTAGGATAAGTTCTCAATAGGTCAAAGATTTAAGTGTAAAAATGAAGTCATGGGAAGTACCAGAAGAAAAGTGGAAATTTCTTTTTAACATTAGAGTGGAAAAATCTTTCCAAATTCATAAAAGAAACAATTGATAGTCTCAACTACAAAAAGAGGGAATATATCTGCATGGAGAAAAATTAACAGTACGAATAAGGTCAAAGAGAAACAACAAACTAGGGGAAAACTATTTGTACTTCAAATCATAGCAAAAAGCAAATCTCCCTAATATAAAAAGAGCTCTTAGAATTTGGTAAGG
The DNA here is from genome assembly GCF_028023285.1 of Balaenoptera ricei. Lineage (NCBI taxonomy): Eukaryota > Metazoa > Chordata > Mammalia > Artiodactyla > Balaenopteridae > Balaenoptera > Balaenoptera ricei. Next base: position 78,149,227 of record NC_082655.1, read on the forward strand.
AAAAGACAAAGGACGAACAATGAATTCACAGAAACAGAACATGAATAACCCTTAAATAGATGAGAACTACTAATTAGAGATACTACTATCCATTATGGAAAATGAAAACATCACCAAAGTCTAAAACTTTGACAGATATAATTGGTGAGACATGGGGAATTAGGCCCTCTCAGATATTGCTAATGGGAGTACAAGTTGCTATAAACTTTATGGAAAGTAATTTGGTTACATCTATTTAAATTACAAAATCATTTATCCTGTGATCCAGTAATTGTACTTCTGGAAATTTGTCCTGTTGATATACTCATGGGTATATGCACATGTTCATTCACTGCAGCATTTTTGTAGCAGCAAAAGATTGAAAGCAAGTCAAGTATCCATCAATCAGAACTGGTTAGATGACAAGACGTCCATATAATAAAACACAGTGCACATGAACACAGAGAATAAATAAGGCTTTTACTGTTACGGAAAAAGCTGCATAATGTATTTTTAAAATTAAAAGCAACGTGTAAGACAGTGACGAAGGAAAATGAGTATGCCACACTATGCTTCCTTTTGTGAAAGGAAGAAGGAAAATAAGAATACATGTTCATATTTGTTTGCATTGGCATAAGAACTCTAGAAGGAAAAACAAAAATGAAATAAAAGTGGTTATCTGTAGGAAATGAGGTGGGTGAGATGGGAATATCCTTGAGAGTTTACGCTTCATATCTTCTATATTAATTTGATTTTTGAACCCTATGAATGTATTGCCTATTCAAAAATAATAGAATTCAACAGTAACAAATATTTTAAAATGAAGTCAAATCTCAATCTGCACAAGTGTTCCTTAAACCACCTTGAATCCTCTCTTCCAATAGCTCCCCTCTCGTGTACATAAAACCACTGTCATTACCTTCAGCTTTCCCAGCTTTCCTCGGGCCAACTAAATCATGGTAAACATGCTTTTCACTGTGCCGGGAAATTCATTTCTGTCTGACCTTTCTCAGGTTCAGAGCAGAGAGCAGCTGACTGGGCTGTGGCCTTTGAAGGAAAAAGACTAAAACGTGTGCAGGTTAAGTTGCATCCGTCTGATGAACATCCAGATTTCACTCCGTCTCCTTCACAGCTCTCATCACTCTTGCAATCACTATCTTTGCTGCTCAGAAAAGTCATCATCATCAGGGCTAAAATTTATTGAGCATCATGTACCAGGAACTGTAAAGTATTTTACGTATATATCAAATTAAATCCTCACAACTACCCTATCATATTTACTATTATTATTATTTCCTTTTTAAATTTGAGGAGAAAAGCACAGAGAGGTTAAGAACTTGCCCAGGGTCACACAGCTAAGTGATTGGGTCAGAACCCATGTCCTTAACCATTCCACTCCGCCACGTAAGATGGTGGTGATGTCAGGGAATACCCTACTCTTAGCTTCGTTATTTCAAACGTTTAAACGATGTATTTTATCTAATTCATAAAAGTCAACCAAGAACATTGCTGTTGGAGGGCATTACTTGGTGCAAATATTAGGATGGTGTCATTGGGGATGATTTTTAAAGAGAAACAGAAAAGGTATCTGAGAAAAATAATGTGGTGCCCAATGCTGATAAAAGGAGATAGTTATAGAGTGTCCTTATTCCTTTCTTTCACATAAACCTGATCATAAGATAATGCTTATGCACATATTCAGCAAGCATATATTTCATCATCCAGTATATCCTCAGCACCATGCCAGGCACAGCGGGAGAAAGCAAAAGTATAGACCCAAGAGTTGATACTACATTCTAGTTGAAGAGGTCATGCAAAACTAAATTTAAGATGTTGTGGATACCAATTTCATTATTGATAATATTAAATACATTTCCAAAATTTAAAGTTGCCTGACAGTCTTGGAAAATGTTGGAACGTCCAGGGAATTATGAAGGGCAAAAATACTCATTTCTCTCTCTCTTCTCCCTCCTAATATCCTCATATGTGACAGCAGATAAATTTTTCAAAGCATTTAGTCACAAGGACAAAGGGAATGAGTGAGAAAATTACAGGAACAAAATCTGGGAAGCCAGTAAATTCAGTATGCCTTAGAAAGCTTAATCCTGAGCCAGCATCTCAGGTTCTCCTGAACCTGAGATGCCACCTGAGTTATACCATAGAATAGCCCAAAGTCTTAGCATTGGCTGTTTAAGTTCACAGAATCTGGCAACCAAGCTAATACCCTCTAGGCAAGGAAATATGAATAGTTCAAGAAACTAGACCTCAAGATACTGACAATGGAGATTCCCCAGTAAAACAGCCAGAATACCTTGCAGTGAGGCTTTCATTCTTAAAGGTACATCCACATGTGCACAGTTACCAGTCAGGTTTTTAGTGCCCCACTATTAAATAGGAGCAGGCAGCTTGGTTTATTTCTTTTATAAAAAAGCCTTTAATATGAAAGAAGAAGATCAAAAAAATCTTAACTATCCTTAGAGACATATAAAAGGAGCTATTGGCTACTTGAAAAAAACAAGGTTCTATTTTTTTTAACCTAGAAAACAGTAACGAGTCCTTGGAAGTTAAAGCTATAATAGCAATATAAATTAAAATTCATTAGAAAAATTGACACATAAATATAAACAAATTTCTCAGAAAGTAGAAGAAAAGTAAAATATTGAACATAGCAAGACAAGGCAATTGGAGGCTCAGTCTGGGAAGTCTAATATCCAAATTTTAGAAGTTCCAGGAAGAGAAAATATGGAAAATAGGAGAATAGTATCAACAATTTAGGAAACAAAACTCTCCAGGTTGAAAAGATGTAATATTGATTTCCCAGACAATGAATGAAAACATACTACAAGAAGGCAAATCACGATAAGATTTTAGAACAGTAGCGGCAATGAGAAAGTCCTAAAAGCTTCCAGAAATTTTTTTAAAAATCCAGATCACATACCAGAGATAAGGATCCTAAAAGATAATAGAGGCTACTACTTATAAAATTCTGAGGGAAAAACATTTCCAACTTAGAATTCTATACCCAGCCAAACTATCAGTTGAATGGACAAGCTGACTAAAGACCTCTCCAGACATGCAAGGTCTCAAAAATTTACTACTATGCACCCTTTCTCAGGAAACTATCTGAGGGTTTACTCCACTAAAGCAAGAGTATAAACCAAAGAAGAAGAAAACATAGGATGCAGGAAATCAATACAATACAGAGACAAAGGTAATCTCCAAGGCTGATGGTAAGTAAAGATGACAAGCTGTCAATAGTGCACTAGTGCAGATTAGAGCAGGTCTGAAGACTCAAAGACGATAAAACAAATGAATATCTGTGTTTGAATGGACGGAAGGAACATTTCCACAATTTGAGGAGAGTTTGGATTTAACTTAATGATGAGTACAGAGAAAACAAAGCAAATGAAACAAAAAGTTTACTAACTTAAGGGGACATGAAAAGTTGGGCAACACAAGAAAAGCAAATGCTGCATAAGAAATGATTCAGTTCAAAATAGCCGTGTATAGCTCTAATAATGCAATGTTGTATGTTGATCTAACAAAAGCTATAACATAAAAATGATGAACGGTTCAATGGAGGGGAATTATGACTACAGGTAACAGGAATAGGAGTGAGAAAAAAACTAAATCCTTATTTTCCAAAGAGAGAAATCACTAAATAATACCTAAAACTAAAAAAGTCAAGAAGTGTCCACATAAGCACCCTAGTTAGAGGTGCAGACTTAGACACCAAAACTGACAGCAAAAGAGAGTTAAAAGTGGTTACAAGTCTCTAAGAGTTGGTGTGGCACCCTAGAGGGATTTTGGGGGGCAATAATTCTAGTGCGATTATTTGACTCTTCAACTGACATTCATGTATAACTGATGAAAATCAAAACTAAATTTAAAAAATAAAAAAGAAGAAATTGAGTGTGTGGCTGTGTCTTAGGAGAAGGTGGGACATATTTTAATGTGCTTTCTCTATGAAAAGAATCTTAAGAAACAAACAATATCAAAGTGATTGAACTAAATATTCCTTTTGATTGCTCTGATACGTGTGCATCAACTCACTATGGGAAACCCATACTTTCTTTTTACTAGAGTAATAAAATAGTACAATCTCCCTCAAAAGCCTAAAAGAAAAAAAACAAGCCACCCATTCAGCGAAGAAAAGCAGAAGCTTAGTTTAGTCCTTTGAGAAGGACTAAACTAAGGCAGGACAGCTTCCTGAACACTGCTGAATAGGGCATCAAATTACAAAGAGGGAAAACCTAAAGGTCTATGGAATAATAGAGTGCAGCCAGAAGAAACTTAAAGGGAAAGGAGGAAAATACTTGACAGAATAATGGCAGCCAATGCCAGAAGCAAGTCCCCTTACAGAGGAGTCAAGTTACAGAATTTCCCTGACTTCAGAGCTGGAAGTAGGTTTTCCCCCGTTCAGGAATGGTGAATCATATTAGAGCACACTTCTCAGTCAGTCTGACCAAACATTTGTCAAACGCTGAGCAATCTTTAAGTCCTTAAGAAATGTCAATTCTGCCACAATATGAAGAATAAGAATCTTTTTTAAGACAGAAAAATAGCCTGTTTTCTCAAATGAATGTCGTGACAAGCGTCACACTGGTCTACTCTGGGTAGATCACATGGCTATCATTCACTGTCTGCTGGAGTGTATCTTTCCACAATTATTGCAGAATTTCCTGCTACTGTAACTTGAGCTAGAATAACCCATTAATTACCAAGACAAATTTGTTTCTGCAACAGAGTCGATTAAATTCAGGCTTGAGTATGCAATTAGTGGATTGTTCAGGATCTTCTCTTTTGGCTTTCTTGCTGTCCATATTCTGGGCATTCTGGTACTTATCAGCCCCTCCACTAGGGCGTTAGGAGAGAAAATGATGGGGAGACATTCAACAGTTTATTCTTCTATTTTCTAACAGGTCCGCTATCTAGTATTGGCTTTAATTGGATCTGAGGACAGCTTTTAGATTACATTTATCTGCATTCTCCCCACTCTCCTTATTTTGCAGATTCCTCCTTAGGCAATAAAAATCCAATTTTAAAGAGGTGTTCTTTTGTTGTTTTTTTTTTTTGGTTTTTTCCTAATTCTTTAATGAGGGTCCCAGAGTCAGACCTGTAGTTGGAACTCACAACTTCAGGCACGCATGAGAGTAGTAGGAGCCCCCATTGGTATTTTCTTTAAAAAAAGGCTTAAAGACTTCATGGAAGAGATCACTAAGAAGTTGGGACTATTAGTTGGTTGCCTCCCACAATCCCTCCGCCTCTCCCCATCAAAAAGACAAAAAGGTAACCAGGAAATAATGGCTTCTCCTTAACTGTGGAGGGACTGTTCAAATGGAAAAGAAATTTACCCTGAAGAGGACGCCTGGGCAACGTAGCCTAGGCTACCCTAGAGACGGAAGGAGAAAGCTCTATGGAGGCGCCTTCCGGGAAATACTGCCAGGGGAGAGGGTGGAGGGGTGTACGAAGAGCTGAAATCAGAAGAGCTGCTGGCTAACTGTTGGGGTAGTCTTCTCCCTGCCCGCAAATGTGGAAGGTGTTGGGGGGGGCAGCCCCTGGGGAGATGTCAGGACACTCAGAGGACAGACCGCCAGTGTCTCCCAGCAGAGGGAAAGGGGGGATCATCTCTCCTGACTGTAGCTGTGTTTGGTGATTCTTCTGTCTGGGAAAGTTGAGGAAACCAAAGAGTGAATCAGTCATACTTCCTGTTTTCAAGGAGCTTTTAGCCTACCACCAACAGTTTTACTAAAACTATATATTTTTTTAAATAAATACTTTACATACCACATACTAAAATCATTTCCAGATGGATTAGAGAGCATCTGTAAAACTGGAAGAAAATAGAATTGAATAGTTAATACAAATTTGCAGGAGGAAGGGATTTCTTTTTTGTTTTTCTTTTTTTTTTTTTAAGCAGTTTTTGAGGTTTTAAAAATTAATTAATTAATTTATTTATTTTTGTCTGCATTGGGTCTTCGTTGCTGCACGCGGGCTTTCTCTAGTTGCAGTGAGTGGGGGCTACTCTTCGTTGTGGTGCGCGGGCTTCTCATTGCGGTGGCTTCTCTTGTTGCAGAGCACGGGCTCTAGGCACGTGGGCTTCAGTAGTTGTGGCACGCTGGCTCAGTAGTTGTGGCTCGTGGGCTCTAGAGCACAGGCTCAGTAGTTGTGGCGCATGGGCTTAGTTGCTGTGCGGCATGTGGGATCTTCCCGGACCAGGGCTTGAACCCGTGTCCCCTGCATTGGCAGGCGGATTCTTAACCATTGTGCCACCAGGGAAGTCCCTGGAAGGGATTTCTAACCTCTTATAAAAGCAGTGAAAAAATGTATAAAGGAGATTGCCAGGTTTAATTATATAAAAATTATAACTTCTGGATATTAAAATACAAATAAATAAAATATGGACAATGGTCTGAGAAAAATATTTAGCCAAAATGTGACTGAAAAAAAGGTTAATGTTCTTTCTATAAAGAACACCTACAAATAAAAATGAAATATCATCATGCCCTAATAGAGAAATGGAAAAAAAAATCTTGAAAAGTCAATTCACAATAAAGAAAATGCATTTAGGGGACAAATATGAAAAAGAGGAAAATGTTATCTCACAAGTACTTGAAGAACTGCAAATTAAAAATAGGGTGCCTTGAAAGTACATACATGCGCAAAATTCTTAATGCTAATGAAGTGGTGGTAAAACAGGATCTTCCATACACTGCTGGTGACACTACAGAATACAATTTTTTGGAAAGCAGTTGCAGTTTGGCAATGTATATCAAGATTCTCAAAAACATTTATATTCACTGACTCAAAAATTACGTCTCTGGCAACCCATCTTAGAAAATACTACAAAATAAGCATTTTAATTAACAGAATGTTCATTAAGGGTCATTTATTCTGGAGAAAAATTCAAAACAAGGTAAATGTCCAGAATGATTAAGTAAAGTACAATACACAGTTGATTCAAAATATTATGATGGTGGTAATAACATAGAAATACCTGTACTACATTGTTAACTGAACAGGGCAGCATCCGAAACTTTGTAACAGTTTGATTATTACCTTTTTTAGATCAACACGTTTTTCTTAAAACATACAGAGAAAAAGACAGAAAGCAAAGTTTTGTTTGTCTGAGGCTGGCTGTCTGGGGGACTGTGGATGTCTCCTTTAGTTCTCTCTTTTTTAAACTTCTCTTTTTTTCCAATTTCTAAAAATTCTTTATAATATAAACATTTATTTAAAAAAGAATAGTCACAAAAATCACTTGCATTTCTATACATTAACAGTGAACAACCTGAAAAGGAAATGAAGAAAACTCCATTTATAATACATCAAAAAGAATAAAATACTTAGGAATAAATCTAGCCAAGGATGTGGAAGACTTGTTCACTGAAAACTACAGAACGTTGCTGAAAGAAATTAAAGAAGACACAGATAAATGGAAAGACATCTCATGTTCATGGATTGGAAGACCTTAATATTGCTAAGAATGTCCATACTACTCAAAGTGATCTACAAATTCAACACAATCCCTATCAAAATCCAAATGGCAATTTTTCAGAAATAGAAAAGTTCATCCTAAAATTCATATGGCATTTCAAGGGACTCCTAATAACCAAAACAATTTTGGAAAAGAACAAATTTGAAAGCCTCACACTTCCTGTTTCAAAACATATTACAAAGCCACAGTAAGCAAAACAGCGTGGTACTAGCATAAAGACCACATAGACCAATGGAATAGAATAGAGAGCCCAGAAATAAACCCTCACTTATATGGTCAAATGATTTTCGACAAGGGTGCCAAGGCCACTCAAGGGGAAAGGACAGTCTCTTGAACAAATGGTTCTGGGAAAACTGGATATCCTCATGCAAAAGAATGACATTGGACCCTTATCTTATACTATACACAAAAATTAACTCAAAATGGATTAAAGATCTTTGGACTTCCCTGGTGGACCAGTAGTTAAGAATCTGCGCTCCCAATGCAGAGGGCCCGAGTTCAATCCCTAGTCAGGGAACTAGATCCCGCATGCCGCAACTAAAAGAGCCCACATGCTGCAACTAAAAGAGCCCGCACGGGGCAACGAAGATCCCACATGCTGCAACTAATACCCAGCACAACCAAATAAATATTTTAAATAATGGATTAAAGAGCTAAACATAAGACCTAAAACTATAAAATTCCTAGGAGAAAGCCTTCATGATATTGGACTTGGCAATAATTTCTTGGATATGACACTAAAGGCACAGGCAACAAAAGCAAAAATGAACGAATGGGACTACATCAAACTTTAAAACATCTGCACATGAAAGGAAACAAAGTGAAAAGGCAACCTAGGGAATGAGAGAAAATACCTGCAAATCATATATCTGATAACGGGTTAATATCCAAAATATACACAATTCAATGACTAAAATCAAATTCCTTGAATTTAAAATGGGCAAAGGAATTAAATAGACATTTCCACCAGCGAAGATATACAAAGCATATGAAAAGATGCTCAGCATCACTAATCATGACAGAAATGCAAATCAAAACCAAAATGAGATATCACCTAACATCCATTAGGATGACTACTATCCAAAAAACCTGAAATATCAAGTGTTAAGGATGTGGAGAAATTGAAACGCTTGTGCACTATTGGTGGGACAGTAAAATCATGCAGCCTCTATTGAGTATTGAAACAGTATAGAGGTTCCTCAAATAATTTAAAAAGGAACTACTATGTGATCCAGCACTCCCACTTTTAATATATATCCAAAAGAACTGAAAGACAAACAGTGGTTATTCAGACACGAGTATTTGGCAGACATTTCCTTGGGAATGAATGAAGTGAGCCCATCAACAAGGAAAACAATTAGTAACCAATTATCAATGATAAAAATTTGGGCTTTAAGCAAAAATTAGAACTTTAGAAAACTTGTATCTGCCACCATGAACTTCACAGTGTCCCAAAACATTACAACTTTTCTTATAAGATAAGTAATGATGTTAATAGATGTGGTTTTTTAATATTATATAATGAAATATGTCAACATTTAGATGTCTGTAAGTCAGTGAATCAATATTTTCCAAATGACCAATGCACAATGTTGCAAAATTATGCATGAGTAAAGATAAAAGATCCATTCAAGGTACAAGAGAGACCAATACTTTTTAATAGTAAGAAAGTACAAAAAAGTCACTGATATGGTTTCAGACTCCCATTGTAACTAATCTTTAAGAAACTACCACTTATCCAGTTTTAGTGTATCAAAGAATATCCACGAGTATCTGAAATGTTATTAAAATCCTCCTCCTTTTACCAACTACATATCTGTGCTTCAACCAAACAACATATTGTGACAGATGGAACACAGAAGCAGGTATAAAAATTGAGCTTTCTTCCTCTATTAAGCCCGAGTTAAATTAAAGAGATTTGCAAAAATGTAAAAACAATGCCATTTTTCTCACTAAACTTTTTTGTTGTGGAAAATATCCTTATTTTTCATAAAAATATGTTAGCAATTAATAAATCTGTTACTATTTTTAAATAAGTGAATGTTTTTAAATTTCCCAATTTTTGTCTCTATTATAGCAAATGTCAGTAGATATAAGCCACAAAAGCTCTTTGGGGTCTTCAATAATTTTTAAGCCTATAAAGAGTTCCTAATACCAATAAGTTTGAGAATCACTGTTCTAGAAAATTATAAATTGCCAAAACTGACCCCAGAAAAGGGAGATCAAGGCAAATCAATTACCACAGAGAGAATTAAAGGTTATAGTTACCTCTCAATAAAACACACATTCTGCCAAATCTTTAAGGCACCCATAACCACACTACTCCATACACTTTTCTAGGGCATGAAGGAAAAGCTTCCTAATTTGTTTCTTTGGCACCAGTATATCAATATGCACACACACACACAGATCTTACAATCTCATTTGTAATATGCTTTGTGAAGAACAAAGCATTATTCCAGGAACGCAAGAAAGGCTCAATATTAAGAAATCTATTCACCACATTAGTAGACCAAAAAACAAAAATCATATGAACACCTGCTTAGTTGTTGAAAAGGCATGTGATAATATTCTAAATTCATTCCAAAAGGAAATCATAAAATTACTAAAAGAAACCATGGGATAATTTTTTTAAAATAATCACAGAATGTGGAAGGTCTTGCTTAGCAATCAGTTTCTTGATGAGTCCCAATCCAGTGGGGTATAAACATGGAAAAGTTTTAATTTATCTTCAAGCTTCAAGGTTTCAATGGCATTGTTCAAATCATCTCTTCCCATCCCTTAATAGAAATCTAGGAGAGAGGGCTTCCCTGGTGGCGCAGTGGTTGAGAATCCGCCTGCCAATGCAGGGGACATGGGTTCGAGCCCTGGTCCGGGAAGATCCCACATGTCGCGGAGCAACTAAGCCCGTGCACCACAACTACTGAGCCTGTGTTCTAGAGCCTGCGAGCCGCAACTACTGAAGCCTGTACACCTAGAGCCTGTGTTCCGCAACAAGAGAAGTCACTGCAATGGGAAGCCTACGCACCGCAACGAAGAGCAGCCCCGGCTCGCCGCAACTAGAGAAAGCCTGCGTGCAGCAACGAAGACCCAACGCAGCCAAAAATAAAAATAAAATAAAATAAATAAATTTATTTAAAAAAAAATTCTAGGGCTTCCCTGGTGGCGCAGTGGTTGAGAATCTGCCTGCCAATGCAGGGGACACGGGTTCGAGCCCTGCTCTGGGAAGATCCCACATGCCACGGAGAAACTGGGCCCGTGAGCCACAGCTACTGAGCCTGCGCGTCTGGAGCCTGTGCTCCGCAACAAGAGAGGCCGCGACAGTGAGGGGCCCGCGCACCGCGATGAAGAGTGGCCCCCGCTCGCCACAGCTAGAGAAAGCCCTCGCACAGAAACGAAGACCCAACACACCCAAAAATAAATTAAAAAAAAAAAAAAAGTAAATTAAAAAAAAAAAAATTCTAGGAAAGAGTCTGTGACTTTCTGGTAACTTCAAGTTACTAAAACTCATTCCTGTTCAGTTTAAAACTCTAAACTGATCCAAATTCTAACCTTTCCCCTCCACTGTTACCAGTTAGACTTGGGCTTGAGTAAGGAGACCATAAAATTTATAATCCAAATTGGGCACTCTTGAGTGAAAGTTGGCACTAATAATAATAATACCTTGGTCAGGTACTGAAGCTGTTCTGGCCAAATCGGATGAATGGCCACCCTGGGTCAAAGGACTTGAAATGGGAAGAGGGGACCCTCATCTGCTACTTCAAGCCTCCTCCCCTGTGGATTCTGAATCCAGCTCCTCCCGTGTTGGGGAGCAGGAAGGAGAGACAGGAGAGGCCAAAGTCATCTTGTGTCTCTGGCAATATGTTGATGGTGGAAGTATCTCCTTGGATCTGTTTGCTTCCGGGAAAGAGCCTTTCAAAGCTGGAAGATCACCAAGTTCAACACCCTCCTTTCACAAACAAGAAGACTGAGGCTCGTGCAGATGAAAAGACACTCTTGAGGTGGCACACCCAGTAAGTGGGCTTACGCACGTCCTCACAACCCCTGCCCAGTGTCCCCTCTGCTTCTCTTAGATGTGCCATCAGAGCCAGGACCAGGGCGAGGCCTTGGGACGTGCTCACCCCAAAAAACTCAGTAACTGAGAAAAACCATATCACAATGCCATGTTTTTTAAAAAGCAAAATAATCCATGACAAACAGAGTATCCCAATTTTAAACAAAGCATTAGTATCACTGACTTGTCCTTCCGCCTTGGGCTTTAACATCTACAGTGCACGTGGCCTTAGAGATCTAACACTCATCTCAGACTGAACTCGGCTCGAACAGAGCTGTCTCCATCAGCACAGAGATCAGCTTCCAGGGGTGGCTGAGGCAGTGGCTTCGATACAGCGTCCTGTCTGCAGCTGGGGGCAGGAGAGCCTGCTGCAGCCCGGGGCTCAGCCTCAGGTACTGCCTGGGGAATTGCTCCTGTCGCGGGCTCTCCGGGGGTGGCTCTCCCGCCGTGCTACACGTTCTCCTACTACATTTTAACCTTCCCAACGTGATGCAGAAGTGGTTTCAGTAGCTTGGAAACCAGGACCCTGGACTGATGCGCCCTCGCGGAGGCCCTCCCTAACCCCGCAGCCTCCGCCCCACAGTCGTGCTCTACCCACTCCTCCTGTGTTGTTTTCCTCAAAGAAGCGATTATTGTCCGAAATTCTGGTTGGTTTTGCAGCAAGGCCTGCGTCTCTTCCACTAAAATGCATGTTGCCTGGGGTGGGAATGAAGTGCCTCATTTCCCGTTGTATTCCCAGTGTCTGGAACTCGGCAGGGACACAGCAGTCAGCCCATGAGTATCTGTGTAAGGAGTAGCCCTGGCCTGTGATTTTCTTTGTTGGTGGTGTCTTTGTCTGGTTTTGGTATCAGGGTGATGGGAGCTTCATAGAATGTCTTTGGGAGTGTTCCCTCATCTTCAGTCTTTTGGAAGAGTTTGAGAAGGACCGGTATAAGTTCTTCTATGTTTGGTAAAATTCGGCTGTGAAGCCATCTGGTCCTGGACTTTTGTCTGTAAGGAGTTTTTTAAATTACAGATTCTATTGTACTTGTAGTGATCGGTCTGTTCAAAGGAATAGCCTTAAGAAAAGAAGGAAAAAAAAACAGAAAGAAAAAAAGTCGCTACTCTAAGTGGGTTTCAAATGACCAAGAACTTATCAGTGGAGAATTAAGATCTCTCAAATTGCAGTCATGAATTCGGCTCTAAAGGAACTTGAAAGGAGGTACGGCAGCCCCTCTATGGTGACCTCCTCAGCCGACGGTGTCAGAGGCACCACTGGAGACGAGCTCATCGGCGGCTCTGAGCTCAGGATTAAGAGGAAGAGCTGCCACCGTGCTGCTGGCAGGGAAGCAACGTTTCTCAAAGGCAACAAAAAGGAACCCCGGAGGACAGGGCTCTCCTACACACCAGCTCGTAATTCCACACCCCCTGTGACCACGTGCGCAAAGCAGTTCAGAGCTGGCTAATCACATATTGCATCAGCTTGCCCTTTGGGGACCCCTGATGACCGTTTTCATCTGACTTCACCAGTATGAAGATGTTGTGTATTCACAATGTCGTAGTTATCTACTGCTGAACAGCAAGTTACCGCACAGTGAGCAGATGAAAACAACACACAGTTACGACCTCGGTTCCCGTGTGTCAGGAATCCAGGCGGGCTCTGGAGGGTCTCCCGTTCAGGGTCCCTTGTGAAGGCTGCACTCAAGGTGTGGGCTCCTCCAGGGAGAGATCGGCTCCCAAAGACCACGGTTGTTGGTAGCATCTCAGTTCTTTGGGGCTGTCGCACCGCGAGCCTCAGTTCCTTGCTGGCCGTGGGCCACAGGCTGCCCTCGTTCCTTGCACGTGGGCCTCTCCATCCCACAGCTTCCACGTGGCAGCTGCTCCACCAAAGCTGCAAGGGGGGGGCCGGCCAGCAGGGCAGGGGTCAGCATCTCAGTTAATCTATTCGTGGAAGTGACAGCCAGCGCTTTCCCTGAATTCTAGTCTTTAGAAGCAAGTCTGAGGTTCCCACAGTCAAGAAAAGGGTGTGAATCACCAGGACGGGAATCACAGGTGGTGGAGGCACGGGGTCACATTTGAGGGTGTCCACCACACAGGAGCAGCGCGGCAGAATTCGTGTGTGGTGAAAACCAGGGGCTCCGAACTTCTTTTTTTTTTTTTTAATTTTATTTATTTTTTTATTTATTTATTTTTTGGCTGCATTGGGTCTTCGTTGCTGCCCACGGGCTTTCTCTAGTTGCGGCGAGCGGGGGCTACTCTTCATTGCGGTGCGTGGGCTTCTCATTGCGGTGGCTTCTCTTGTTGCAGAGCACAGGCTCTAGGCGAGCGGGCTTCAGTAGTTGTGGCACGCGGGCTCAGTAGTTGTGGCTCGTGGGCTCTAGAGCGCAGGCTCAGTAGTTGTGGTGCATGGGCTTAGTTGCTCCGTGGCATGTGGGATCTTCCCGGGCCAGGGCTTGAACCCGTGTCCCCTGCATTGGCAGGCGGATTCTTAACCACTGCACCACCAGGGAAGCCCAAGGGGCTCCGAACTTCTCACGAAGGACGGCAAATGGTAGAAATCTTTTCTAAAAATTGTACGAATTCTATATAACATGGGAAGCAGAAGTCCGGGAAAAAGTGGCTGATAGATAAATATAGCCCTGGCTCTCCTGCATGACATCAGAATCAAAAAGTGTGGCCGTGGAAATCCTCTGCAGTTTACCTGTGAAAGCTAGGAAATGGCATGTGTAATTCTTCAGGTTGTATATTTCAAGGAACCTTAGAATCTCTAGGCTCGTGGGCCTGGGAATAGGAGGATTACGGGGGGGCGGGGGGGGGAGGAGAGTACTAGGAGGCCTAGAGGGCCAAACATTCAGCTCCACCCCTACAGAGAATTTCGGGAGCTCGGCAGTTAAATATGATTGAAAAGTACCTCCCCCAATGCATGCTGCATATGAATCATTCTCAGTGAAAAGATCTTCCTGCGTCCCTGGTTCTGTTCCATTGATCACTTTAGTGAACAATGTTAATGAGCAAATAGAGTTAATTTGACTGTGGGTATCTACGGACCTTCAAACTCAGAATTGAAAGAGTTAAAAAATGGGGATTCTGTGGATAAAGAAGAGGTGGTACATACATACAATGGAATATTACTCATCCATAAAAAAGAACAAAATAATGTCATTTGGAGCAACATGGATGGACCTAGACATAATCATACTGAGTGAAGTCAGTCAGACAGAGAAAGACAAATATCATATGATGTCACTTACATGTGGAATCTAAAAAAATGGTAAAAATGAACTTATTTACAAAACAGAAATAGAGTCACAGATAGAACTCTAGAAAACAAACTTATAGTTACCAGGGAGAGAGCAGGGGACGGGGTGGGGAGGGATAAATTGGGAGATTGGGATTGACATATACACACTACTATATAAAAAATAGATAACTAATAAGGACCTACTGTACAGCACAGGGAAGTCTACTCAATACTCTGTAATGGCCTATATGGGAAAAGAATCTAAAAAAGCGTGGATACATGTACACGTATAACTGATTCACTTTGCCGTACACCTGAAACTAACACAACGTTGTAAATCAACTATACTCCAATAAAAATTTTTTTTTAAAAAAATGGGGATTCTACCTTAAAATGAACACATATTAGTAGCTCAATGAAATTTCTGACCCCAACTCAAGTGAAATCTATAAAGCCCTTCTATGTCATTTTATTTAACATAATAGGATTTTAACCTCTCAGATATACTAATGCTACTAGTGATAAAGATTAGACCTAACATATACTGAGAAATAGTCTAGCATAGTGGGCAAGACGCAGGCTCTGGGGTTCAAACACTGGCTTCTCCTGTGACCTTCCTGTCACCTAAGCTCAGCTTCCTCATAGATACAAAATATGAATCCAAGGTTGACGCAAGGATCAAACAGATCGAGGTTAATACAGGTAGTCCATTTGCAACGGTGCTGGTTACTATCCTATGCTCTAATCCTCACCTGTAACCCTAGGAAAGCCAAGGAACTGCCTCTACATTTCACGCCCTTAGCATACGGCACGGGTGGGCACAGGAGAAAGTTCTTATTCTTTTTCTTTCTGGCTTTTATTCTGAAAGTTCACACTGATGAGCTTTCCCACCAATTTTATTTAGATCAAAAATTATATGAAAAAATAGTGTCTAAGCAGACTCATCCACATTCATTTGACAATCTGTCTTTAGCATTTTCTTCATACACGTATACACAGGTACCATGAATTGAGTCGCTTTTAACTGCTGTTAATTTCCTTTTGGAAGTGTAACAGTTTGATGACACTGTCATTGCAGCGAAAGACCAGTAGATGGCTGTCCACAGAAAGACACAAATACCTGCTTTACAAGATACTTTTCAAAGAACTACAAATATTAGTGAAGGAAGGATAGGGATACAGATATTGAAAACACAGACTTTGTAATGGTCTGAAGAATAATTCTTAAACAGACGTGTGGTTCCCAAGGGGAAGGGGTAGTTGGGGAGGAAAAGATTGGGAGTTTGGGGTGAGCAGATGCAAACTATGATGTATAGGATGGATAAACAACAAGGTCCTCCTGTAGAGCACAGGGAACTATAATCAATATCCTGTGATAAACCGTAGTGGAAAAGAATATGAAAAAGAATACATATATTCTGAATCACTTTGCTGTCCAGCAGAAACTAACACAACATTGTAAATCAACTATACTTAAATAAAAAAATTTTTTAAGAATATTTTAAAAATGAGACAGAAATTTAATGTTATTTTTCACACTGAAATCTTCATTGCACTGCTGGAAGAAGTATCTACTGGGGCGTAACCTTCCCAGAGGGCGATTTACTTAATACCAAAGTATTTAAAATATGCTTATTCTTTGATGAAGCCACCAAAGAATAAGTGTATCTAGTCATTGATCTAAGGCATTAAGGCTGAGTTGAAAGATGTGTCTGCAGCAGTGGTTCTCATCTGGGGGTGGTCTTGCCCCACAGGGGATATTTGACAATGTCTAGGGACATGTTTGTCACAACTGAAGGGGAGGGACTGGTACAGGCATCTAGTGGGCAGAGGCCAGGATACCGCTAAACATCCTACAATGCATAGGAAAGACTCATGTGTCCCCAAATGTCAACTGTGCTGAGACTGAGAAATCCCGGTCTAGAAGCGTGTACCTCATGGTACTGTTTGTAAGAGTGAAGTGGGAAAAACACCTTAAGTGTCTAAAAACAGAGGACGAGTTCAATAAATCATGAATGTCCCATCCATACAGTACAGTCTTTAAAAGGAATGTTGCAGAAGCATATTTATTGTGCAAAATATTCTGTGGATAAAGCTAACCAAACTGTATATACAGTATAAGCCCACGTTTTAAAGGGATATGTATGTATCTAAAAGTGTAAACACGTGGTCTATCTCTGAATGTGGGATTCTGTATTTTCTTCTTCTTTTGTGCTTATTGTTAATTTTTAATTTTTCTCCAGTGAATATCTCACATCTAACGTTAGAATATTACATTTTTAATTGAAATCTGGGGACTACCGCAGTTGATAACTTTCAAGAGGAAAATATGACAAAATGTTTGAAACGAAATCTTATAAACTTCAAAATAGTGATCTTTTCATTGCATTTGTCTAATATCTCAACCAGCTGTTTCCTTAGTACTAGTCACATCAATCATTTTTCCCATAAATGCTGGGCCATATTTTGCCTTTTACTATGCTGAAGTTCTTTTTCTATAATCAAGGAAACCTAAGAATAGATGTATCAGATTTGTTATTGAAAAAAACCCACAAATGTACTTCTCAAACACTCCACCATTGAATTTCTGGCTGTCTTTTGAGCACTTGTAAAACTTGAATGCTACTCAAGTAAGCTTTCTCTGAAGATTCGTACTCGGTATTAATGCAGCGGTGGTTGATCACCGCCCAGGGAGCTTGGGCAACTGCATTTTTGTCTGTTTGTGGCTGGTAGCCATGCCAAGACGTGAAAGCCCTAAGTTTCGAAGTCTCATTTAGGTTACAACTAGTAAAACAAGAATGCGGGTTTTTGGACTTTCTGCTGCAAATTCTACTAATAAAGTATTTACAGCCAATGCATGACATTTAAAAATAACTGAACTGGAAAATATCCGAATTTTGACATTTAAGTTATTTGTTAAATGCAAGCAAAATCCAGTAGATATTGTTTGTGAGCTAAAGAAAGCCAGGTATCAGCTGTGCCTGATTATCACCAAATAAGTCAATGGTATTATCTGATATACGTTTTAAGTATAATTCCCCTCCAAGGAACAGAAGTGAAAGGCTTAAGAAAGGCCCCTAATTGGAGGGGTCAGATC